>NC_046159.1:88396279-88706279 GCF_011064425.1 Rattus rattus | reverse complement strand
GACACTCGTCTGGTATATCCAGAGCCTAGGTTTGATTCCCTAACACTACAGTGGGCAGGGGAGCGTGTGTGTGTGTGTGTGTGTGTGTGTGTGTGTGTGTGTGTGTGTGTGTGTATTGGACTTAGAAATACATCACAGAACATCTGGAATATACATGTACTTAAAACTCGATCCAGGACTGGGTAACTGGGGAGATGTCTGGCTCTGAGGGTAGGAATTTCTGCTGTGTAAACAAGAGAACCTGAGTTGAATCCCCAGCATCCACATCAGAGCTGAGTGTGGCTGTATACGCCTGTCTTCCTAGGACTGGGGGTCGGGGCGGGTGAATTGTGGGATCTCGCTGGCTGGCCAGGCTGGCTGAAACAGCAAGTTTATGGTTCAGTGAGAGACTTTGTCTCTAAAACAGAGATAGAAGAAGATACTCGATGTCTTCCTTTGGTCTCTGCATATGCATGTCCATGCACACACACACGCCTGCTCACGTACATGCACCACACACACACACACACACACACACACACACACTAAAAGAAAATAATGTTTCAAAATTGATTCAATAAATAATGGGACTGATTGGTAAGGTTGCTGAAGGATTACAGGGAAACAAAACAACAAACCTGACATCCACAAGGCACTCTGCCTGTTTTTTTTTTTTTTTTTTTTCAATAAATAATTCATCCTGAATATTAGCTCTCCAGGAAGCATTTCCATTTTTCAGTGGGGAAAACTAACTTTTAAAACCTTTTTATTGATGGCATTATGCATCTCCTGATAGAAGCATGAAAATAACCTATGTGTTTTGGTTATTGCCCCAAATAAAACGTCTGCAGTGTTGAGTCTCTAGACACTTCTGGTCACCAACAGCACCTCTGAGCACACCTGAGCATGTTAAACAGTACACGGAAATGCAAACAGCAAACCCAGAATGTGGGCAGCCACAGGACTTAAAACATAGTTTCTCTGGAGACAGTTGGAAAAACAGGAAAACCCACTGTAATCAGTCTCCTAGAAATCTGTCACCTGTCTGCATTTATCACATGTGCCCAATCTTATTTTTTATAGCCCTCCATTTCCAAGCCCCTGCCTGCCCTATCACCCTGTGCACAAACATTTCCATGCGCACTTTTAAAAGACTCTGAAACCAACGTAGACCCATCCTCCTACTCAGATTAACAAGAATTCCTCAATGTCAATCCTAAGCAAATCATTTTTGTGTGCTCTCTTTCTCTCTCTCTTTTTCCTTCCTTCTTATCTTTTCTTCGTTTCTTCTCTTTTCTTTCTTTCTTTTTTCTCTTGGAGACAAGGTTTCTCTGTGTAGCCTAGCCTGGCTATCTTAGACCACTATGTAGATCAGGTTGACCTTGAACTCCGGGAGATCCTTCTGCTTCTGCCTCCAGAGTACTGGGTGTGTCACCAGCCTGGCTATCTCTTCTGTTCTAGTTACATTGTATTTAGTTGCTTTGTGTCTAGTTCCAGATCCAATGTGTTCTTGGAATTTATTTGTTGAAGACACTAGATCCGGCTCTTTGTGTTTTTACATTCCGAACTTTCCAGGTTTGTCCCTCTGTCTTCTGACTGTGATATCCTCTGTACTGGATCACGATGGTCAGCTTGATTAGATAGATACTTTTTGGGCAAGAAGCCACACTGGTGGTGGTCTGTCCTGTTAAGGGAAGGCAGTGAGTGCCTAGCTCTGACTCTCTCTTAAGTTGTTCCGTTAGCTTATAAAATAATGGGATATATTAGCTATTTCATACATATATCATTGTGCCTTGTCCATATTCATTCTCCTCCTGCCCGTGCCATCCCACTGCCCATCATTCCTGTACCCTGACTCATTTCCTGTAGCTCACTCCCCAGCCAGGATGTGGGGAGGTGTTATTGTTAACATCAGTGTCTTGTTCCACACATCTTCTGAGCATCTCTCCATTGCCTGGTAGTGAAATATGGAAAGAGTTGGCCCGAAAGGCACTGTGTACTGACACTCTCTTTCCTGGAGCACTGGTGTGCTAGCTACCGCTTGTGGCCATAAGACAGCAGTCCATGCAGAGAGTGACAGGGTGCGGATGAGGGGGTGACTGCAGGGACGCCACCACTCTGAGAAGGAAAGTTTCAGCCACAGACCTGGTAACAGGGTGGTTTCTGCAGTTTTATCTGAGTTCCCTTGTTTTCCAGAATCTCTGTGACCTAT
Source organism: Rattus rattus (assembly GCF_011064425.1). Lineage (NCBI taxonomy): Eukaryota > Metazoa > Chordata > Mammalia > Rodentia > Muridae > Rattus > Rattus rattus. The sequence continues at coordinate 88,704,088 of NC_046159.1, read as the reverse complement.
GTAGTCACTAAACTCTCAGGATTGACAGAGGAACTAGAAATATCCAGAATTGTTAAACCATTCAGATGAATTAAAAACACTTATGTATTTGCCCGCTGGAAACTTATGAGAGAAATTTTTTTTGCTTTTTGGATTAATCTTTTTGTTTTCAAGACAAGGTTTCTCTGTGGAGCCTTAGCTCTCCAGGAACTCACTATGTAAACAAGGCTAGCCTTGAACTCAAAGATACCTGCCTGACTCTGCCTCCTGAGTGCTGGGATTAAAGGCATGCACCACTACCGCCCAGCTGAATCAACTGTTTTCCCCCCAGATAACAGTATTACTTTTGTTAAAATGAACACGCACACACACCTCTTTCACCTTTACTTTTGTTAAAATGAACACGCACACACACCTCTTTCACCTCAGAAATGTCTAAAAGAGATACTATCTGACAGACATAAAAGTCTACAAGCAAATCTGTCCTTTCATTAGCTCCAGATATTTCTGGCAGTGGTGGGAAGAGGGGACGGCCCAGAGCCAGGGATATTGGGTGCTAACTATTTGGAGTTTGGCTTTGTTTGAGCAATGCGCTCTATCTATTCGCAATCTGGAAAAAAGGCTCAGCTAGGACACAGACCAAAACAAAACAATATAGATGAGATTAAAAATAATTTCTATAAACAGCACTGTATTAGACCTGTATTAGACTCAGCTTTAACACTCACCCTTTCCTTTAACAGTGTGTCTTGGGAGGTAGGATGGTTAATTATTTATGATGGGCATTAAACTGGAGCTGCTGGAAAGGCATTGCTTAAAGACTGTAGAGATGGTGCTAAGAAAATAAAACGCACCTCTTATTAGTTAAGCAGTGGTAAGATTATATCAACTGCCACAGTTAACAGTTAGTTTGGGATTTAGTTCTGGGAAGCCCCAGGAGCTGAGGTTTAATCTTTTGTGAATCTCCTCCTCTTGAGCTGCTGCCCCGGGTTTGGCATGGTTGGCCTCACAGACTTCAAGATTCTCTCTCTCTCTCTCTCTCTCTCTCTCTCTCCAAGACAAGGTCTTGCCAGGTAGCCCTGGGTGGCCTCAGAGTCACTTTGTAGACCAGGCTGGCCTCGAACTCATAGAGATCTATCTGTGTCTTCCTTCTTGAGTGCTGGGATTAAAGGTATGTACTCTCATTTTTACCTTGGACATGTGGGCGGAAGTCTCCCTCCCTCAGCCTTCCCTCCCTTCTCTGGCCAACCTCCTTCTTCCTCCCTTTCTTCCATTCCTTTTCTCCCCTTCTCCTCCTTCTCCTCCTTCTCCTCCTCTCTCTTTCTTGCTTGTTTTCAAATTTTAAAGGTATACAATGTTGTGGGGAGTCAAGGTAGCCCTGAGTGAAAGCGTGTTATTTGACATGGGTCATAGCATGTCATATGATAGCCATATCAAGGACCCAATGAATGCCTCAGACCTACAGGAATGGCCACGCCTCCTTCTGGTTGGAGTTCGAATACTGGCAGTGTGTGCCAAAACTAGCAACTGCAAGTTCTCACATGTTTACACTCAGACTGGTGCCCACAGGGAACCTGCTGACCAAGACTAGCCAACTCCTCCCGCCCTGCGCTGGACATGATAGACGCACTGAGGTTTCAGGCTGTTGAGGGGCTGGTGTCACTCTTCCAGAGTGGGCAGGACCCACCTAACCCCGGCTTTCCTGTATATGTGTCTGCTGTCTGTCATTTATTTATTCTCTTGTTGCCCCAGTCAGGGTTTCAGGACACAAGCTGTTCTGTGCTCTGCAGAACGCAAAGGAGAGACGTAATGAAGGCATTTGTCTTATTAATCATGAGCCTGCGTGCTCAGATTTGAAGTGACTTCCCTTTGAGCAAAAACTAAAGGTAGAGAGAGGTACTGCCCCGAGGTTCCTAAATATATATTTTCCCTAATAGCCCAGGGCTGAGAGGAAAATTGTTACCAAGACAATGGTTTGAGGCTGGCTTCCCCCTCTGAATTCAGGCTATGGGGTGGGGTTGGAGTTCTGTTGCAGCCAGGGAGTGATTAGAGGGCTTCTGCATGTATCTGCATATTTCCTCAATGGGATCCACAGGCCACAATGCAATTAAAGCGCAAACCGCCAAGTTTAGTTTCTGAATGCAGGGAGGCTCCGGGCCTGACTTGCATATTAAAGACATCCATGAGCACATGCTGTCAATCCATAATCTGTTTACCTGTCACACACTTCCAGGGTGATCTCATCCTTAATTATCTTAAAGACAAGAGCATACACATAGAACTTGGAATATGATTACTAAAGACTTACTAGTAACTCAAAGGGCAAGACTCCACCCCGGAAACCCACTTCACGCAACCAGATTTTTACCAGCTTGGATTTTACACTCCCATTATCTTTGGTACTCTTCTCCTGCGGAGTGCCACTTATACATAGCTGCCAAGCCTGCTTGAGACAACAGACCCCGGAACAAGAGTTAGCATATAAAGTGTGGCGGTCGGTCGGGGCAACAATCTTCTCCCCAGGGCTATCTTTTATCAACCAACCCTGGCCACAGAATGGAGCCCAGTGTTTTATGTTTCAAGTGTACCATATGGTACGACGTGCGTGTGCTTTAATGACTTATTAGCATATTCCTCCAACTAGGCTTCCCTACTTACACCAGCCTGACAAAATCTGAATTTCAAAATATTTGCAGCAAATGTCCTACCGTGAGCAAGGACTGTTTGTTCGTACGCTCCTTGATCTTTCTCATGCCGATGCCCACGGACAGACGCCATCCCACGGAAGCTATCCGGTCAGCTGGTCCTCTCTTGCCTGGGACCTGAGCACTTTCTGGAAAGTCCACACTATTATTTAGGTGCTTCGAGTCCACATGGCATGAGGATTCTCCACTCTGCTTAGATCCTGGGTTTCAAATAAAGCTTATTCTCTGCCTTCTGTGGGCTTGATCTTCCTTTGTGGAGAGCGAGACTCCTCTGGCTGCTTGCCTCATTAAAAAGGTTGTGAGCATTTGGGGCAGAACCAGGCACCAGATCAAGTTTGGGGCTCAGGGTTTCTCTCTGTGGCTTCGCTATAAGGGACAAAGATCCAAGGGGGTGGGTTGTGTTTCCACTGAGAGTGGGGCTGTGCGGGGAAGGAGATGAGCAGAGCACAGCCACCATACTCCCTGCAGAGGAACCGACTGGCCTCTGTCTACCGCCCATGCCTCAGCATCTGCTTTTGCTGTTTAGATGCAACAGAATGTGTGTCTCTTCCTCATTTTCCCAAGTCAGTTCTTGGTACCTTTGGTGAGTCAGGATGATGCTGGTGGAGGCTGCTGGCGACCACCTGAGACAAAGTAACAGTCTCAATGACTCTAGAGGAAGCCTGCTGCTTTTTCTTTGTAGACAAAGAACACGAGGGTGCGAATATTGATTTTAATTAAAAAGGAAAAGCTTCCGACTTTATGGCACACATGGCCACAGATGCCTTCTAGATTGTTCTCTTAGAGGTAGCCATTGACACCATTGCTTTGAATGAGACGTGATCAATTGTCTGATGGATAGTTTTTTGGGAAAGTTATTGTTTCTGGTGAGAAAAGAGACGAACTTAGCTAAGCAGAGTCTCGTCTTTATTTCTACTTCCTTCTTGTGTGTCACATCCATGAGATGGACGGACATACGACAGTGATCTTGTAGCCACGAGATAAGCAAAAGCATAAAAGCTGGTAAGAGAAACTAAAACAAGTAGCCAGGTATGGTAGCCTAAACCTGAAGTGTAGCACTGGAGAATCTGAGGCAGGAGGACTGCGGGTTTGAGAACAGAAGCCATATAAAGAAACAAATAGAAGAAAGAAAGCTAACAGCAAACGAAACAGTAACCCTCGCATGCTGGAAACACTGTAGGACTGGTGATGAAACGCTGTTGGTAGACAGTGTGTCTGTCACGCACAAGGCCCCGAGCTCAGTTCCTAGCACTGTATAACTTCTGCCTGATGGCGCAGATTGGTAGACCAAGAGTTCAAGATCATCCTAACTATAAAGTGAGTTTCAGGACAGCCCGGGAGGGGCTATGTAAAACTTTCACCTGGCCAAAATAGGGAGAACTATTACTTGGGTTTTCCAAAATATTCTGCTTCAGAGATTAGGAGACAGAAGCCCGAGTGGCTGAGACACTGGCTCAAGTTGGACTGCGGAAGTACTCTGCTTCCAAATCCTGTGCTGTGACCCCCAGAATGAATACAGCTGGAGATAGGGTTAGGGCTAAACCATGCTGTATGAGTGGGTCCTTAATCTGATTCCCTCCCTGCCTCACACAGTGAGGATGTGGTGAGAAGACAGTCATCCACACTCCGGAAGAGACCCTTCCCTAAAGGCTGACTTGGCTGGTGCCTTGATCTCGGACTTCCAGCTTCTAGCACCGTTAGAAAAAAGCTTCCAGGAGCACAGAAATAAACCAAACAGTATTAGCTAGGCATGGTGACATACACCTACGAAGTAACCCACTGGGCAGGGGCAGGGTGATCTGGAGTTAGAGACCAGGCTGTGTTACAGAATGAGGTTGTTTCAAAATAATACAATAAACAATAAGTAAACAGATTATAGTGATGACAGATTCTCTGCTCAGCTGCATCTCTAACCAGTGTCTTTGTCTGCTGCTTAAGTCGACGGAGCAGAGCAAGACACTCGGGCACTGCTGCTGTGTGTCCCTGTCTGGTGCAGAGACTGACTCCGGGAAAGATTAAGTGTTTTCAAGGGCTCAGAGCTAATAAATGTCGCCCTCCCTTTCTTCAAGAGGTGATTGAGCAGCCTGTGGCCAGTGTGTGGTCACTCCTGTTAATAACCTCAAACGAGATTATCTCGATTTCTAAAACGGTTACAATGATGCTTCAGAACGGGAGCTGGCGAGCTATTCCTGGAACAAGCTGGACAGCGTGTAATTCAGACTTTCTGCACCACTTGGCTGCTGTTGTAGCTGCCCAGCTGTAGCTGCCCAGCTCCGGGCTGTAAATGCATCCATGAGCAGCACCTGGCTGGACATGCATGTGGGCACTCTGACGAAGCAGCATGGGCAAGATCAGGTGGCTCACGCCCCTAGGTCCACAACCCAGGCCACAGTTTGCCAGCAACTGATGGAAAACGTGAAGCCGCAATGCTCTCTGAATGGGTTGAGGTGGGTTTGAATTCTACTGCACGACTGTGGGTTAAACCTATGATGCTTCCAAATTCTGCTGCAAGGCTTCAGGGGAATTTCAAGTTAGCACGGTTCCCCCGCCCCCTGCCAGCTCACCAGGCTCCTCAGAGTTGTGGGAGGTACTGGATGACTGAGAGCTGAAGAGGAGAAAGGTCAGCTTGTGCAGAGAGGTTTGAGACACAGCTCAGCTCCCTGCTGAACCCTCTACCCAGCCGGACATCTCTGGCTTAGACTAGAGTCAGCTGAGGAGTCTAGGGGCCCTGGCAGGGAAGCGCCTACCTCCTCTCCCTGGGGTCCCCCTTCCAATAGCTTAGGAGATTGGGGGACGTGCCAGGCTCCCTGCGTGGTTCCTTGACTTTGAACCCAGATCTCCGGTGACTGAGCTGTTTATCTGCAGCACAGAGGGGCACACGGGGAGCTGAGGTCTGACTGACCAGTTTTCAAACTGAAAATGACCTTGCCCCTTTCTTCCGGTCAGCTTTCGTCTTCTGAACATAATATTTAACTCTCCAAAAGACCGTCTATGCAGCTTTTGGATTCTGAGAAATGTTTTGAGTTCTACTAAATATTTTTTAGATTTATTTTATGTATGTGGGAGTTCTGCCTGCACATGTGTGTGCCTGATGCCCAAAGAGGTCAGAAGAGAGCACTGGACTCACTGGAACTGAGGTTAAAAATGGCGGAGCCTCTGTGTGGTGCTGGGAACTGAAGCCAGCCCCACTGTAAGAGCAGCCAATGTTCTTAACCACTGAGCCATGACTCCAGGACCTATTTCGATTTCCAAGAATTTTAGATACTCAACTTCTTGAGATGGGGAGGAGAGGGCAGAAGAAGACCCTTAAAAATGTGTCTTAATGGGCTGGAAGGGCATCTTTTAAACTTTGTTGATCCCTGTCTAATGCTATTCTTTTTTTTTTTTTTTTTTTTGTTTGTTTGTTTTTTTTTTGGAGCTGGGGGACCGAACCCAGGGCCTTGCGCTTCCTAGGCAAGCGCCTACCACTGAGCTAAAACCCCATGCTATTCTTTTTTTTTTTTTTTTTTTTTTTTCGGAGCTGGGGACCGAACCCCATGCTATTAGGTAAGTTGCCTTACCACTGGCTAAATCCCCAGCCCCCCCCATATTCCTTAGCGCTATGCTCCCCTTTGATGCCCAGCCTTTCTGTACCTGCTCAGCCCCAGGGACAACTGCATTCTTTTTCTCTCAATTCTGAACGAGCTCCCACTATCCCCTGCCTTCCTCGCACGCACACTTCTTGTCATCTCCCTTCTCCTTTGAGACTGGGCTCTGAGCCTTAAGGCCTCACATACCACGCACCGGGACATTCCCAACTCCATCACGTCATATGCTTTCCACATCCTGGTCCCTATCACCCTAACCCAAAGCAGTGCTGTCTCAGCTATCCCAGAGTCGCTATTCTCATCTCTCCTTAAGAGCAGGGCATAGCAAGCACTTTTTGAGCTGTGCCGCACTGTGTATCCTCCTCAGGACCTTCATGCTGTCTGCCTCTATTTCTTACCCAGACCTGTGTGATTTGCAAATGGATCTGTGCATGTGACTCTCTTGAATATCTGCACAGAGGTGAGTCTTCCTTGAGGCTGAGTGGGTTTCATTTCTAGACTTGTGCACATTCCAGCCTGGGACAAGGCTAGGTAGCATCTCACACTGAAAGGGCCTCATCATTGAAATCGGACCTGACCCCACCAGCTACCTCCCTACCTCCCCAGAGCTTCCATTTCATTTTCCAGAATCTTCCTTCTGATGGTCACCCTGTCAGAACTTGGTCTGCCACATGTCATCGTCTTCTTAGCCTTGTTTTCTGGGGAACAAGGTCAAGGGACAGTGATGCTAGCAGATCCCTGAAGCTTAATGAGCCCAATTAACTCACATGTGCCACAGACAGGAGCCTGCTCTATTTATGGCACCGAGAAGTGAGAAAATGTCCCCTACCCTGGGTATCATGTAACTCTCACAGTTCTGGCAATGTTTGACTGTGAAACGCAAAAGCCTCTGAACCCTGTTGGTGTTAAGTGCGCGCCGAATACTCAATCCAGACGTGTCCTGCTCAGACTATTCTGGGGCTCATAAACCTTTCATCAGAATCGGGGTGAAACGCTTAGCCTTATTTGTAAGTCCCATATTTCTTAAGACCTCGGGGGCTTATTTAGTATTCCCAGAGAAGGTCATAAGATTGTTTTTAGGGGTCCTGGTTTAGTGGAACTGATGACTTTAAGCAGGGGATACTTTGTGACTTTCTAGAAACAAGAACCGGCTTCTCATGCACTGCCCGCCCTCCGCTCCACCCCCTCCCCCCACTGCTTCCCCTGAAGGAACCTGGACCGAAACCCCGCCTCCTCGCCTCGTGCGTGCAGCTGACTGCTTAGAGCCCTTGAGTTTTCTAATGATACAGCTGAAACCCCACCCACCCCTACCGACGGTCTCTAACTCCATAGATTGTGTTCAAATCAAATGTTTCCATGGGTAGTTTGGGATAAATTCCATTTCCATCCCCACTTTCACCTTTTCTTTTCTTTTTTTCCTTTTATTGAAAATGGATATTTTTTTTTGTTTCCTCACGTGATATAAATCCCACTTACGGTTTCTGCTCCCTCTACCCCCAGTTCCTCCCCTTCCAGATGGATCCTCCCCGTTTCTTTCTCTCATTAGAAAACAACCTTCCAAAGGACAAAGATAAAATAACACAAAACACAAACTAACATCAGAATAGAACAAAACAAGCAGACAGTAAGAAAAGGCCCAAGACACAGACGTAGGCCCATTCGTTTGGCTGCTCTGTTTCTGGAGACTTGCTGCAGCTGGTTGGAGCCTGTTGCACACGTTACCCACTGACTTCCCTTCCTGCAATCTCCTTTCTAGAAAGTGCCTTCCTTGGTGGCCAAGGTTTCGATGGTGTACAGGTTCTGTAGTAAGCATTTTAAATGTCTTTGAATCTCCATGGAGTCCTCCAAGTCGGGAACTAACTCCACTCTGTTGGTGAGGAAACTGAATCTCCAGAGGTTACGAAACTTTCCCAGAGTAACCACTGTCTCTGGTGTCCCAGCCTGAGACTCCCAGGGTGGTGCCCTGCAGGGGTCACAGCCACATCAGTGGATAAGTCAACTACTGTGGACAAGCTAACCAGGTGTTTATTCTCAACAGTGGCACTGCCTTCCACATCCTGCTCGAGGATGGGTTCCAGACAACTTCAGGGAAGCCGTGGACTTTCACCTCTCAACAATCAATGCCTTCCCTGCCCACCTAACTTGAGGGCGCTCCTATCACAAGGGATTAGGGTATATTCTTGCCTTGAATGTTTCTGTGTTTCAGGTATAAACCTACATAAAATTTATAGAATTACACCAACTGTTTGTAGGCATAAACTTTCTGCAGCCTCTTTTAGGAAATGTTCAACCTCTTCTCTTGCCCACCATGCACCAGAGGTAGTAGAAGAGAAAAGTTATTAGGATATGGGGGAAGAGAGGCTGTTTATCAATAGTTCTTTGGGGGTGAGCTCAATCTTCTTCGTCAGCAGTTCAGTCCCATAGCAAACACCAAAGACGATTCAGCAGTTTCAGTCCAGTCCTCTCAGCACACAGACATCATGTAAAAAGGGAAAGCTCTCCAGACATCGTGTGCCCATGGAATTGTATCTTCTGTCCTCTCAGCAATGCTCTGGGCTTGGCATTGTTGAGGGGAGGCAGACATTGTAGTTAGCATCCTCATTTTGAAGCTCTAGGCATGGAACTTACATGACTTAAATAAGGTCTCCGTCTGGGAGTGCTAGCATGGCCGGGTTCACTCAGTGTCACTGAGTGTGACACTCAGGCCTGACCACAATGTCTGCCAGGGGCTCGCCACACAAATCTCATCTAGTGTGCGTGATGGTTATGAAGGGTTATAGTGTAAGTGTCTGAAACATGTGGATTTATGTGCTAATTTTCATAACAGCCCTTGCTATTAAATATTATACGATCACCTCAGCTTCTTATTTAATTGCTCTCTGCCCTCCCAAACTTGAGTGATGTCCTAGCTAAATTGAGTTGGTCACACTTCCTCAAATATACCACACATTCTCCTGCCTCCTGATATATATTATACTGTGGGTTTGAAGTCTGGAGCAAAGCCCTGTGTCAGACAGTTCTGTTTTTTAACAGTTTTACTCAGCAAACATTTACAGAGCAATTACTATGCAGTCACAAAAGTGGAGACGGAAATAAGAAGACTGCAAGAGATGGAGACTCCAGGATGTTTCTGGAGTCTGCCCATGGGCCAACTCAGAGATGAGCAACTTACTGCCTTGGACCCTCTGCTCACAACTAGTGCCGCATCCTCGAGAAGTTTTTCTCCCAGCGGCATCTTGTGCATGTGCTCTCACACTGGGTGACATCCCCAGCCTACAGCTTCTCGAAAAAGAGAAAAAGATCCACCTCCCTTTCCACTGCACACCATCATCATCAATTGAGATACAAATAGAGCCCTAACCAGCCATGGTTCCCACCATCTTTGTGGGACCATCTGAGTAGGGCTTTGGTGGTGGCGTGGTGGAGGAACGAAGGAAGAATGAGCAGGGCTATGTATGGTCATGGGAAATACAGACCAGTGTGGAAAGAGAGAGCCATGTGTGACACAGGGCTGTTAGGAAAACTGCCTTGTGTTGGGCATTGATAGTGAGAACCAGTGTCCACTGAGGGAATTGCTGTGGTGTGTGTGGGGGGGGAGGTGCGGGGAGGGAGGCAAACCAAGGGTACTTGCTGAAGAATCCTAGGCAGACAGAAGGAGGATTCTGTCTCTGACACTTTCCTTGTAACCTCAGGGCTTTGCTCCAGCTCAGGATTCTTCAGTGGCACTTAAGCACTCTGCTTTGGGGGGCTGCTTGGTCCATTATAAGATGTTAGCAGCCTCTCTGACCTCTCTTTTCTAGGTGGCAATCACAACTCCCACAGTTATGACAATCGAAGTTTTCTCCAGACATTGCTAGATGTCCTTAGGGAAGCTCAGCTCTCCCTGACAGTGAACAGCTATGTTCATTCGCTGTCCGTCATCCTTGGCATCTGCATCTTACCCCTGTCCTGCAGTCTTTCTGGGCTTCACTCCTGGGAGCCTGTTCTCACCATCTTATTTAATGTGGTAGATCATTCTTTTCCTCTCCCTTTCTTTCCTGGTCTGTCCTTTAGTTCCCTCCTCCTCCTCCCTTTCCTCCTCCTCCTCCCTCTCCCCTTCCCTCCTCCTCTCCCCCCTTCCTCCCTTTCCTCCCCCTCCTCCCTCTCCCCCCCCCTCCTCCTCCCTCTCCTCCTCCTCTCCTCCTCCTCCTCCCCCCCTCCTCCTCCTCCCTCTCCTCCTCCCTCTCCTCCTCCTCCCCCCTTCCTCCTCCTCTTCCTTTTTCCCAAGACATGGTTTCTCTGTGTAACAGCCCTCACCATCCTGGAACTTGCTTTGTAGACCAGGCTGACCTACAACTCACCAAGATCTGCCTGTGTCTATGTGCTGGGCTTACTTCTTTTCTATTTTTAAAGAATTTTTTATTATTTTTAATTGTGTGTGTGTGTGTGTGTGTGTGTGTCCACAGGTGCAGGTGTCATTGGAAGCCAGAACTGTTGGGCCCCTGGAGTTAGTTACAGGTAGCTGTGAGCTGTCTGAGATGGGAGCTGGAAATGATTTCAAGAGTATTGCACACCTGAACTCCTGAGCCTTCTCTCCTGCCTTTTTCCATTGTGGGTGGTGCCATCCCTGGGCTGGTGGTTCTGGGTTCTATGAGAAAGCAGGCTGAGCAAGCCTTGGGTAGCAAACCAGTAAACAGCATCCCTCCATGGCCTCTGCATCAGCTCCTGCCTCCAGGTTCCTGCCCTGCTTGAGTTATTGTCCTGAGTTTCTCCAAGAATGAACTCTGATGTGGCAGTGTAGGCCAAACAAACCCTTTCCTCTCCAACTTGCTTTAGTCACGGTGGTTCATCACTGCATTAGTAACCCTGACTAATACAGCACGGTTTAAAAGCACTAAAAATAGATCTGAGAAAGGCATGTAGTAACAAGTTTCTGAATTTCTTTATACCGAATCAAACAGGGGTGTATACTTCCTGTCCAGTTTTAACTTACAGTGTGATGCCTTCTTTTTGACATATGAGCTTATGCACACGTGGCAATAGTTCTGTCTGGGAAGCTTTTGCTTCTCCCCTATGGTTGAAACTTGGAGAGTCATTATCTGATGAATGCTGGCTCAACTTCCCTGTCCTGCTCTATACCAGAGAGAAAGGTGCCAGTTAAATCTGACTTCCGTCTCCAGCCAGACCCCAGGCAGTCTGTGCCATTCCTGCTTTGTTCCTGCAGGAGAGCTAATCATTAACTGAAGCCCATATGTCTTTAGATTATCTTAGGTTATGGTGGTCTCTCTCTCTCTCTCTCTCTCTCTCTCTCTCTCTCTTCTCCCCACCCATCTCTCCATCTCTTTCTTTCTTTATCAGCATCTCACTATGTACACTTGACTGGCTCTGAACTCGCTATGCAGATCTGGCCGGTCTTGAACTAACAGACATCCATGTGCCTCCTCCCCATAAATGCTGGGATTAAATGCTTGCCTCCAGCTCTCCTTCATCTTGACACAAATTAAACTGGCTCCCACTAGGACAGAACTAAACACTGCTACACCCTGGAAATCAGCCAGCCTCTGGGCATGGGGGAATCCCTGTGGACTCAGAAAGAGTTGACAAGGACTTCCAGACAAGTGTCCCCCGAGGCTCTCCAGGTGGCATTTCTAGTGGTAGAGCAGCAGGGGACCTGGCAGAAGTATGTCTGGTAGCCTGGGCTTGACTCCATTGTGAGATGGGCCCTCGGGATTTGCATGCAGAAGGAAAGGTCTTCTTGCGGACAGACTGGGAGACTCAGTGCGAGAGTTAGCTGCCGTAGGAGTTCAAATATGCAAAAGGCCCAGGAAGATTTCTGGCCTGGTGCCTGGGCAGAAGTCTGTGATGGCTGCTTCATCCCCAAGGGAGCAGATGAATGGTGTGTGTTTTGAAATTAAGCACTTAGTGATTATGACTGTAGAGGTCTTAAAACATTTAGCTCTCAGTTTATCAGCCCTCGATATATGACATTATAAAAAAAAAGGCCTAAAAGATAAAATACCTCTGAAATTATAAACAGAAACTTAGAATGACAGATCACTGGTGGTTAAAAGAAGTTATTATCTTGGGTGTACATACAAAAGACCCTCTCCTCGTTGGGAGGAACAGGCTCGGGTCACAATAATTAAACCTTGTCTTTCTCTCCTTAGTTCCCCAGAGGTTGGCGGAGAAGTTTCAGCAGAGAAAGGGAACAGCTGGACCGTGCATCTTCCAGATAGGAGAACTTGTGCCCTTCAGCGTGAGGGAGTCCTCTGGAGAAGGGCACACCCATCCTTCCATGGAGCATGCACTCTAACCAGCCCTTTCCAAAAGCAAAGCGGGATTAGAAATACTCGTCTGTGTTTATTTTTTGTCTGGGATGTATGGAAATGTAGGTTTATGGTCTGAGTTTTTACTGTTGTGATATATGACACTGGAGGAGCGGCAGCCTGGACCCAGTCCCTTGGGCTTCCCATGGTGGACAGCGGGTTGCGAGCTCTCTAGAGCCACAGTTTCCTGGGATCAAGATCAGGGACCTTAAGCACTGGCCCTCTGAGGAAACCTCTGTAAGTGTAAACTCACTAGCTGATCATCACGCCCTTTCTTTTTTTTTCAGTGATTAATAAGAGATTTGTTTGCCCAAGAATTGAATCATCCTTGCCAAACTTAGTAGGAGATGCTAAATTTTCTGTCCAATTTTCTTTCCTGGATAAGTCTTTCCTTTCTGTCCTTGTCTGTTTTTAAAACATAATACCGGAAGATGGGAGGCCCCAAAACCTGCCACAGCTCCTAAAAGTGAGTTCTTGGGAGTGGGTCTGAAATCAGGATAAATATCTGCTGATCTTGCATAGGTCTAATGAATCAAGGCAGGACCCTCGATGTGTGTTTGGCGTTTGGGGTCTTTGTACTAAAGCAGATATTCCTGTGTAAGCCGGGCCCTTATGTCAAGCACTCAACCTGACCTGTGTCTTTCGGGTCTCCAGAGACACGGTCCTACTCTGCAGGGCCGAGGGGACTGGGGGAGTGGCCAGGGGTACAGGGCTATACTTGGAACCCAACATCCTGGCTCCCAACACTCCCTTTAAAAACCTGTCTATGGGATTGGGGATTTAGCTCAGTGGTAAGGCACTTGCCTAGCAAGCACAAGGCCCTGGGTTTTGTCCTCAGCTCAAAACAACAACAATAATAACAGCAACAACAACAAAAAATAAATAAATAAAACCAAAAAAACCCAAAAAAACAAAAAAGCCAAAAACAAAAACAAAAAACAAACAAACAAGTAAATTAAAAAAAAACCCAAAACCTGTTTATTACATTCTATTTTGTGTGTGGAGTGTGTGTGTGCTGTCATAGGACGGCTGGGAGAGCTGGCTCTATCCCGTGTGAGTCCTAAGGATCAAATTAAGTTGTCAAGCTTAGCAGCAAGAGCCTTTATCTGCTGAGCCATTTTCCTGGCCCAGTGTTCTAATTCTTTTGAAAGATTTCCCCAAATCTTTGGTTTGTAGTACTTTGGGGGTGGGAGGGTGGTTGGTAATGGTTCTTAGTGTGTTCCCAGAGCCATACAATCATTACCCAAATATGCTGGTCATTGCCCAAAAGGGAACTAAATTTCCACCAGCATTTCCTCTCCATTTCCCTACTCCCTCCATATGTAGCTACCACTAACCTTCTTTTCTTGATGTTTAGCATAAACAGGAGCAGGTTATATATGATCTTCTGTCTGCCTTCTCACTTAATACAGTGTTTCCAAGGCGCATCACATTGTAAAATGGCTCAATATTTTGTTACTTTTTATGGTTGTATAATAGAACATGGGCATGCCATATTTTGTCTATTAATCAGTTAGCGAACGCCAAGGCTGTTTTCTTTATGCTTATTTGGGGATGTTACTGTCAATAGTTTTGTGCAAACTTTTATGTGGACCCGTACTCTCGTGTCTCTGGGATATATCCATAGGAAGAATAACTGGGCCATGTGGCAACGTCACACTTAATATTTTGAGAAACTGCCAAACTGCTCTCTGGTTTTTCGGTGAGTGATAACTATGGTTCTTCGTTAGGGTTTCTATTTCTGTGAAGAGAAGCCATGACCATAGCAACTCTTATAAAGGGAAGCATTTAACCAGGACTGGCTTACAGGATTGGAGATTTAGTCCGTTAACATCATGACGGGAGAGCATGGCAGCGAGCATGCAGACGTGGTATTGGAAAAGGGACCAAGAGTTCTACATCTGGATCTGCAGGCAGTAGGAAGAGAGAGTGACTGGGCCTGACTTGAGCATCTGAGACCTCAAATCATCTGAGCACTTGAGCATCTGAGACTTCAGTGACACACTTCCTCCAACAAGGCCACACCTCCTAATAGTGCCACTCTCTACGAGCCTATGGGGGCCATTTTTCATTCAAACCGTCACCTTTAGCCAAGGATCTCTGTCCTAATTTAGGTGAAGAGCAGCGTTGGATCTCAGCTGGATTTACATGTGACATACAAAACCCTTTCTCAAGAAGCTGGCACATATTCTCTACGTTTTATCATTTGTCTGCTTGCCCTGTTCCCCTCTCTACCTCCTTCCTAATTGTTTTATGTCCTCATCAATGTTCACTGAGCCTTGTTACAACCAACGGAAACTAACAATAGTTGTGAGGGTTCTCTGGGACTTAGGAGCACACACTGGGCCATACTGGCCCGGGCCTCACCCTGTATTTTCTTGGAAATAAACACTAAAATTTTAAATGTTCGTTTTATTTTCGTTTTGTTAGCAAAGTCTTAAGGTAGTCCTTGTTTTGTTTTGAGACAGGATTTCTTTGTCTTGCCCTGATTGTCCTGGAACTTGCTCTGTAGACCAGGCTGGCCTCTAACTCCTAGGGATTTGCCTGACTCTGCCTCCCAAGCACTGGATTAAACACATGCATTACTGTTGCCCGGCTACAATCCTTATTTTTACCTATGTACTAAGTAATACTAAGAGCCCAGCATGCCCTGCTTCTTACTATATGCCTACCTGTAATTTTATGTATTTAATTTACTGTTTTATTTATACCTTGTTATCATAAATTAAAATTTAGATCTAGTATCATAATATGGCAGTGCCTTCTCTATTCTTCCATTGCTGTTGGCTTCTCAAACCTTCCTGCGGATCCATTTCCTTTTGTTGAACTACATTTCCTAGTAATTTTTTCAGAAAAGAACTGATCACATCTTATGGTCCTTCCTAGATGCTGTCTCAGATCCAGTATGCATAATGACTGTTTGTGCCAACTTCCTGCCATTTCCCTCGCTTACAACCAAGGTCAGGTCTCTGGGGCTTAGCATAATTTAAATGAACTTCCCATTCATTTAAGTCTAACCTGTGACTTAGAGAGTGTGATGGTTTGCATATGCTGGGCCCAGGGAGTGGCACTATTAGAAGGTGTGGCCCTGTTGGAGTAGGTGTGTCACTGTGGTGTGGGCTTTAAGACCCTCATCCTAGCTGTCTGGAAGCCAGTATTCTGCTGGCTGCCTTCGGATGAAGATGTAGAACTCTCGTCTCTGACTGCCCCATGCCTACCTGGATGCTGTCATGTTCCTACCTTGATGATAATGGACTGAACCTCTGAACCTGTAAGCACTGTCCTTATAAGAGTTGCCTTGGTCATGGTGTCTCTTCACAGCAGTAAAACCTTTGCCTCTTCCAATTTTATAATTTAGCCATACTTGAGTCCTTTTAAGAGAGAGCAATGACTACCGAATATATTTGACTTTGTGTGTGTGCGTGTGTGTGTGTTTGCATGTATTTGTGTGCATTTTTCCTGACATATAGAAGAGACACATACAATTTTTATTACACTGTGTTGGTAGAAATAGAGTTCCAAAGGAAGCTGGGAAATGTAGTCATCTGTGCACTCATGATTGTGATGGCTGCTTAGAAACTCACCTCTGCCACATTCTGCCATATTGGTAGTTATTTTCCTTAGCTCCTTAAAGATTCTCTTCCATTTCCTTTTGACATCCATTGTCCACAAGAAATTCATGTCCAGTTTGAATTTTTTTCCTGTTGTTGCTGTTGATCAGATAGTCCCTATTTCCCTACTCTCTCAATGTGTGGTAGCCACTAATCTACTTTGCACCACTGTAGACTTGCTCGTTCTAAACATTTAATATAAATAGGGCTTCCTTCACTTAGCTTGGTGACTTCAAAGTTCACCATGTTCACAAAGACCCTTGTGTTCTTTCTAGGGAGGACGTCGGCTTTCAGTGTATTAGACTTTGCTTCTGTGTGTCCCAAGCCTTATTTATGGCTTCCATCTATCTATGTTTCATATTTGCTTTCATGTAATTTTTTTTACATAGCTTGCTGAGAATTTAACGTACTCTAAGAAAATAGCTTTCAGCATCCTGCGCCATGTTACGTTGGACGACTGACTGTGCTTCTGCCCTTTGTGTTCTTTGCTTTGGGAGTGTAAAATTTCATTTTCCATGTTTTATAACTTCTCTTCACATTTTCATATCTTCAGCTATTTGTCTTTTGCTTCCGCTAATTTCTTAGTTTATCTTTTAATTCTTTCTTTCTTTCTTTCTTTCTTTCTTTCTTTCTTTCTTTCTTTCTTTCTTTCTCTGCTTCAAAAGGCTTTATTTTTACTTGGTCCAAGACTTGGGAGAGACCCTAGGGTGGTTACAAAGCTGCCTAGTGGCTTGAGAGGCTCATTCAGGTCCTGAGGCAGCTGGTGCAGAGCAGAGGAGGGAACCCCTTGGAAGGCACAGAGGCCTCCTAGTCGTGCTTAAGAGTGAGGCACTCAGAGAGATACTCACGCAGAGATGCCTGGGCCACACCAGTCTGTGCTGGTTGTTGGCACTGCCAGCCTACGGAGGTTGGTCAGGTGGTTGTCCATCTTCTTGATGGGCTTTACTTCCTTATCCAGGAAGTGGCTTTCTAAGAAGTCACAGAGATGAGGGTCTGTGAGGGCAGAGCCCAGGGCATGCAGATCCAAGAGGGCCTGGTTCCGGTTCTTCTGCAGGGCCAAGGCAGCTTCCACGTCTCCTGGGTTTTACCCCATTCTACTTGAGATGGCTTCTGCACATCCTGGAAGAGTGCACGGTGCCCCCAGCAGCTTCCACTTCAGTGGAATAATTCTGACAAATCTGAGAGGTCATGGATGATCTGGAGTATGGGTGAAGACGGTGCTGGCTGGTCCTAGGAACCAAAGGCAGCAAGGAGATGGTCCTGGAGGCTGCAACTGGAGAGACTTGTAAGTTGGCCGGAAGCTAATAAAGCGGGAGTCCCCTGGGTCTGTTCTGTCCAAACACTGTTGAAGCAAGACACAGATCCACGGGACCTCCAAGACGCTGCTCTCTAATTCTTTGTTTACTTAGCTATGTTCAATTTGTTGTTTAACTTCTATGGTGAGGGTTAAGATGTTCAGTGATACCTAAGCATGATATCTCATGCCTTTAATCTTAGGAGGCAGAGGCGAGCAGATCTCTATGAGTTCAAGGCCAGCCTGGTTTACATAGTAAGGTCTAGGATAGCCAGAGCTCCATAGAATGACCTTGTTTTAAAACAATTTTTTTATTAATAGTATTTAATTATTTCTGAGTATACCTTTTTACTTACTTTTTAAAAAATCTTCCTAAATCATCCTAAACATTGTAAGAATTTATTTTGGAGGCCCTTACAATTAATTTTTAAGTTAAATTGCTCAGCCGTCTAAAATTTGCTGGGTGTACATTTGCCTGGTCCTCAGGTCTGTAAACAGTTCCTTTGGATTTCTTTCCCATAGGAAGCACATGCCTGCTGTGGAACGGGCTACAGTGCCTTCTGTTCAAGGGACGAATTCACTCTTCTTAGTTAGGGTTCGTTGTAATTATTATTATTTTTAACTTGAGCTCTCTTTTGGCATGTGCAGGTCTGTGTATATGAGAGTGTGTGTGTGTGTGTGTGTGTGTGTGTGTGTGTGTGTGTGTGTGTGTGTTTTCATGTGGAGGTCAGAGGGCAAGGTCAAGTGCCTTCCTCAAGTGTTGTTCACCTTACATGAGAGTCTCTTGCTGAACCTGGAGCTCTCTGACTTGACTAGATGGGGTTTCCAGGGATTCCCAAGGATCCTTCGGTCCCTATGTCCTTATGTTGAGTATGCTGACATTCCCAGCTTTAAAATGTCAGTGCTGGGACCCAGCTCGGCTCCTCATGCTTTTCCTGTAAGTACTTTACCAACCACGCTGCCTCCTAGCTCGCGAGCTTCCTTGACTACACAGCAGTTTACGGTTTTGCTTTCTTGATCAGCAGCTATGGGGTTTCAATCATTATGTAACTCGTCTGCATTTATGTTTCCTAAGTATGTGGTGTGGTACTGCAATTGTGATTTAGATGGAAAATGTCTGCCAAAGGCTCACGTGTTTGAAACACTTGGTTCCCAGTGGGTGGCACTGTCTGGGAAGGTCATGGCGCCTTAGGACATGGCGCCTTGCCAGAGGGAATGCGTCCCCGGAGACGGTGGAGGGCTTGAGGCGTTCTGCTCTGGCACCATTTCTGTTTCCTCAGTCTGCTCCTGAGTGTGAATGCAATGTCACCAGCCAGTCTTCTGCTCCTGTCACCATACTTTCCCTGCTGCTGCTGTGTGTTTCTCTCCACGATGGACTCTGTCTTTCTAAAACTGAAAGCCAAAATAAACTCTTAGGTTGTTTGTGTCCAGGTCCTGGTCTCTTGGTCTTCCTTCCTTCTTTCTTTCTTTCTCTCTTTCTTTCTTTCTTTCTTATCTTAGTGAGGAGAAAGTAACAATTGTAAAGTACCCACTCTCTTTTATGTTTAGAACTAAGAACTTAACCTAAGGCCTTGCATCTGCTAGGAAATTACTCTCACACCGAGCTAAATTCCTAACCTCAAACTTAATCCTTAACTTCTAGGTATTAAATAGTTACCTAGACTTTCTAAATCAAAGACAAAGGGAAATTTCTTTGTACCAAGTGTTCTACCCTGAGGAGGTCCTGCAGGGAGACCCCCTGCATGACTGGGTGAAGAGAAGCATCTGTGAGGGTTGGGGAGAGGCCTGGCCAGCACCATGGCTCCTTGAGGTGAGAAGGGGGTATGCTTTAGACGCAGCTCCTCCTGCCTTTACTACAGCCCTTCTTCAGGCCCTCCCACTGCCACTCAGCCCATAGGAACCACATCTGCAAATGGTGGCCGCATCTCAAGTATCCATCCTCTCAATGACCAGCTAAATCTGCTTACTGAGGAACCAATCCAGACCTTAAGAAGAGCTCCAAATTAATGTCAACTCACCCAGCTAACTATAATTCCTAAAGCTCATTGAACTAGAAACGTGCAGAAGAAATGAAATTAACCAAATTCTCATTGTTTGAGGCTTGAGGGTTTGTTTTGTTTTGTTTTAGATTGACCTGGCCATTTGCTCAAGGTTGATGAAAACCTTAAAGCAACTCCATTTTTGGAGCGTCTAAAGTAAACTTTACTTTCCTCCTTACTGCTACTACCGCTACCGCTACGGCTACCGCTACCGCCACGGCTACCGCTACTGCCACCGCCACCGCCACCGCCACTGCCACCGCCACCGCCACCGCCACCGCCACCGCTACCACTACTACTATGTATCTCCACTTCAAACCCCCGCCCCCGTCTCTTTCTTCTTTTGAAATAGCATCTTACCATGTAGCCATGGATGGTCTGAAACTTGCTATATAGACCAAGCTGGCCTGAAACTTACAGAGATTACCAGCCTCTGCCTTTGAAGGTCCTCCTTAATTTCTTTACATTTTTATTAATTTATTAATTGGATGTGGCTGTGCCACAGCGCACATATAGAGGTCAGAGGATAGTCCACGCGCGTCAGCTCTCTCCTTCCTCTGTGTGGGTCTTGGGGATTAAATCCGGGCCATCAGGCTTGTAGGAAAGAGCCTTTGCCCACTGCGCCATCTTGTTGGCCTCAGTTTCAACATGACCTTCTTCTGAAGACCTTTGTGATGTTTGTCAGGATAGAGGAAGGTTTAGCCAATCTGGGAGGAGGAGGAGGGGGAGGAGGGGAAGGAGGGAGAGGAGGGGGAGGAGGACGGAGAAAAGGGGGTGAAGGGGGAGAAGGGGGAGAAGGGGGAGTTGTATGTGGACATCAATGCCTGTTTTATGTGCTGAGATGTATCCTAGTTTTTTCAGTCACCCGCCATCTAGTTTGAGTTACTCTGGCACCCCAGTTTACCATGCTGACGAACCTAGCCTCCCTACTAGGTTAAGACCCAGTAGAGACCCCCTCCTATTCGCCTTGGCCCCAGCTTTTTATAAGGAATCTACAAGATACCCTATCATCCTCATGCCATCCTGTGAGTACGGGGGGCACGTCAGCCTTCACCTAGCCTTGCCTCAGCACCCGCGACTCAAAGAGAGCAAAAGTCTCTCTCACAAACTAAACCTGTTTCTGAGGCTTTGAGAAGCTCGCAGAAGTCATTCCCTGCCCTATTTTTAATGCGCCACCACCCTCAGCACAATAATAAATAATGCTTATTTCGTGTCTAATGGGCTAACATCATGCGTGATGGCGCTTTACCTGAGGAGAGATAAAAGTAGGGGAAAGAAGTCATTTCCAGGAGGGCAGAGAAAATTTGAAAAATCAGCAAAGTTTAACATGAAATGTTCCTAGTGGATTTCCAGAGCTCCTCGCCTAATGACACTGTAACATATGGTTATAACTGATCTAGCACTGCGGGAGCGGGATGAAGAGATGCTTCTTCAACTGTGCAGTCTTTCAAGGCAGGGAGCCCTCGTCCGCATCAGCATGGAAACTAACTTCCTGCTGCGCTTCTGCCATGGGGCCTGCTGATTGCCCAGCATAAACTCTCTTTTCTGGTAACAGAACCTTGGAGGACGTATTTTAGAGAGAGAAGTCTTCTAGTTGAGGGGTGGTCACATGCCCTCAGTCCGGTCAGCCAAAGGGATGCTCCGGGTGGAGCCTGTAAGACAGTGACGTCAGTTACAGACTGTTTAGGCCGAGATTCCCTGAAGAGACCTCATATGCCCCGTCTGGGTCCCTTCGGCATGGTATGGCTTGTCCCTGTTCTTGTTTTAAGTCATTTTTAAAAAACATTTATTTACGTATTTAGAGTGTGTGAGAGTGCTACAGCATGGGTGTGAAGGTCAACTTCCGGAAATCAGTTCCCTCCTACTCTGTAAGGCCTGGGGATGGAACTCCATTGTCAGGCTTGTTGGCAGGTGCTCCTACGGCCCAAGCTGGCCCCATTCTATCGGTTTCCGTTAAACCCCCCTGCCCTTTAGCTGACAGTGTCAAGTTGCTCTGCCTTTGCTCGAGCTTGTTAACCCCTGTGTGATGTGTCCCTGGCTCTCCATTTCGCATGTGGTGCTCACACCCCCAGTCCTCCTGCAGAAGCAAAGGGCACCTCGCACCGCCATAGACCCATAGTTCACTGCTCTTCTAGAGAACCTGAGTTCAGTTCCCATCACCCAAGTCGGAAGCTCACAATTGCCTGTAACTTTAGATCCAGGGAATCCGGCTTCTTTAGGAACCTGCAAACATATATGTGCACGTGTACACATGCACACGCACACACACCCACATGCATACGCATGCATGCATGCACAGACGGAGAGACTAGTGTTCCTCACTGAACACCTGCTTCAGGTTGGGTTCCAAGTGCACTGTCCCCCTCATGTGCCACCATGTGCTGGCAAAGCTAGCCTGAGCCTGAGCTCAGAACCCAGATTTCTAGCTCAACTAAGCCTCAGTTTCTCTATCCGTTGAAAAAGAATAGCACTGTCTAATTTTAGGTGGACAAAATGAAGGGGGCTAATTCACATAAAAAGCGTAAGACAGGTAAAGGGTCGGGGCATGTGGTGTTAGTCTGTGAGTTTGAGGCCAGCCTAATAACAGTCTACACAGTGAGTTCCAAGACAGCCCAGGATACAAGGGAGAACCTTTCTCAAGAAAACCATGTGGTGTGTGTGTGTGTGTGTGTGTGTGTGTGTGTGTGTGTGTGTGTGTGTGTGTGTGTGTGTGTGTTATATTGGTTGGTACATCTTCAACAATAGTGACTTATTGTGACAACAGGCTCATAGTATTCCTCTCTGGGTTTCTTTTATTTTGTCTGTGTGGCATCTCTTAAGTTACAGGACCAGCTCTAAGTGTGCTGTTTAAAGATATAAAAACAGAGCGACCAAGCCGTCAAGTGGGCATGTCTAGACTGCTTTAGCACAGGACACTTCTTAGAGCCTTGACAGCCTTTGGAACTGAGATAGAGTTTTCATATTTTCATATCTCTAAGACACTCCTGTTCTCTGAATAACAATCCACACTGGTTCCTTTCTCCACGTCTATCCGAACTACAACAACTGATCCCTCACTTCTTAGCTCTCAGCCCCATCTTTCTCTGCCAGATTAGCCTCTCTGAAACCCAGCTCTGACTTTATGATTTCTACCAACTCCATGTTGCTGTGTCTTCTGATATGTGAAATCCCATACGGGTCGTCTTTTGTTCTCTCCTCCTACTGAGTCCCACTGTCCTGGCTGCTGTACGTTTTCCTTGAAGGATTTTGTGTTCTTCATTAGTATTTGATCCACTCATAATCTCTCCCTCACACTGTCAAATTCCTGCCCACTCTTTATGGCCAGGAGTAAAAGTCACTGTCTTAGGGTTTTATTGCTGTGAAGAGACACCATGACCAAGGCAGCTCTTATAAAGGACAACATTTAATGGGGCTGACTTACAGTTTCAGAGGTTCAGTCCATTATCTTCAAGGTGGGAAGCATGGCAGTGCTCAGGCAGACATGGTCCAGGAAGAACTGAGAGTTTACATCTTGATCTGAAGGCAGACAGAAGGGGACCTGTTCTCCCACAGGCACCTAGGAGAGACTCTCCCAAACTGAGTGGAGTTTGAGCACTAGGAACTCTCAAAGTCTGCCTACACAATGAAGTATTTCCTTGAACAAGTCCACACCTCCTAATAGTGCCACTTCCCACGGGCCAAACATATTCAAACCACTACAGTCACTTTTCTCAGAAGTTATTCCTGGTTCTGCAAAGCATATAGAAGTTCCCCCTCACCTCAATCTCTGAAGCTCATTAAAACACAATTTCAGAGCTATAAGGACTCTGCCTCAATTTCGGTATAACAGGAAGGAAGGACTCCTTAAAAATTATTATTATTATTATTATTATTATCATCATCATCATCATCATCATCATCATCATCATCATTATCTCAGGAAATGCACATCCAAGGGAAGAGGGGAAAATTCTCTCCCTTCTCTGGAAGGAAGATAGATGTATGCCCTTCAAGGAGTTTTATATGAGGCTTTATCTGGAGACCACTCAACGGACTGACACCAAGTGTCTAGGACTTAAAATTCTGGTAAATTTCTTGAGACAGTTTTAATTGCTTGAGCAGCATATGAGTGTAGATAAGAAGCTAGAAGACTGGGTCAGACTTGAGTGAAGGGGATTCATGGTTGACTCAGCCACGTTCACTTTGCCTGCCAGAGCACTGACCAGGAGAAACGCTTTGAGTGAGGGTGGCTTGGGATGCTGCACACTTCCTCCGAGTTAGTTTTCTGTCCTTTTCCTCAGAGATCTGGGGTCTCTGTCTACCTCAGCCTCTAGTTCCTTGTAGGATACTTGAGTGTACCAGTCACTTCAGGAAACTGTGGAAAGGTGGAGATACTGTGTTGTCAGCACTTTCCATACATAATATGGATTTAGCCCTCATATCCATGGACAAAGTAAGTGCTCTTTGTTTCATTTCCCTGTGTCAGGTTTAGGCTAGACTGCTGAGTGACTTCCCCAGGATTCTTCAGTGTTGGAAGAGACGTTCAAACAGGGGTGACACTCTGTGTTGGATCATTCAAAAGTTCCCAGCAGCCCACACTGCTTCCTGTTGTCTTTCTTACTTTCACCTTACACATCCTTAGAGCTCTTCTCCTGTCTTGACCTCTGCCAACCTTTCACCAACCTAAAGCCTGCCCTTCCCTTTTGCCTAGGATCACAGAGGACGGGCCATTGATAAGCTTTCCTTTTGGGCTGAGTTACAGGCCATCTCAGGGAGGACTGCGAGCTAAGCTATAGGGGATAGGTCATGAATCAAAGATAATTATCCACCCACAACTGGGGGTTTACTTATTCACCCTTCAGTTGCATCAGCTTTTCTTGGTGTGCCTCTAGATTTGTGCTAATGGGCACATAGACACGAAGGCTTGGTGTGTCTTTCTGATGAACTGACTCCTGAATCATTATGAGATTGGCTTAGCCTGTGCTAAGACACATGCATGCAGGCAAAGCATACACATAATCTAAAAATAAATAAATAGAAACAGAACGTCAGTCTAGGCTGGGGATGGCGGTCAGTGGCAGGGTGTGTGTACTCAACCTGTGCAAAGCCCTGGGCTCCATCTCCACTTTTTGTTGTGCAAATTTGATGCATGTAGCAGGCTTTTTTAATGTACGATTCATTTATCAAGTCTAAAGTAAGTGTTGATATAGCAAGGCTATGTCTCCCAGCATATGTAGGGGGATTTTGATCTCTTTCATTCTTTCTCCTTCCCTCCCTCTTGCTCCCTTCCCTCCCCCCCTCCTTCCCTCTTTCTCCCCTCCCTCCCCCTCTCTCCCTCTTTTCCTCCTTCCCTTCTCCCTTCCTTCATTCTCCCTCTCACATTTGCTATGTTTTGATTTCTGAGACTATCTCACGGAGCTGAGGCTGACCTTGAAGTCTGGGTCCACTTGCTTCCATCTCCTAAGTGCTGAGATTGTAGCCATGTGCCACATGCCTTACCTCCTTCCTCTCTTGAATTTAGGCAGAGGACTTCTGGATGCGTCACTTTAAAGCATAATTGGTGGGGTTGGGGAATCAGTGGTAGAGCGCTTTTTTTTTTTTTTTTTTTTTGCCTACCATGGCAGATAAATTGGGTTCTCTCTGACATCTTTCAAGTGTTGCCTAATAAGCATCCGGGATTTTTCTTTAACCTGTAGTTTTTACTCCCACAAGTAGGGCTAATAAACAGGATAGCATGACCCTGCAGAAAGTACTAAACATTTGTAAAGTGGATACACATTTTTGTGTTAAACATTCACCAAGCCTAAACTGTCACATCCGCTATTCATACTGTATTAAGATTTCACTTAGGAATTTACCACATGCCCAGCAAGACACAAGAAAACAATGGCTGCACCTTTATTAGCATGGGATGTTGCCATGTAATTAATGTTTTTATTGATACATTTAGCTGTGCCATAACTTCTGGCATTATATTTAGTATATCTTAAAGTTAAAATGTGCCACGAGCCCTTCCTGATGGTGGGGGGGAAAGATGAAACTCTTATTTATTTACGTAGAGCATTCAAAAGAATGATTTTGTGTAGCAGAGTGGAGGACTTTTGAGGAGACCCAAGGAGGCTGAAGAATTCCCCCATGTTGTCTCCTGAAGATCACAATGAACCCAGCATAGATTGTTCCACTGCTCACCCTTTAAAACCTCACCCCAAATCTATATTCTGCTTCATCCTAAGGCTTTGTCTCAAAAGAAATTGCACAATGCAAATTTCGATGCACCTAAGGGACAGCTATGTGCTTAGAATAGTGATCACCCACCTCCCCACCCATGACATCAGGGGAAATGAAAATCTTTGCTAATTAGGCACCTTTGTAATAAGGAAACATAATGATTTCTATTATGCAATCGAGTACAAGCGTTTACTTCATTATAAACTGCGATTCTTCTTTGTTATGAGAAAGCGAGAATTAATTTTATTTTCGGATCAATAGTCGGTGCGCTGAGTTAATAGAAGTGGAATTTTAATACAGTAAAAACACAGCAAATTAGGCCACTGGGGCTCGGGAACATCTTTCTAATCAGATCGCATGTCCACTGCCAGGTTGCATGAGTCAGAGTAGGCTGCTCTGGAAGCGTTCTGGGCTGTGGAGAATGCTTCTGGCAAAGCAGCCTCCTGAAAGCCACCAAGGGTGGAGTGGCGAACACCCGCTTTCATCTCTTAGACCTGCCCCATAAAACCGGTGAGGGTCTGAAATGTGTTTTCTCAGGGGGGCATAACGCACATTTGCTTTCTGCTGGGCGGGCTGAGCCAATAATGATTGCAGTCAATAAGAAAGTCTTTCATCAGTAGAGTTTTATGATAGCAGCTTTAAGGGTCCCTAGACATGAGATGAACTCAGTTAAGTTTTATTGGTAATTTACCAGATAGACTTCATGAAATCTACCCAGAGAACTTCAGAATTCATTTTCATTTCCAACTGCTGAAAACTTCCAAAGTACAGGAGACCCAAACCATTTCCACTCTGGCCAGCACCTGAGGCTGCCAGTCCATATAAAATAGCTCCTAAACACCCATTCTTCATCTCTCACAGGGACACCAGCTGACACAAAGACTTGATCACAACCCCGGCCCTTTTCTTTACCAGGCTCCCTCTAAAACCTAAATATCAAGGCACACTGGGGCATGCCCTGCTCTGAAGTCCTATGGATTGAACCTAGGATTTGTCACGTGCTGAACAATCACAGCCTACTCTTGAGCTGTACCCCTAGGCCAAGGCTCATCTGTCCAATGGCTGCCCTCAGAGCGATGTTATTGGTGGCTAGGGAAACTTGGGGAGTTGGAGTCCCCCTAAAACAATATAGGCTATTACCATTAATTTTGTTTGCCCATCAGAACGTGATGATAGGACACTACTGTGGAAAAGACCACATACTTTGGCCACGGGACAATGGAGAAATCTGGTAGGTACAGACACAAAGCTTCCGACCTGCAGCTAGCCTTTATAGCACTAGAAGATGCTATACAGGCTCCTGGGAGGATAAAAAGGTATCAACAGGTGCCGAGTGGTGAACTATGTGACCTATAATAACAACCAGTGTGGTGAGCATACCCAACGATTCAATAGGTGTGCAACCATTGTGTGGGTAGCTAGCAACTTCCTGAGTGGAAGTTTATAATGACTTATTTAATGTGTAAGAGTGTTTTGCCTACCTGTATGAATGTATATGACATGTGTGACTGGTGCCTGAGAAAGGCGGAAAACACTGACAGATCCCCTAGAACTGAAGGTATAAATGGTTGTGAGCCACTACGTGAGTGTTGGGAAGAGAACCCAGGTTCATTACAAGAGACAAAGGTGCTCTTAACCACTGAACTAACTCTCTAGCTCTTCTGATCTGGTTGAAGGCTCACTCCACAGAAGGAAACACATCCCGGTGACTGTAAATCTGACCAAAACCCATGGTGTGGGAGATCACAGGCCCAGGAGTGAACTTTTATGTTACTAAATGGACACAGTATCAAATCGCTCTCTAAATCCACATCTCTGTACCCATGGATTAATGTAGTCCTCACACCACACCAGGAAAGTTACTCCATGCAGTAAGCATGGAAGGTCTCATATGCTTGAAGTGCAGAAAACATTTGTGAAAAGCCGAAGCAGGAAGAGGAAGAGGCAGAGATCAGGAGAACCAGAGGCAAACAGCATCTCACGGGGACAGCTGGGCAGAGTACATTTGCACGTATTTTCTATTACCATAACAGAATACACATAATGATGTAAAAAGAGAAAAGGTTTGGGCTTACAGTTTGGGTGGTTCTACTTCATGGATGATTGACCTCTTTGCTTTGGGGGCCATGACAGTACCTCGATACTCACAAACTCATGGTAGCTGTGGTTGTCTGCGCACCATCTGAACAGGATCACATGCCAACATGGAAGGCTTACAGCTCACAAGCCCCCATTCCTAGCTGAGGAACCAGTGAAGTTGACAGCTTCTGAGGGAGGGAGAATTGGTTTCCTTTATTGGCGTGGCCCCTGGTAAGTGGGCCATGCTCCAATCCGGTGGATGGCTCCACATCCACTACAAACTGGTGGAATATGTACAAAACCAGCATGAAGCTGGGAGAGGTGGGGGTTGGAAGATGGATATTGGAGGAGTCAGGAGGATCAGGGGCGAATATGATCCAAGTACATGGTATGACTGCTTTTAGAAAAGGTTGGCGGGGGTTGGGGATTTAGCTCAGCGGTAGAGCGCTTGCCTAGCCGAAACGAAGGCCCTGGGTTCGGTCCCCAGCTCGAAAAAAAAAAAAAAAAAAAAGGTTGGAACCAAAGGAATATTTTAGGTGGTTGGAGGTGAGCCTTGGAAGGAGATTTGGGAATTCCAGCCCCTTCCCATTTCTCTTGCCCTACTCTTACCCACTACCATACGTTGTCTTATTGCTGACCCAGAAGCAATGGGGCCAACTCTCCATGAGGTAAAACCTCCAAAGCTGGGAGCCAAACTTCTGTTTTTAAGTTTTCTTATGTTATTGTGGGTATTCTGTTATGGCGTTCAAAGGGTATGGACCGGAAGTCCAGCTGCCCTTGTAAGCAGATTTCCTAACAGTGTCTTCGCTTAAATCCTAGCTATCTTCCTAAAACTTTCAAGACCTCACTACACTTCCAAATGCTTCTTGAGTTGCCAACACTTCAGACGTATTATCCCGCGTACGTCTGCCGTATAAGGATACTTTGGAGTACTTCTCGTTTGCAGAGGAGGAAGTTGAAGCTCATCAGAGTTGAGCGGCGTGCTCAAAGTCACACCACCTAACAGTGCATGGTAGGTGAAGGACAGAGGGCATCCGTGTCTTCACCAGACGCTGTCTAGCCTCATACGAGAACGTACACATTGTATATTTGCTCTAACCCTGGCTGTTCAGTCTAGCTAATCAATGAGTGCCGGCTTCAGTGACTGACCCTGTTTGAAAAGATAAGGTGGACAAGGATCCAACAAGACAATGTCAACCCCTGGCTTTCTCATGGATGCACACGTGTTCATACGCTCCTGCGTGCGTCTCTCTCTTTCTCTCTCATGCATGCACACACCTGCATGTATCTCTGTCATGAATGCACACGTGCATGCACTCCTGCATGCGTTTTTCGCTTTCTCTCCTCCACCTCTCTTTGTTTCTCTCTCACACAAACATATACACACACACTGTACTCTATACACACATACAGTATTATTTTAAAAAACAAAATAGAAAGGTCATTCAATAAATGTTTTTATTTGTCTAAGAATTTAGAGATTTTAAAGGTTCTAAAAGTTATGTTACTTTTTTTTTTGAATGATTAGCATTATGAAGAATTTTGCAATTATTCTTTGGGCTTCCCCAAACTTACTTGTGTGTAATGATGACTGAATTGACTTTGTAATTGGTAAAATTAATTTCAAAATAAAGGTTATTAAAATTCATGATTCGGAAGTGCTCCTGTGTTTTAGAACGTTATTGCTCAGGTGTTCTTTCAGGTATACAGGTGAAATGTTTAAAGATTTTAAAAACAGTCGTGTTGTTTTATAACTATGTTTCTAACTTTCCTGTGCCTTTTTAAACAGTTAAGTTTATCATTGCGATTTGATCCATGTAGTAACTATAGGATTTCCTCATCTGTAGCTGGATGTTATCCCTGGGCCCATCTGACCTCCCACCATATCCTGTCTAATGCTCTGCAGTACAACCACATCGCAGGTTGTTTGAACGATATGTTTTATGTTATCACTGTATTAATTCCCCTGAGGGAGTTCCTACAGCTAGAATTGTGTGAGTAACCTTTTCCCTTGCGTGGCCCCCAAGATGGTTCTAATGCCGTGTCTCTTTCTAATTTCATGTTGAAACTCAATTCTAAGCACAACGGTAGTGAGAGGTGAGCCTTGCAAAGAGGTGAGCAGATCATGAGGTGGGGCCTCAGGAGTAGGGTTAGTGATCCCATGGGAGAGCTGACGGACGTAGTGGGGCCACTTTACTTATTTTGAAGGATATTTTTATTTACTTTTAGATAATTTGTTACAGTGAAGAATATTTTTATTTACTTTTAGATAATTTGTTACACTTACACACTGTATCTCAACCATAGCCATAGCCAACTTCCTCTTCACATTACTCCACGACTCCTTCCCACCACACTCCATCCTGACTTTGTGTCTTCTTCCCTTCACTGCTTTTAAGTGTGTGTGTGTGTGTGTGTGTGTGTGTGTGTTTATTTTTGAGACTGGATCTCACTATGTTGTCTAGAACTTGTTAGATAATTCAGGCTTGCCTCAAGCTCAGAGACCTCCTGCCTCTACCCCTTGAATTCCTCTTCCCTTAAATATACTTTTTACATTTATTTATTTAGGGTGTAGTTGTCATGCCTGGTGTGATGCATGTGTGGAGATCAGAAAACAATTTTCTGGAGTCGTTTCTCTCTTTCCACTATGAGTTTGCAAGGATTGAACTCAGGACATCAGGCTTGGTAGCATGAAACTTTGCACATTGAGCCATTCTCCCAAATACTTTTGTTTTTAACTGAATCCAATTAGTGGTGCCCTGAAGGATGTGGGTGTGGAACATTCAATGAGGAAAGTCAACTAACTTACCAGCAGGCATAAGCTCAAAGAAAAATGATTTTCCTTCCCTAGGGACCTCAGCTAGGAGTGATGTGCCATGGGCCCTCCCGTCTACAGTGAAAGGTTGATATCTTGCCTTCGGGCTGCCAACCACAGTTGCAGTGAATGCATGCGTGCGGCAGTCATTGCACATCCAGGCGCCAGTGTTTCATAGCACCTCCCCGTCCTCCAGCTCTTTCTGACCCCTTCTGAAACCTTTCCCGAGCCTTGTTTGTGGGTGTGGCTATAGACGTCTCCTTTAAGACTAGACATTGAACAGCCAGTTAATCTCAGCAATTTGGACAGTTATTTGTCGTCTGCAGTAACACCTCCTCCTGCTCTCTCTGGCAGAAAGAAGCTTTTCTGAGCAAGGCAGAGAGTAGCTCTGGTCTATGGGTGTAAACATAAAGATCTCAAAGGTAACTTGATACTATTACCACTGTTATCTGCAGGGTTTGTCCATCCCTTGCCCTCTGGCCACATTGCTACTCTTTCAGCTATCTTGCTCCCCTCTCTATATTCTCTCTCTTGCTATCTCCACTACTCTCCCTAATTTTCCTGCTTCCTTACCCCTGGCCATGTCCAGTCTGCTTTCTTTCCTCTCTGCTCTGGGCCTTTTCTCTCACCCACAATAAAAATCTCCCCCTTAACATATATCAACAGTTTCTTTACTGTGACCCTAGCATATGATCACTTAGCAAACACAACACAAAACAACAACAACAACAACAACAACAACACAACAATGAAACCAAGAGCAGATTTCCCACTAGGAATGTGTGATCGCCCACCCCTGGACTTTGACCAGGTTTAAAGAACCAGGCACTAATTCTCTCCTTTGGAGAAGGCCTTAAATCCAATCAGAATGTGTTTGTTTTCCTCCATACAGTCAATCCACCATCTCACCAGTGGGCACATCTTGCCTAGCAGGTCCATTTCATAGCATGCAAGTCCACTGCTGGATAAGACCGCTGATGGTTCTTCTCCCCCAGAGGCCTGCACATCATCATCATCGTCCAATACTGTGGTTAGCTAGGTCTTTTTGCCCTTCACCCTTTGTGCCATATGAGGATACAGGGTTCCTCCCTTATGGAGGAAGTAGCTTTGGAATTGCCTTAGAAGCAGAGACTGGATCCTCACTATACAAAACCTACCAGCACCTTTAAAATGGACTTCCCAGACTACAGACATGTGAGCATAATTCTCTACTCTTTGTAAGTGGCCCAGTCTGCAGGATTTTGCCATAGCAAGATGACCAGGCAAAGACACGTAAGGTCGTGGATCAGAAGCCCAAAGTATGGGCTGCTTTCAGCCGAGGCTCCACGGAGCCTCTAAGACAAAGCAGGAGGAAATTGGACGACATAGAAGACCACAGGGTCTAGAATAAGGATCGTAAAAGCTGTACTAAGCAAACACAGGAAGAACAGGACTGGTCAGGGTGAGGCAAAGTTACTCCTCCTTGGTTGCCTGTGTTCACCATCCGAATTCCAAACTGTATTCTTGACTGACGTAGTTTGGCTGTTCTTCAAATTTCTGGTCACACACTCTGACTCCTTGCTCTGGTTTCCTTTTGCTTCAACTTGCATTTGTTAGGGTTTCCAATGGGGTGTGGGGGGACTCTCCAGAACGCATCTCACGATTTGTGAGTTAGCAGGATGATGCTGCAAAGGTTCTGCTCTTGCCAGTGTCTTAGGTATGGTCTCGATCCTCTGACACTTCAGAACATAGTGAGGGGCTGGACAGATGGCTCAGTGGTTAAGACCACTTCCTGGTTTCGCAGAGGACACGATTTAGCCCATGTTACATAGCTCACAGTTGCCTATAATTCCAGCTCCTGGGGAATCCAGCACCTCTGGTGTTTGCTGACACCTGTAAGACACATGCACATACTTAAACACAGATGCACATATGCATATAATTCAAAAGAAAATTCTGGACTGGTGAGATGGCTTAGAAGAAAAGGATGTTTGCTGCTAAACCAGGATGACCAGAGTTCAATCCTCACCGTCAAAGGACAGGACAAACTCCAGAAAGTTGTTTTTTGACCTCCACATGTAGTGTACACTGTGGCATATATTGCTTGCACATGTGCACACACACATACACAATCAATCAATGAATAAATAAATAAAATCTTTAACAAAGAATACAATTAAAAGGATTTATATTCTTACTGGATGTTTAGACAAAACAATTTCTTTAATTCCAAGATGTCTAGATTTTTACAAATCCTTAAAAAGTTTTATTCAGCTTGGGGACTAGACAGAATCAGAAGCATTAAATATAACTGATCTGAGAATATATTAAAAATAAAAGAGAAAGATGCCTCTGCCCGATGTGCCACCTAGCCATCCCCAACATTAAAACTTTATGTTCTCTCGTAACACTTCTCTCTCAGGAGAAAACCATCTGAGCACAATATCAAGGCAGCAGGGTACACGAAAGAGTAAAGTTATCCCTTGCCTGCAGAAGAGGAGACATTTTAAAGCCATCTATCCCTGTGGCCATTTCTAAGGTAAAAGTTGTGTAATAGATCTGTCCCCAGCTAAATCTTATGTGATGGAAATACACGGCAGCAGAGTCACTAACCGCCAGTTGAGGGGCAATGATTGGTAGGCTACTAAAGACCGCCAGATGTCTCTTTCTGTGGTTTCTGATTTCCTTTTCTCTCTGAAATGATGGACATTGAGACAGAAACAGAGAGGAATAGGAAAAAGGAAAAGAGAAGTGGAAGGCTAGGAGGCCCGAGTCTGGGCTTTTGTGAATCTATAACCCAAATAGACAATTCTAGAAGTTAGGTCTGGTTCTGCCCCATGCTCCCAGAAATAAGACTCAGACTCAAATCATATTTACAAATACCTTGGCCATCTAGATAGGCTCCTCTCTGACTAGATCATGACCAATCATTTTAACCCACCATCTGCTCTGTGCTGACTACTTGTTCTCAGGTACCGTGCATCCGTCTCATCACATCTTCCAGGATCTTAATATCTTTCTGCCCCCTCTTCCTCTTCGTGTCCCAGTTTTGAGGTGAAGGAGTATGCTACAGATGTCCCTTTGATGGCTGAATACTCTCGTTTTCTGCACTTTGACCAGCTGTGAGTTTCTGTGATAAACCCCCTGCCTATCTTCCCACAATACTACACAAAGAAACTTCCCTGATGAGGTCTGAGAGCTTCAGACATCAGATAGGGAGATACAAACTCAGAAGGACATTTGCTACTACACCCACTCAGAAAAAGAATATTGGTAGCTTCACATGTTCTGTGATATGGGTGGTGATAAAAGATTCATCTCTAAGATCTTCTGTCCCACCACACACATGCATGTGCCTCAGACACACACATGCACATACACACACATTCACACACATGTGTGCTCTCCTGTACACACATGTGCATGAACACACACTCACATTGTTGTGACATTCCGCTTCTTTATACAAATGAGTCAATTCCAATTGGCTGATTTTCTCTTTGTTCTCAGTTCCGTGCTCCTTTTTATTTCCGTGCCTGGTGTTTTTTTTCTGCGATTCAGAGATTATGAGTTTTCCCTTTTTGGGTGCTGGGCATTTTTGTATTCCGACATACAAATATCCCTTCTCTCATGGGAGTGCTGGGATTGAACTGGGGTCTCATATGTGCTAAGCACGTGCTTTATCCCAGCCCTCTGTGTATATATTTTTTGAACTTTTAAAATAAAATTCAGCTAATTCTCTTGACAAAATCTGATCCTTTCAGGCTTTGTGTTTAATCATTTCATAGATAAGACCTAGAATTTTAACCAAATGAGGGCTTTCATCCCACTGTGAAGTAACTGTCTCAGGGCACTCTACAAAGTGCCCCATGATTTACGAGGGCTGGTCTGGCTCTTAGGAATGGAATGAAATGTCCTGGCCATGAGAACTCTCTGCAGACTATTTTCTCTGATCCTTCTAAGGGCTTCTTTTCCCAGACTCAAGCAGTTTCCTCACCTCTGTGCACCGATCAGGGCTCAGGTAAAGCCTAAGGGTGGCACACACGTGTAACCTCAACATTCAGGAGGCTGAGACAGGAGGATGATGAGTTGAGGCTATCCACATAACAAGCATCACTACCAAACCCAACTGTAGGCATAAATTGTTTGAACCTATTTTTGATAAGGGTTCCATCTCTCCTCTAGCCCACCACCCAGCAGAGGTAGTAGAAGAGAAAAGTTATTAGGATATGGGGAAGTGGATCTGTTTAACAATAGTTCTTTGGGATGAGCTCAATCTTCTTGGGCTGCAGTTCAATCCCTTACTAAACATCAAACATGAC
This sequence comes from Rattus rattus, assembly GCF_011064425.1. Taxonomy (NCBI): domain Eukaryota; kingdom Metazoa; phylum Chordata; class Mammalia; order Rodentia; family Muridae; genus Rattus; species Rattus rattus. Next base: position 88,669,166 of record NC_046159.1, on the reverse strand, counting down.
TCAGCAGCTGCAGACTGGTCCTCTAGGCCGACACCAGGCACGAACCAGCAGCCACAGTCCAGTCCTTTCAGCAAGCAGACACCAGGCAGCTGTAGTTCAATCCTGAAGAAACCGCCAGGCTCCTCAACCGGCCTGAGGCGAGGCCACAAAAGCAGCAAGCAGCTACAGGAACCTCACAGGCAGTTCTTGGGCGAGTTTCTCTCAACGGCAGTGTTACCCCAAGTTCAGGTCAATGACTGTATGTTAGGCGAACCAATACATGAGTGTCTTTAGCAAAGAATAGCGAAGTGAAGCAAACCAAACCAAAGACTGGTGCTCCTCTCACTGTCTGTGGGGTCATATTCATACTCCTTCATCAGGCATCCTTTCACCTGTCTGCTCTATCCACATCCTTTCACCTGTCTGCTTCAGGGAAAGTCTTTCGTGAGTTTGTTTTAGCAGACATCCTTTCACCTGTGTGCCCCAGCAAACAATCATTTGGCATAACTAATTTTCCGAAGAACTAGACGTTTCCACATCTCCCACTCACCTACCCAACCAATTGACCAACCAACCAACCCGTGAGTGACTCTTTGGTGTGTCTATTAAGTTCTTTATGCTTTCTTTTGTGTTCTGACAAGTGGCCCCTGAGGAAACCCAGCTCTTTCCAACTGCAGGAGAGCTTTTCATGTGAGGTACGCTTCCCACAGAGTAGGCTAAGATAAGAGTGAGGCTCATCTTGCAAGTTTCTTCTCTCTGGGATCACTGCTCTTCATTGACCTGGGTCTTCAAAACCATTGCTCTGCCTTGTATTCTGCCTTTGTTATTATTGCTATCCAGACATAGCACAGAATAGATCCCTGTCATACTGTCATGGCTACAACAGACTATACTTCTCAGTGTGTGTGTGTGTGTGTATGTACATACATACATATACATACATATATGTTCAATTTTATTATTTTAATTATGTGTGTTTATATTGGTGTGTGTGTGTCTGTCTGTCTGTCTGTCTGCGTGTCTGTGTGTCTGTGTGTCTGTGTGTCTGTGTAGTTTGTACGGGTCAGTACATGACTTCAGTGGCCAGATCCCTTGGGGCTGGAGTTACAGGCAGTTGTGAGTTGATCGATGTGGATGCTGGAAACTGAACTCAGGGCCTTTGGAAGAACGGTACATAATCTTAACCACTCAGCCACTCCTCCAGCCAGTTTCTCAGGAATTTTAAGAATTTTCTGAATGTGTAAATGAAACATGATTTTGAGTTTGATGGAATCCATTGCTTAATAGTTTGCTTACTATCCCTGTGATAGGAGCTTATTAAACGACTGTAACTGAAAATTATTCTATTCTTGAAAAGTGTGGTCAAGAGGGAGCAGTGGACTCTGAGGACTAAGAAACTGTTCAACTATTTTGTCAAAAGGTCTTGTGTTAATGAATGAATAAATGAATTAATAAATCTGCATTTTTCCTGTCCTATCCCTATATAAAAGATTCTAAATTCTGAGTTTGGTTGGTCCAGCCTGGACTAAATGTTCTTGTGGTAGCTTGGGAATGCAAAGATGCTTTGAATGACAACCACAAGTGACAAGGCTGATCACTATGGCAGAAAGAGAAAGCTCTAAAAGGGAACAGGGCTGCTCTTTCCAAACAAGGAGTAGGAACTGTGCACCTGACCACATGTCTCCTTGCTGTGAGGCTCCAGGAGAATGCTTCTTAGACAGCTTTAGTACAAAGTTTTACTACCTGTGGTCCTGTGGAGTAGTTGGTAGACCACTGCTGGTCACTGTTCACTGTGTACTAAACTGTTCCTAGTGAGAGGCCCCTTAAATGTTTGCAGGTTCATCCTAGTCACAGGACTCCCTGCTACATACTGGACTCTGTTTGAACTTCTAAAACAGTTCCTGTATATAATGTGGTTTAATACTAGGTGGTTACAGGATGAGCTTGGAGGCCTCTGGTCTGGGAACCAGACCAGGCTGATAGGTTGGGCAGAGCACACAGTGTAAGGGTAAGAGGTTATGAGGGAGAAGGGTCAGAAAGGACAGTGGTGTGTGTGTGTGTGTGTGTGTGTGTGTGTGTGTGTGTGTGTGTGTGTGTTGGGATCTGGAGGATATAGTTAATTTCTAGGCTTAGGATTTTGGTAGCAGATGATCCTAAAAGGTATGGATGGAGATTGAGGCTAAGAACATTAGTACATTGAGCCTGGGAACTAAGTAGAGAACCTAGCAAGATGGGCACTGCATTCTGCACTGACCCAACACTCACAGGAGACATTGCTCTGTGATACCTGGTGAGCTTTGAGGAAGGACCATGAACTTTCCTGTGGTTGGTGATTTCAGCAGCAATCTGTGGGCACCATACTGTTCCAGCACCTGTTTTCATTCAGTCTTGTATGTTAGGACACCGGGATGCCATGGTGCTACTTGTAGACCTGCATTTTAATACATAAAACATACCATTTTGTACTAAATCAGACTTCATCTCATTCTCATGAACCTATGTAGTAGTATGAAGAGATTTAAGAAAAAAGTATAAAGTCACTAACAGGTTATGTAGGTGACTCTTTGTTTTGTGAAAATGCCCAGAAAAAAAATTGGTTTTTCTATTTTTCATTGATTCAGCTCATACAGTGTGGGGGTTCTGTGGGGGCAGATGCCAAAATGCCCCAGTATACCTCATATTCTCTCTCTTAGTAAATACTTTTTTATTGAAAATGTAAGACATTTATATATTATGTTTTCAGTAAGCAAGACATTCCCACAATCCACCTTGTGCATGTACGGTGTGGACCCACATGCCACTCACTCAAATGTTCCTCAGGGAAGACCCCGCTGCCATGAAGGAGTACAGCCGACCATCTGACAGCTCTGCTGTTAGTGCTTCCAGGTCAGCGCAGGCTCCTGAGCTGAAGACGGTGGCCCCAGACAACGACCGAGCATGACTTACACGAAGGCCTGGTCACCTTTGCCTTCCTCGGAACTCTTCCAATGACCCGCCTCAGCTGGGAGCCCTCAGCGAGCAGGCAGAAGCTTAACCAGCTCCACACGGGGGCCTGACAGCTCTTCTCGAATAGGTCTGTCCCCTCTTCTCCTTCTCCTAGACGTTTCTCCCCAAAGGGCCTTTGGTCACACAGCTGCTTCTGACCCAACTACCTAGAGGGTACGAGGAAGGCAGGGGAGAACCTTGATGTGACAGTCTGTGTGCTGCCTGCCTTCCAGGACCACTGCTCTGACTCCGTTCCAGGAGCCTGTGTGCTCTGCTGCTGGACTTGGGATAAATAGCACTTTGGGACTGTCTATGTTTGACTTTTTCCTCAGGGAGGCACACCCTTCACGTTCCTTTAAGGTCCTGGTGTGAATTTTCAAGTAAATGCTTTCATTTAAGGAATGGTTATTCCTAATGAGATGTATGTGTGGGTTTGTGTATGTGAGTGGCAGCGTCTGGGGAGGTCAGAGGCTTTGGAGTCCCCTAGAGGGGACTTACAGGTAGCTGCATGTCATCTGACTTGGGTGCTGCTAACCCCAGTGTCGTTTAGTACACCTCCCACCCCCCCACCCCCCGGGCAACCAGCAACCATTAAGCACTCTTAAGCATTAGGTCGTCTCTTCAGCCCAGCTTACAACTTTTCCATGTTTCTACTCTGAGATTCTGTCTCTAATAATCCTTCTTTTTCTCACATATGCACACGCCATGCATGCCCAGAACAGAATGAGACTTCCTTAGCTTAATTTTCAATCCAACAGAGAACAAAGATATAATCAGGAAATGACATAGGCTAGTCAGGACAATAGCTAAGGCCAGGACATTCGCTGTTTCCATTTGTCTCGGGCTTACCACGGTTTTCTACTTTAACTTCCTCTGGATCTGAGCCTCCAGGGATAGATCAACCTTTAAGGTTGTTGCAGGGGACAAGAACTGGTTTCAGACACCCCCCCTGATAGATCATCGATAGCACCGTGAGTGTTAAGTGGATCTTTCCAGAGTCTCAGTTCAATCAATTCCCAAGCTCTGCCCTAGAGAAATGAATATCTTATCACACTTTTCCCTCTCCACTCCAAGTTTTTCTTCACTCGTTAATTGCTTTATAGTTCATTAGCAGATAGGAAAACTCATTTCGTAAGCCCCTGCTAGACTATGACCTCACTCATTAACTATGTCGTTTAAAGAATTTCTGTTTTGATTTTTACTCTAATACCCGACTTAAGAGTGAACTTCGAAACAGTAAAGAGGAAGGGGAAGGCGTTTCTATTCCTCACAGTTACTGGTGGGTCCTGTGAACAGCCCTGGTGAGGGCACTCTACAGTTGCTGTCCATCTTTGTAAACAATTTTGAAAAGATAATTCTCCACTCCTCCTAGAGGCAGATGGCTTGCTGGAGAGTGCTCTCTGTCATATATAATGTCATTTCAAACTCTTGAAGCCAAAATACTGGTTCAGAATAGTTAGCTTTTTTTTTTTTTTCCCTACTCCTGAAAGCACTTACCATCATGGAGGAGCTATCAATGAATCAGGACTCCTGTACTTCCAAATGTCAGTTTTTTCCCTTTAATGAAAGGATGAGTCCATATAATTGACCAGTTGATCGGTTGTCTTCATCGGGGGTATGGGGAAGAGATCAAATGCTGTCTTGTTCTCTGTTAAGAAATTCGAATGGGATAAAGGCTTGGATATTGATGTATTTCAAAATTTAAGTGACATGCATTTTCCACTCAAATATCTTAAAATTGTTTTGTGGCTAGTATTTTAGAGAAAGCATATTATTTATTAATATTTGTTTATTATAAGTATTATAATAATTAATATTATTTATTAAACTTTCTTGAGGCTTGATCTGAAAGCCGCAGTGAAGTTTTGCAGTGTGTAGTGGAGATGTGTTTAATTAAATGGGCTTAGAACATGGACTGACTATTTAAGGATATTAAAATGAATCCCCTCCGAGCACAGCTTGAAAAGCCAAGGCGATGACGATCTTGGAAGGACTTTCTGGTTTCTCCACCTGGTTGATCTGTGGCTTTTTACTCTGCCCTGCTTTCCTGTGCTCTGGGTAGCCTGGACTATTGATTTTCACAGACCGCCAATGTACTGACCTGCAATTTACCCATCATCCGTAAAGAAGCCATCGCCCACAAAGGGACATTTCATTTTCCTCACCATCAACGAGTTTCTATGTTAGCATCCACACATTGCAAAACCTATCCAAGGAACATCTACTGGAGGAGCAGGATTCCAGCAGCCTTCAGGGAGTGCAGTCATGGGAGGGAGCTGATGCAGTACCACAGGGAAAGTGTAAAGCCAGGGAGAAGCCAAGAAGACACCTTCCACCCACACCTGAAGGAGGCTGGCCAAGAGAATGCATAGAGTTCCCTCTGCCAGGAGAGAGTACCATACCCAACAGCCACACCCCTGAGTCTCTAAGTCAAAGTATTGTTAGATTTATCATGGGATGAGAAAGAGAAACTAAGACATTCTGGGGAAATAGCTTTGTTTGTTTGTTTGTTTTTTGAACAGAGAACTTGATCTATAGTTTAAAACCCCCAGAAGGTTCAGGTGGGACAAATACCCAGTGGGAAGTGTGGGGATGGAGGGTCTCTTTCTGCCTCTGCTATGACCTACTTGAGGAACCCCAGTGAGTCACAGAAACTATTAAACACAGGTTCTTCACCTCCATAGTAAGGGGTGGGGCCAGATACAGTTTCAGAGGAACTGTGTCTAGGAAGCTCTGGGCACTGCTCTGCAAGGGAACTAAATGCATAGCAGTTGCCTCAGTCAGAGCTGGGTGGAGAGTTAAGGAGCTAAGTTAGGAAGGCACCAGCAGCTCTGACATCCCCGTGAGTTCCTTTCTGTTCCATCCACTGCATTCAGACACTCAAACAGTGCTACAGACTATATGTTATTCTTTTCATTTCAAACATGGAGGAACCGGGGTCCACAGCATTTGAAGTATTTGTCCCTCCTGTCATACATGGAAAGCCGTAGTGTGGGGGTGGGACTTGAGTACATAGGAAGCCAAAGCCTCACTTCTGTCCATTATACCAAAAGAGCGCATTCTTATTAGAAAATTCCTTACCATATAAGGCAATGTACACTCAAGAAGACACGAATACAGAGAGATGTCCCTGGGATCTTCCCCATCACCACAAAGCCCCTCACGCATTTATTTGCTGTCTCATTGTCATCTTAGGTTTCAAAACCAGAGCATTTTGTTCTTAGGAGTCGAAGCTCGAGTCGTTGGGTAGAAAGGAAACTAGGGAGAGAGCTGATTAAGTCATAAGTCATTTCTTTTTTTTTTTTTTTTTTTCCAGGAACTGGGGACCAAACCCAGGGCCTTGCGCTTGCTAGGCAAGCGCTCTACCCCTGAGCTAAATCCCCAACCCCAAGTCATTTCTTAGAGACACTGAGTGCCTTTGCTTTTATCCAGAGACAGGGTGGAGGTTACCTCACAGAAGTCGTACCATTTTCTAAGGATTCAGCAGGGGAGTCACATGGCAGGTCTTGCAAACCACAGCAATATTTTTAAACAATTTTAAGAAGCCCCTCTCTTATGTAAGGATTGAGATCAGGCTTCATGGAATTTCCAGACTAGAGTTAAAGCGGGCCAGACTTCACAAGTACAGGAGCCAAAAGACATTTCTGGATCTAGCACGGCTTTACTGGTCCAGGGACTCACAGTTTATGAACCCTTATCCTAGAGTTCCAACTGGTACCCAGACTTGGCAGGCAGGACATCTGTCCTTTATGTCCGTTTGTAACCAGACCAATAGGCCAATGTTTATGTTCCTCTACTTACTTTTTAAGCAAGTTGGTAGTTTTTGTTTCATTTTTGCTTAGTCATAATTTAATCTTGACCTAGGTTTCCCTGTGTCATCCTGGCTGGCCTTGGTCTTAGACTTTCACCTCAGCCTTTCATCTGCTAGGATTACAAATGTCTGTATGCCTCTTGATTTCTCTTTATACACCACAACATTTCTTACGCTAACTATCTATATGAATCCATGTTTTCCTAATAAAATCCCCAAGGAACTGTCCCAGATCTTGTGTCCTGTGACAACATGAATCTTAACTCGTCTTCAAGGTTCTTCCTACCAGATCAAGGTGGATACACAATTTAGTGTGGATATGATTTATGATATGGAATGGAATGGAGGTTGGGCCATCACCAAGGGAGCCATTGGCTCGATTTAGAAAGGTATGGGGATCATAATCGACTTAGTTTTATGACTAATATTGATCTATCTGGAACAGCCTTTCTGTACACAAGATCTGCTGGTCAATAGCTCTCCTGGATGAGCTTTAGGATGCTAGTTCAAGTTAGTGCAATTTCTGTAAGTTTTACAAGGAATTCTTGCTAGAGCTTTAGATATGAGAAGGCACATCTTGAAAGGCCAAGAGGGAGAAAAGGAATTATGCTTGCCTTAGCATGGCGCAGGCTGTTTGCCATAACCTTAGACCCAGCATGCTCCGCAGCTGCAGGGATGCTTCCTCTGAACACGCGTATTTCTTTGGCCAAAGGTGGTCACGGTGGGCTCTGGGAATGAGCAGGACCTGATACCAGGACAACTATAAGAATGAGAGAATTAATTCCTCTTAAAGAAGTGCTCAACCAAATATAGAGGAGATGGCGGATTTTCCTCTTCCTCTGTGGTAACTGGCTTGATAATGCACCTTACACTGGGTCCCTAGCCTTCTCTGCTGATAGTGTTTCCCGAGTCCATTTCCTAAGTCATTTATCTGTTCTTTAACACTTGACTCAAGGTGTGCTTTAGACAAACCCAACCCCAAGACAAACCCAACCCCAAGCCTTCCTTTTTATTTCTGACAGAATGGCACATATATTAATATCTATTAAGTCCCTAGAAATATTGATCTAAGGAACACAGAAGCTAGGGAAAATGAGCTTTGTCTCAGTAATTGAATTTCCTGAGATTTGTTGATAGTAAAATGTATAGGGTAAGCGTTCCTTATTTCTTCTTGGGTAGTATATGACAATGTTTAAATAAATCCTAGCTGTGTAACCATTCCATGTTTATATTACCTCTTTGTTACTCTCTTCCTTCTGGAAATGTGGTATACAGTGTATTCTTTTATATTGCTACATCTCACAAGAAAGACACGGAGAGCATTTTTCTCAGTGAGATTGTAAGTCCTGGTGTGTTTTGAGCCTTAGAGGTTATCTTGGGGATTCTAGGAGCTGCACACATGTTTGTAATACTAACAGACAATACAGTTTGGTCCATAACCATAAGAATTTTTCCACCACATAACCTAGAATTATAACGGTTTTCCAAGACAATGTATATTTTCAACAAATAGGTTCTCTGATCTACAATTGCTAATCACATTGTGGTTTCCAAATACTGAGGTAATTTTTTTCTTTTTGGTCTTTGATATATTTTTTTTCAAGACAGGTTCTCACTATGTAATTCTGGCTGTTTTCAAACTTACTATGTATCTGTAGTCCAGGCTAGCCTTGACCTCATTCCTGCACCTCTCTCCCAAGTGTGTGCCACTATACCTGGCTTTGACGTGATTTTATATCGATTTCTTAAGATATTTAGAGAACTAGATGGGAAAATAAAGTATATTTTTAAGATACTCGGAACACCTCAGCATATAATCCTAAACAGTGTTAGGCAATTTAAGATACACTCAACTACTTTAAAGGATTTCACTGATGTACCAACCCAGGAAATGCCAACCCGACTGTCCTGAATACTAAGAGAATTTTATTCTCATAGATATCAACGCAAGGAGTTCAGAACTGGGTGATTGCTGAATTAACTAGTGCACTCGCTCACACTAGGGCTCTGGATCCCGGCTCTCTGTCATCTTCAATGTGTTGGTTTCTTCCTGAGGCTAGCTCACCTTGAGAGGATGGTAGGGGAGGGAGTGATTTTCCTAGTGTGCTTCTTTAACCCAAGCCATCCTGAGAGAGTCTCTGCAGACTTCCCCTTAAGTTCATTATTCAGAATGCTGTCACATGCCTCCTTCTAAACCCTCTGTGGGCCTAAGGTTTCTCAGCAAGGAAACACAGTAGGGCTAACTGTTGACTGGTCTCAGTTCTGCAACCACCCTTTATCCTGTTGATTTGGGGATGGCCGATGCAAAGTTCACAGAGAACTTTCTTCTGTAATAGACATTCAGGTAAAGAACACACAGCCATTAAAGGACCAGCAACAATGTTCTATCACGCTGTGACAGAAACATGGCTACTAACCATCATGAGGTAGCCTTGCAAACTCCAAACATGGAGTTTGTTGCAGAGAGAGGAAGAGATCTGGTGGTTCTCCCTGACTTTAACAATGCATGGGTTAGCCTCGTATAGTAAGTTAGTTCTCTGAGGCTTAGAGTTGAAATCACCTGTAAGATATATATTTCTCTAAGGTATAAATCAAAGTGTGTGTGTGTGTGTGTGTGTGTGTGTGTGTGCGCACGCGTGCACGTGCGTGCTCATGTCTGTACAGGTACACACTGGCCTGGAACTTGCAAAGTAGGCTGGCTGGCTGGCTACTGAGGCCAGTGTCTGCCTCCTTCCACATACCCATCAGTGGGATTACACGGATACTGCAGCAAGCACAGTGCATTCTGGGGAATAGAATTCAGGTTCTTATGCTTACAAAGCAAGCACTTTGCCGACTGAGGCCTCCCTCTGGCCTAGATTGTGTGAAGAACAATTAAAATATATTCTGTTAATAAATGTTAAGCTTTTGGTACTTATTATTATTAATTTTCCTTACCATGTTATAAGAAAACATTTTTAAAAACTGTTTTGCCTGTAAGTATGGCTGTATAACACCTATGTGCAGTCCCTGTAGAGGCCAGAAGAGGGCATCGGATCTTCTGGAACTGGAGTTGTAGATAGCTGTTAGTTGCCATATAGGTGCTAGGAACTGAACCCAGGTCACCTAGAAGAGTAGCCACTGCCCTTAACCACTGAGCCATCTCTCCAGCCAAGAAGACATTTTTTTTTTAAAAAAGGGACAATAATTATACAAGGGAAATCTTCACACAGTCTTGGCATGGACCGGCAAAGGTGCTAAGGAAAAACAGCTGGGAGGAATATTGCTAATGACTATGTCTTCAGTGTAGTAAAAACTGATCTATTAATGACTGGAAAAAGCCCAGTCTCTTCCAATGATGAGTCAGCATGCTCAGGAGAGGATGTTCTATAATGACTTATTGTTGCCTTTCCTCCCAAGTTCCAGATCAGATAAATGTTGGTGTGAGACTAACAAAAGAGTATGTTGACTTGTATGTTGCTGTTGTTGTTGTTGTTATTATTTTGATTTATTTTTGAGACAGAGTCTTACTGTGTAGCCCAGTCTGATCTAGAGTTTGCTACAAGGTCAGCCTGGCCTTGAACCTGTAATCCTTCCATTGCCATCCAACTGCTAGGATGGCAGGCACTATGCCCACTGTGCCCAGCTGGAAATCAAAGCTCTTGTCTCTTCACAGGTCAGCTTCCTGTGTTATGACAAGGTTTTTACTGGGTCTGATTGCATTTGAAGTCTTGGTCACCTACATGAGTTCTATTTTGCTTGAACACACACGTGTCTTAGACCTCCACATGGCCTACTAGCAACACGATCTTATACTAATTAGTAAGTTGCTGTGACCTATTCTCTCATCTCTTCAGATCCTGAATTATTCATCCCCCGCCTCAGTGCAGGGCTCCAGATGCCCATGCTGAAGAGTTCTGTTGACCTTGAGAATTTGTGTGTGTTATAATATGGATGTCATTAAAATATCACATTTACCTGCTGAGAACAACATTATACTATTTATGAAACCATATAATTTCAACGACTAAACTCAGCAAGATTTTATTGCTCTCTCCACCTGTAATCACAGAAGTGCTGACTCATCACCGGGGGATGCTGCTCACTAGTGTGCAGCTTCACCACACTTGGGCAGTGAGCCTTGTTTTTCATCATTTGTATGTAACCTTTTTTTTTTTTTAAAGCAGTTAAATAGCCTCTTTCTAAAAGGTTATAATTAATTAAAGGTTCAAATTAACACAAGGAAACTTTCATGTGACAAAATTCTCAGTGCCTCCACAGTTAGAAAGGGCTATATTTTTAATACCATCATGATAAATTAAAATTCATGAATGCCTTTAAATTTTTTATAGGTATTTTAACAGTCAATTTCACTTTCTCTAAAGATATACTAAAAGAAGTCTTCTTTGAAGTACTGAAGTGATTTCTTCCCCATTTCCTGACCCGCAGTTCTGGCTTCCATTATTTTGTACCACACGCATGCGCGAGCACACACACACACACATGCTTTCTTCTCGGTTGCCTTTTTCAGAAAAACCAGAATGCTTAAGTGATTTTTGTGACTCCTTTAAAAGCCTTTAGTCCGGCTCCAATGACCATTTGTATTGCATTACATCTTGGTTTTTGTTTGTTTCTATCTTGATACAAAGTCTCACCTAGAACTCAGGCTAGCATCCTGATACAAAGTCTCACCTAGAACTCAGGCTAGCATCCTGATACAAAGTCTCACCTAGCATCCAATTGGAGATCCGCCTCCTGCCTCAGCCTCTGGGGTACAGGAATTGCTGGGACTTGCCATGGCAGCCTGCTTTACATTTTGATTGCTCCCTCTAAAGGGAGGGGAGAATAAAGACGGAAATGGATAACTAGGCCACCCAGTGCCCCATTTACTTTCACCACAGCTGACACCACATTGGTAAGATCAGGGGAAGGGCTGAGAGCAGCAGAAATAGATCCCATTTCTCTCTCCAACTTCTCCTAAATAGGGAGAGGCGTGGGAGGTATCCTGGCTGCAAACAGTAGAGGTACACAAATGTTATAACTGATGGAACAAATGCCATTCTTCTCTGTGGAGTATTACATCATCTATGTCCCCTCTAAGCTGTCAGCCTCCATTTACCCTGAAGCAATTATTTCCACAGGTTAATGACATATTATATGAAGAACCATTTTCTTTTTATTCTTGATGAATCTGCCTTTTAATTTCATTAGGATACCATTTTGTCTTACATAACGGCATGGTATAGGCTTGAATTGACTGTCCAAAGATTGATAAAAATCAATGTGTTAGCTGTGCCTTGCTTTTGAACTATGGTTCAACCTCATAGATGGAATTTGCTGTTTTCTTTCTAAAAGGGTGGTCATAAAGAATATTTGATTATTTTGGTAAAGACAGGCTTCCACTAAGAGACGGTATGTTACAGAATGACGTTTATGGCCTAATGTTATTTAGAAAGAACAGGGGGTGGGAGGGTGGGGGACCAGCAAGACTTCAAAAGGGGGAGGAAATTTAGAAAATAAGGAATTCTGATAAGATGGACCTGCTCACTGTCACCTGGCTGATTGAGACTCTGTCCTTACCTGCTAGAGAACCCCAGGCAAGCCGGTTCCCTTAAGGGGCTGGCCCAGAAGTCTGGCAAGTGGATTTATTAATCATTTCAGGAAAATGAAGAACGGCTTTCAAGACGACATCCTCTTCTTGGCTTTACAGAATCTTTTTAGGTTTTACTGTTAATAAGATTAAATAGGAGATGAGCAGTAAAGATATTGAAGTCAAGTTTATTATGAGAAAAAGCACACACGAAAGTACGGGCTCCCCACCACTTAACTCGGATCTCTGTGTACACATCTCTCCATTCAGATTTTTTTATTACTGTTTGCTTAGGGGGGAAAGTCTCCACTGAAGGAATGTGGCAGGAGTGCATTAGCTGGCCTTCCAGGGCTCTTTCTGCTGGTCGGGCCCAGGGATGGCGCCCAACTTTGTAGTTCCTTGCTAGTTGGAGCTGGAGGCTGCTGCTGGCCGAAACCCAATCTCTTTGCAATAAAGGAGCCATTTGACCGCATTGTATTTACTGGGGCCTTTTCTGAACCAATCAGGGACTGCCCTTGGCAGAGGGGAAGAGGAGAAGTTTATAATAGGATCACTTTTGTTTGCAATTTGTTTCTAATAGATGCCAATAAGCCGGTTAACTAGGCTCCAGTTAATGGACATTTTATCGTTTCTCCCTCCAACCCCCACCCCAGCCATACACATGACCTTTCCTTAGAAGCCCTGTGATGCTCCCTGGTAGCCTGAGGGCTCTCTCTGCTCTAGAGAACTTGCTCACCAGCCCTGTGTGGGCCCAGCAGGCCCCAGTTCTTTGATCATCCTGTCAGTGGGAAATTTACAGAACATTCGGGCTTTGGTTCCATGTGTATTTCTCCAAATATAATATCTCCCTCAAGAAATCAATGATAAGCCGTTAAACTAAAGAGCATGGTAGCATCCTCAGAGCAGTAAATTAATGGTCTTTTGTGGATAGATGGTTACAGATTTCATCATAAAAAATGGATAAAAGATTACATATCACACAGAGCGAAACTTTTAATAACTCAACATGACTTTTCTTAATGGGTTTTATTCATTTTAATCATTAGAGTGTCAATGATGATTATAGCCTTATTAGATTGTAGTGATTGAGGGGCCTGTTTATGAGATATTGAAAATCTCAGGCAGCTCGGAATAGCCTGGTGGCCGGTGCGGGTTTGATGTGTGACTTTATCTGAAGGAGTGGGCCTGTCAAGAGAGTTTCAATTAATACTTTTACTAAATTGCTCCTGTCTTTGGTGACCTAGGTCACAGATGACTTAAAGATTCCACAACATCAGCTTTTCAAAACAGTTGGGCTGCAGCCGTGTAAATCAAAGGAGGTTGTGAGTGCTGGGGTTTAAGTAAGAGCCAGCCAGGCAGGGCCCAGGGCGACTGGAAAGTCCTTCCTCTTCCCTCGGCCTGCCTCCATGGAGCTGCTCCAGGACGGAGTCATTTTAACGACCTTTTAATAACTGGATTAAAAGTTGGACCCAAGAATCTGGAAGAATCTGGACGGTTCTGTTCCTCTCACCCATCCAGACACACGCAAAGCCAGGACTCTGAAGGTAATTAATAAGGCGCTGCTCCAGAGAAGTGCCCCAGGCAGGGGTCATCTGGAAAAAAATTATTAAAATAAAGGTGTCGATGATGTCCCCAAGATGAAGAATTGCTAACAATAAGTAATCCCTCCCAATGTCTTCAGCGGGACTAAGGCGGGAACACCACCCAGCTGATGGCCTCTTGATTTAATATTGATTCTTCAGGATGCCTGTTTCCATTATATGCAATTCTGTCACCTAAAATCATTCCAGATGTTTCTCTGTGAGGGAGCTCATCTGTCACAGGGCTCTTAGAAGCAGAGTGTCACGGAGCCCTTGAGTGAACCGGGCAATGCGTCGTTGGGCTCGTGATTCGGACTGTCTCAGTTTCCAGTCCTTCATCAGTAGAAAGAGAGGTAACAGTCACAGTTCTGCCCATGTTCCGCCTAAGGCGATGGCAATTTGGTTTTTTAATGGAAGTTCTCACTTCATAGCCCAGGTTGGCCATGTTCTTGATCCTTCTGCCTCAGCCTCCAGGGTGCTGGGATTGCAAGTGTGCACCACCATACCCAGCTCCTAATGGATTACTAAGAGCTTCAGAGAAGCCGAGGGCTGGTTTGGGGAGAAGGCTTAGCTGTTGAATGACTCGCTGCCCTTGTCTGACGACCTGAGTTTGGCTGCATAAAAGAACATAGTAACACTCACCGGGAATGCTTCTGACTGGAGACAGGGACACAGGACAATCACCAGCAACTATTGAGTTAGCTAACCTGGCATCTACAGCCGGGATGATGTCTCAAACAAGGTACATTTTGAGGACTGACATCCAAGGTTGTCCCCCCAGCTTCATACGTGTGTTATGGTACGCATGTGCCCCCCACCCTCCAACACGCACACTATGATATCTTTTAAAAGGGCTCTGGTTCAGTGGCAGAGCACTTGCATACCTTGTTTATAGCCCTAGGTTTGATTCTTGCTGTTGCAAAAATGAAAAATAGAACGAACAAATGACTCCACGTTTATTTTAAGGAATTCTATGTTTTCAGATCAGTCTTTACATCTCCAGTAGAATCAAAGGGCCAGATAACATGGTTTTTAAAAAGAAATTATTATTCTTTTTTCAATGTACATGTATGCGCGTGTGTGTATATGTGTGTATTTGTGTGTGAGTGTGTATGTATGTGTGTGAGTGTGTATGTATGTGAGTGTGTGTATTTGTGTGTATGTATGTATATGTGTGTTAGTGTGTGTGTATGTATGTATAATAGTATGTGTGTGTGTATATGTGTATCAGTGTGTATGTGTGTCAGTATGTGTGTGTATGTGTGATAATAGTATGTGTGTGTGTATATGTGTGTGTATGTGTGCCAGTGTGTGTGTATGTATATGTGTGTCAGTATGTGTATATGTGTGTTTAATAGTATGTGTGTGTATGTGAGTGTATGTGTGTCAGTGTGTATGTATTGTGTCAGTGTGTATATACGTGTGTCAGTGTGTATGTATGTGTGTCAGTGTGTGTGTGTGTGTGTATGTGTCCACATATGTAGAGGCCAGAGGACAGTTTTCAGGATTGAGTTTCTTCCCTTTACCGGGTGGGTTCTAGTGCTTGAACTCCAGTTATTATGCCTGATGCTAACATCTACTGAGCCATCTTGCTGGCCCAACATGGCTTTTAATAGGGTTCAAGGGTAAATAGAAAACATCCAGTGATTTTATGATCTGGGAAGATCGAGTTTGAGGTGAGTGTGAATGATTTCACCTCAATAATTAGAAAAAGAGCCGAGTCCAGAGGAATCCAAGAATGGTTTTTCCTTTCTGGAGGCAGGAGACTCGGATATTGGGGCTACAAAGTCTTGTGCAGGCCAGTAGAAATGGTTTAGGATTAATTATTAACATTAATCATTAAAAATTAATTTAGTCAATGAATGTTTGAGACAGAGCCTTACTATGTAGGCCTGGTTGGCCTGGAACTCACAGAGACCTGCCTGCCTCTGTCTCTCAGGTGCTGGGATCAGAAGCATGCGTCACCACTCGGGTCTGATTTAGAATTTAAACAGAAGGATGTTTGAGTCTCTTGAATCCAACTGTCAGATGGGCAGAGCTCTGCAGTTCAGCTACAGTTCACGGTGAGCTTAGTGGAGTCAGAGCGGGATGAATAGAGGAGGTAGAAGCCTAGGACCTAGGGTGGAAAAGGAAGGTAGGAAGACCTGGAGAAAACTCACAGAATTAGAATCATAAAAACAGGCACTGATAAGGGATGACTGAGAACAGAGCCTAGGCACAAAATACACAGCACAAGGAGGGAAGGGTGTGGTGAGCAGGGCCTGGAGCCTGAAGATCAGATAAACTGAGGCAACCATTTGCATAACACAGCCCTGGCTTGTCAGCCTTACTCCATATCCACTCTCTTGTTCCAGTTACTGCTCTATCATTGGATAAAAGAAGGCATTTCAAATTGAGGCTTTACTTGCAGAGAGAGAGAGAGAGAGAGAGAGAGAGAGAGAGAGAGAGAGAGAGAGAGAGAGAGAGACTATGCTTGGTAAAGGTTTTTTAAAAAAACCTCAAAGCTTACTCACAGTGACACACCTCTTCCAGCAAGGCCACACCTACTCCAAGAAGGCCACACCCACTAACTAGGGACCAAGTATTCAAACATACGAACCTAAACAACCATAGTCATTATTTAAACAACCATACGTACTGAGGATGGGCTCTCTAGAGTCCATCACATTTTATTTGCTTGGGATAGATACAGTCCTTGGACTGGTTGGGGATTCTGAAGTAGCCTCAACACGTAATTCTTTTTTTTTTTTTTTTTAAAGATTTATTTATTTATTATATATAAGTATACTGTAGCTGTCTTCAGACACATCAGAAGAGGGCATCAGATCTCATTACAGATGGTTGTGAGCCACCATGTGGTTGCTGGGATTTGAACTCAGGACCTCTGGAAGAACAGTCAGTGCTCTTAACCGCTGAGCCATCTCTCCAGCCCTCAACACATAATTCTTTCTGTCCTCTGACTCTACTCTTGATCTTTAAATTCTCCCTAAAAAATTCCACTCAAGCCCAACTTTTTCTTTTTCTTTTTTTAAAGATTTATTTATTTATTATACAAGTATACTGTAGCTGTCTTCAGACACACTAGAAGAGGGCATTGGATCCCATTACAGATGGTTGTGAGCCACCATGTGGTTGCTGGGATTTGAACTCAGGACCTCTGGAAGAACAGTCAGTACTCTTAACCACTGAACCATCTCTCCAGCCCAAGTTCAACTTTTTCTATACAGCTGAGACTTCAGTTTGCTGTGTGATAGACCCTTCTACTGGGGTCCTACTGCCTTGTTGGTCATTTTTGCTTAGCTGTGTTCTAAATTTACCTCTTTCTCATAAAAATCTCTTCTTGAATCCCATAACTTGCTTAGTAATTTTCCCCTCTTGGAGATCACCTTCTGCCCCCGACCTCACTCCCACATCCAATCAACCACTAAACCTATTGGTTTACTTACTGTGGTGGGTTTGAAATATCTCCATCAATCTTTCGACTTGCCTGTTAAAAGATGGGTTTCATGACTGTTTGATTTATGTAGTTTGGTGACAACGATACCATGTGACTTCCTAACGCACACACTTGCCATTCAGTTCCCTTGCTTTTTTGGAACACGTGTGCTTAAACCCCTCACCATGAGGTCTCCATGATGTCAGGCAGCCTGAGCTAGGTCGTGGGGAGCAGCCACAGATCCAGACACAGCACTACATCTCAAAGCTGTTCAGTTCTCTCTTCCATTTCAGCTCTTACAGTCACCAGACTACGATCCGGATGTGACCAGCCTTGACGGCCGGCCGTACATCAGAGTCCTCCCCAAATTCCTGACCCAAAGGAATGGTGGGGTGGTGACTGCAGTAGGTGGTGAATTCCAGAGCAAAGTAACATCATGGTGGAAACCAGAACACGCCCTGTCCCCTGAGGTCAGTCCCTCCTCACGCAGGAAACCCAACCAGCATGTTTGGGTGGATGGAAGTCAACACCACCACAGCAGTGGGTTTTGGGGCCAAGGTTGGCACTTTCAGTCTGGTTTGGTCAGATGCTGGGGCAACAGATAAATACAACCTGGGATTCCAGGAGCACGCCTCCCTCAGAGACAAAACAAAAAACGAGGAAATGGCAGACTCTCGAGTTGGTTTGGATGATTCCTTTGGTCATTTTCATTGTTTATCCTTTTATTCCAGTAGCTTGGGTCTTTTGTTCCCCCAAAGAGTTAACAACCATTATCGCCCGTGTGTACCCCCCCCCCCGCAGGCTAGTGCGGGCCGGCCCTGGTTGGCTGC
The DNA here is from genome assembly GCF_011064425.1 of Rattus rattus. Taxonomy (NCBI): domain Eukaryota; kingdom Metazoa; phylum Chordata; class Mammalia; order Rodentia; family Muridae; genus Rattus; species Rattus rattus. Next base: position 88,650,976 of record NC_046159.1, on the reverse strand, counting down.
AATCACTTAGGTCTTAACTTCTGCTAATCCTTAGGCAACACGAAGAGGACCCAAGGAACTGCTGATTTACACATTTGGGAGACGCCGGCGTCCAATTCTTACAGGCTTTTACATGTTGCGTTTTTCAATTTTATCTATTGCAGAGCGAAAATTCAGCCCCTTTATAAATTGCCCGTTAATATTTAATTTCTTATATCACTGTATTATTAGCAGATAACAACTGCTGCATGAAACAGTAACAGAAGACACATTAGCCATCGATAGGCAAGGACACAAATAGATAGCAAAAGTAATATATATGAAAAATAGACTGTCAAGCCACGCCAGCCCCAACGAGTGTGAATTTACAGTTCTGTACAGTCGTCACGAAGGCTCTCCTGGTTGATCACCCTCCAATTGCTCTGTTTTTGCTGCAGACAAAATGCTCTAAATGAACAGCAAGACAGTAAGTGAACAATCTATCACCTCTTTTTATTTTTATTCCGTGCTAGGAAAATTGGCAGAAGGAGACACTCGAATGGCGGTTCCTGCTGGCTCTGTGTCATCAGACCCCTTTAACACACTGAAGCAGAGTGAATTATTTAAGGCACAGAAGGGAAAGGAGGACTTTGCAGCCTCACTGAAGCCTAATGTCGAATGCTTCCCCTTGCTCCCACACAGTTGCCTCAGACTACAGGGTTTTGTTGTTCAAAACGCAATCAGGACAAGAACATTTGCCAGTGAAACGGAATGGCCAAGTCAGGAATCAAGGCATCAGTAACGGGAATAAAGAGTGCAGGTACAGAGAACCCAGAGAAATCATTCTGCTTCTTCTGGGAATCTTGCATGGGTCCCTTTGGGTAAGTTTAGCTGCTTCACGTCACCATAGCTAACAGTCTGCGGATATCTCAAACCTGCCATACATAAGGTAGCTTCATTATGGTATTCGGTCCAAAGGGTCTCGGTCCAAAGGGTCTCCTAGCTAAACAAACTCGGCTCTGTACATTTTTATTTTTTATTTTTTTTATTTTATTTTATTTTATTTTTTTATGTCTTAATGGCATTGTAAAATTGTCCCCGGTACTGGGCTCAAAACCCTGTTTCTTCCTCTGTCCACTTGCTGTATTCCATCATCATTACGAGGAAGGCAGACATCACTAAGCGGACTGAGCAGGAGCTTTAGAACTCCCCCCCGCACCCCCAGTGCAGGGGTCGGTAGTGCGTTCCTGAGGCTGTGGGCTTTAGCAATTTCGAAAGAAAACAAACTGCTGAAACTGACGCCTCTTTCTAGTCCACCCTCCCCTCACCTGCCCTTGCGTGCTCTTGTCAACGTCAGTGTCGAGATGGGGCAGTGGGTGTGGTTCTGGGGTCACATGAGATGCGTTTCGGAGGCACTTCCGTTGGTTGCTGCTGATCGTCCCAGGGTAAGGATAACATCCAGCATCTTTCTTTCCACTGCTGTGCTGACTTGCTGGGAAGTGGGGGCAGACAAGGAGGCCAGCAGCACATGTCACTGTGAGGGCATGCGGAGTAACATCGGTGTGTGGGGATGTGCTCTGTGGGAGAGTCTCTTTGTTCTCAGGCTCCCAAAGTTGCAAGCATGGGGGTCACGCATCACTGAAACTTGATCAACGGTTGATCAAGGAGTGTACACTAGGGCCAGTGACATGGCTCAGCAGGTAAAGATGCTTGCTGCCAAACCTGATGACCTGAGTTCAAACACACACACACACACACACACACACACACACACACACACACACTCACCTCGTTAAGAAACAAACAAGTGTATTAAGAAAGAAGCTTTTTATAGTTAAAATGCTTGGAGAAAACAACCTTTGATCAACCTCCAGAGGAGAGAGGAGAGATGGAATTATTCTTGGAAAGTGATATTCTAAAATATTTGGCACATGAAGAAATAAAGAATATACAGTCAGAAGTATAAACCAGGATTGCAAAGTCTTGGCTGGGAGTTCATTTGAAGCATAAGTATTTTAGTTACAGCAACTTTGTTTGCTTTCTCGAGTTTGTTCCTCACGGTTTCCTTCCCTTCCTGAAATAAACATTTACTCTGCCCTTCGCTGTGGTTTGAATTTGAGATGTTCCACACAGCCTCGTGTTTTGAGCTCTCAGTCCCCAGCCCATGGCTCTGTTTTGAAGGCTATGGGGCCTTTAGGAAGTGGGGTTTGGCTAGATGAGTCACTAAGAGCCCGGTTGACTTTGACCACAACCCCTACTTCCTGGTTTTCCATAACGGGCCACATAGACAGCTCCAGAATGGACCACCGTTCCTGAATACAGAGCCAAAGTCAACCTGTCTTCCTGTAAGTTCATTCTGTCAGGTATTTTATCATAGCGATGGGAGAAGTAACTAATACAGACTCCATGTTCTATTTTAGTTTTTCTTTAAAAAGACAAGATTATATAAGCGTCCTACCACATTAAGCTTGGATGCGCCTTGGCATAGGTCTTCAGATTCTTCCTCCAAGGTTGCTGTCTTAGTCAGGGTTTCTGTTGCTGCAGTGAACCACATGACTAAAGGAAACTTGGGGAGGAAAGGGCCCATTTGACTTACACTTCCACGTCACCCTCTCATCACTGAGGGAAGTCAGCACAAACTTAGGCAGGGCAGGAGCTGGGAGGCAGGAACTGATGCCGAGGTCATGAAGGGATGCTGCTGGCTGGTTTGCTTATTGTGGACTTGTTCAGTCTGCTTTCTTGTAGCTCCCAGAACTACAGGCCTAGGATGGCCTCACCCAAGTAGACCAGCCCCTCCTCTATCAATTACTAAGTAAGAGAATCCCCTACAGGCTTGCAGACACCTTGATCTTACAGAAGCATTTTCTCGGTTGAAGTTCCCTTCTCTCAGAAAGACTCTAGCTTGTTTCAAGTTGACATAAAACCAGGCAGCACAGTGGTCCTTAACTTTGCCTCAACTTTCTACTTGCTACCAACATCATGTTTCTTTGAACGTCCTTTATTTTTGTGTTGTCTAACAGAGGAAGGACTTAAAGTGGCTCGATGGCTAAGTCTCCTCCCTGAGTGTATCCATGATTCACTCTTTCTTAATAATACCAACAAACATGGTTCAGTGGCACCTGCTAGCCACCAGGTATATTATGTATACTATTTTTAATTCACCCGGTCATTCTAAGAAGTAGGTCCTAGTACGGCTATACGGATGAGAAATCCAAGACACAGAGTGTTGAAGGAGCTTGCCCAAGCACACAAGGTTACCACAAGGTGACAGAGACAAGGCCCACGATTCTCCCGCTCACATTGGGATTATAGCATGTAACTATTCTCTCTCTCTCTCTCTCTCTCTCTCTCTCTCTCTCTCTCACACACACACACACACACACAATCTTCCAGAAGGAGATTTTCTACAACCCTTCAGCTCTTCAAAGGCTCTGGCTCTCCTTCCAGATGTGCTGTTCCTTTTGTATGTGAATGCATCATAATTTAGCCAAATAGAACCCCGTGGTAGCTCCCACATGTGGTATGTCATTTCCCTGGTGAAGACACCCCCCACACACACACCATAGTAACCTTTTCTGTCTTCTGGAACCCCTGAATGCAAACTTTGCACTCTTCCTTCACAGTACCCTGAATACATGGGGCACCTCCGCTCTACGTCCCAAAGCACTCAGTTTTGCTGTAAGAGACTACTCAGCACACTGCCTTGGGCAGGAGCCAGATGGACACTCCTCTTTACCTGGTTTTATGTCAACTTGAAACAAGCTAGATGGCTGGCCCATTGTATACTTTGTGTATTGTACCATCATGGGATTTTTATTATTTCTGCGTCCTGTTCCATTGGTTTTTAATAGTTTGGCTCATGGACTGAAGGTGCTTGCTGGAGTAAACCTGGGGCACTATGCAGATGTCCATTACTGTGATAAAATACAGAGTCAACTCAAAGAAGAGCTCATTTGCCTATGGTTCCACAGGAATGGAGTCTACAATGGTGGAGGTAGCATGGCAGGTGTGGTTGGTGGCAGGAGTGGGAAGCTGGACAATCACGTCTTTATCCACCCACAGAAAGGAGAGAGAAAGGGCCAGGGCATGGAGAAAATTGGGGTAGAATGTGGGATAAGGCTATAAATTCTCAGAGGCCACCACTGGTGATTTGCTTCCTCAAGCAAAGTTGCACCTTCTAAAGGTCCCATCACCTCCCCAAACACCACCTCCAACTGGGGATCAAGAGTTCAAATACATGAGCTTCTTATTCAAACCACCAAACAAACCCCATAGAACTCACATAAAGGAAGATGGAGACAAATGTCATTGTCTAGACAAAGTTGACCTCTGACCTTGATGTGGCATGTTTACTTCCCCTCCACCACACACACACACACACACACACACACACTTATTAAAATATATGGAATGATGAAGTAACAAGATTTTATGAATTGTTTGTCACAAACTAAAAATAACCGGAAGCATAAAAGTGCCCATGGCTTAGAACCTATAAGAATAGGATCTTGCATTCAGGGTCAGTGTCTGATTGGCTGGTGATTTACCGATGCAAACACCACTGTGCCAGATGTGTAATTGGACAGCCACTGCCAATTAAATGAGGCAGGAGATTAAAAGGGTCCGGGAGATAATTGATTCTCCAAATTAGTAACTCAATTGGTCAAAATTACAATACCTGTTGAAGTTACTTTAAATTACGCTCTGATAGTCATTAGAGGCTTCACTCCATGCTCTATGAAATATTTCCCTTTGCCGATGAAGTACTAAGGGACTGGTAATTGAGGCAAATAAATGATCATTGCTGGATCAAAGTCATTAAATTAATATAAAATGTAACGGTAGTAAATTCTCTGGTAAAAGAAAATGGTTTAATATCTCTTCAGGGAGGTAGCCAAAATACACTCTGCAAATATTTGGACACATTTTTCTGAAGGTCCAGTGGCCCATTCCATTTTACAGATTGGTTTGATAGCTTCAGAGAGCCATCTTTTTCCTTTTACTGTGGCAATAAGTAACAGTGTCTATCCCATGCCTTTGTCATACCTAATTGACACTTTATAGTTCCCGAAGGGCAATTGGACAAAGACTTTTAAAAAGCTGAATTGGAAATGACTAATAAGGGTTTTTAAAAAAGAAACTGAGAGGTTGCACAGCCCGTGATGCCTGGCACTGTTCTTGCCCGTCATACCGGAAGGGGCTTAGCAATAGTTCTCACGATCACACAATGCTAGGAGAGTAGCCATGTTTTCTCAAGACCTACGTTTTAAGAGCCACATCATCCAATTGTGACACAGGCAGCGTGGTGTAAGTCTCTTAAACACCGCCGACTGTATCCTCATATACATCGCTGTTGTTCCTTAGGAAAGAAAATCCCCCAGCGTAGCACTGTGCGCAAAAGAAGATGAGCCGGAAACAGTAGTTGCGGCTTCGGACACTGGGACAATTCCACTTGTCGTGAGGCAAGGAGAGGGTGATGGAGTTTCTGACACCCTTATGTGGCCCCGGTGGCTTTGTAGGACAGAAACCTGTGGTGTGCCTTTGCACTTAGTACACCAGGATCTGAACAACACTCACTTGTTTTTACCGAGAAGAGAAACCGGAAGTACCTCCCACCTGTTCTGCTCCACGATGCTTCTGCTCCACGAACTGCATTCAATAAAAGCCTCAGCCAGGTTGTATCCAGAACCCTGGGACATGCGTACGTCGCTCCCAAGCTTAGTCGTGTACCGGGCACGGGCGATGTGAGAGAGAAACCGGGTGCTAGGGGTATGTTTTGACCAAGTGGCCTCCTTGGGTGAGAACACTTAGCAAAGAGACTACACATGTCTGGGTTTGGGTTTTAGGAGCTGGAGAATCGCAGCCTTCCTTGTTGGCTGCCAGTGAGATGTAGCATCGTATTTTAAAGGGTGACCAGCTGCTTTAAAAATGTTTTCAAAATAAATGTTCTGGATGTCAATTTGGTGTCTGGGTTAAATTGCCTCTAAAGTACTCCATTTTAAAGCAGTGTTTCAAAGCTTTGGGAACCCCTGTCTGGGGCCTGTCTAGACCTCAGAATTGGCCTTTTTTTTTTTTTTTTTTTTTAAGATTCCAGCAAAAGCAAGGTTCGCTGGACTTGCTGAGTGCTCGGGGAGACACACGTGTGGGTCATGATGTAGAGTCCACAGGTACTGCTTGGTTTTGTTTTCTCTATACCATGTGGAAAAATAATTTCAAAGTGATATCATGGTATATTTCTGGGATTACATCATCCCTCAGCTTTGGAGCGTCTCAGGGAAGACAGACAAAGCAGTGGCTCCAAACCAGTGGTGCAAGGGCATTCATCCAGTGGCACAGGACGTCTGGTTCCAATCGCACCCTCAACTGACCCGCTGCTGGCTTTTGGAGATGCCCCCACTCCCTCAGTTCCATCTCTAATTTGGAATGAAAGCAATCCCGCTACAGTCTCTTGGGTTCTCCGAGTCTATGACTTTATATATAAAAAAAGTGCTGACAAGTCTTCTAAATTTTATTGTATGCTGTATGTTCTTACTGGAAAACAAACCAACAATTCAGCACTAATTACACACAGGGCAAAGCTGCAACTTCGAGAGGACATCTGGGCCGTCCAGAGTTAGTAAATCAGGGTTTATGGAGACTCAGAAGCTCATGCGATTGGGGTACAGAGCCAGCTGGAGTTAGCATCTGTCATTGCCGAATATATACTTCTCAAACATGGGCTTGCTTTGGTTACTCTTTTTTTTTTTTTAAATAAAGTTTCAGAGAGAACTAGAAACATTGGTCAAGTCAATTAGCGCACAGCTTAGCAGTTTTGCTTTGCACGCACGAGCCAGGATGGAATATTCATTAGTGAGCATAGGTAAGCCCTGACACGGCTGGGTTGTGTAAGAGTCTGGCTCTCATGCCTTCTGCATTGCTTTAATTATTGCCTCATGAGCACCTGCTGGGCAAGCCAGCAGTGTTTGTCCAGGGAGCCTACATTTCAGCCCGAAGGCATGGAGTGTGTCACTTGCGTCTGCAGCCTGGTCCTTTCAAGTTGGACCAAATAGGTGGATTGGAAATTGGGGAGGGGCTGTGAGAACACCGGGCATCGTACTGGACTCTGTCAGTCCAGTCAATGGTGTCCCCACAATAGCAAAAGCTGTTTGCACACCAGCCGTGTGCAAGGAAACTCACCGCTCACCATAATAGCACTTCTTTTCCAGTTCAGTACATGTGGTCTGGCTGGGTGAGAATCAGACGTCAAACAAAGAGAAATGTCTGCCTTTAAAAGTATGATTGTTAGCCAGGCATGATGGCACACAATTTTAAGCACTCAGGAGGCAGAAGCAGGTCGATCTCTGTGAGCTTAAAGCCAGCCTGATCTACACAGTGAGTTCCAAGGTAGCCAAGGCCTACACAGACATATCATGTCTTGGAAAACAAAACGAACAAAATGATTGTTAACACACATTAATAGTACAAATTAGTAAGACTCGGGGGGTGTGGCCACACAGCATGCACACACTGTGTCCTGATACTGCCCGTCTGCTTTTTCTAATCCACTTCTAGCCCCCATTCCAATCCTTAGTGGTTCCTTTACCACTTTTCCATCTTTTGTGTTTGGTTTGGTTTGGTTTTCCCTACATCCTCAGGGTCTTTACATAAGAAAGAAGGAAGATAAAGAGTCCACTCTTTCCTCTGAAGATCAAATAGACTTGCTGTTCCGCTAAACTCTCTCTGTGCAGCCATTTGACAATAGGAAGTTTTCTCCTCACTCATGTATCTGAAGCTCTGTCTCAGTGAATACCCCTGAGTCTGAAACAAAGGTTGAAGGAGTATATGTCAGAAGGGGGAGTCACACAATAACAAGTCATCGTACGCGTAGACCCGCCTATTCATTCTGTTTTACTGTGAATTTATATTTGGTAGTGTTGAGATGGAATCCAGGGTGCCACAGGCTATGCATGTGTTCATCCCGAGCCTGTATCCCCGGTCCACAAGCGGCCATTTTAGAGAGTCTGGTTCTGAACTATTTATTGCTTTAAAATCTTGTACAACATCTCTCTCTCTCTCTCTCTCTCTCTCTCTCTCTCTCTCTCTCATACACACACATACACACACACACACACAGACACACACACACAGACACACACACAAAACAGAGCACACAGCACATGCTCTCTTCCTTCCTTCTTTCCTCCCTCCTCTCCCTGTTTCCCTCTCTCCCCTTCCCCCTCTTTCTCTCCCCCTCTGGTTTCAAAGTTTTGACCTCACTCCAGGAGAACACCCTCCATCCATTGAGTAGTCTCCACCCAGCCTTTCTTCTACATCTTGGCAACAACAAATTGCCCCTCTGTTTCTGTGGACAAGCTTACCCTGGAGGTGTTTTATGTTTCGAGGTAGGGGTGCTTTTACACCAAAGCACTCAGCTTCCAAACGGGGTGCAGGAAAAGATCCTGTCTCTATGCCGCTTTGATCATTCAGTATTTACCTGACCAGGCCTCTTGCTTCCTTTTCCCAAAGCACAGCCACCTGCAGAGCAGGACAGACAGGAGGAAGAATGAAGCCCATTTAGAGTTCCAGGAAAGGTGTAAGTATGGCCAAATCAAATGATTTGACTTGGAATTTGGCCATATTTAAAGGCCAATTAAAGGGGATTATGAACAAAGTGAGGAATGTGCTCTTGGCAGCCCCTGAGTTATCAGTATAGTAAATTCCAGCTTAAGAGGTTCCAACCTCTGCAGAAGGATGCCCTTGTGTTCCAAGTAGCACACTGAACTGTTAAGTGCAGAGAAAAGCCCAGATGTTGGGGAAAGGATGTGGAGTGAAGGATCACCACTTAAATCTGTGGAAATAGAGATGGGAGAGCCTTTGATCTTAAATCTCAGAGGGCAAGGCTGGCTCAGCCTTGTTAGGAGTCATTCTGAGGCTCCATAAACCCACAAGGGGGTCCTTTACCCCACCCCCACCCGAATCAGGACACTTCAGTTAAGTTCTTTTAAAAAAAAACTTACCTATTTATTTTATGTATGTGAGTACACTGTCACTGTCTTCAGACACACCAGAAAAGAACATCGGATCCCATTACAAATGGTTCTTAGAGCCACCATGTGGTTGCTGGGAATCGAACTCAGAAACTATGGAAGAGCAGTCAGTGCTCTTAACCCCTGAGCCATCTCTCCAGACCCTGGTTAAGTTCTCAACAGCTGAATTGAAATCATTTCTCTACAGGTGCAGGAAAGGAAAAGAGCGCCAGACCAGTCCACAAGAGCAGCTCTGCAGCCATTGTTCACAAGAACCTGGGGCCTCTAGGAGAGCAGAGTGGGGGAAGAGAAAAGGAAAAGGAGGAAAACAACACGTAGAAAAAAAGAGTATTTCCCTGTCTTTTATAGACATCATTTTTTTCAGTGGCCTAAATTTTCCTAATTACTCCCTGCTCCAGATCATATACACGACCTTTACAGATTCTCCTGGTCCCTTAAGGGGCCAAAGGCCAGGCATGTCCCTCCTCTTCAGTTAAGCGACACATTGTATCAAGTATGGGAGTGCATGGATTTTTAGCAACACCTGTGATTTCTCTCCCTTGAAAAGACTTTTTATCCATAGAAGGTAGCAGCATAACAGATAACAATGAAAAGTTCCCAACCCACACCTTCAAAACAGTAGCCCTCCTTCTTCCCATGTGCCCAGATGACATGATACATAAAAATTCTAATCCCTGTCATCCAGCTTTTCAAATATGGCAACAGTGAACATTCACTGACCTTTGCTCATTGCGGGAGGCGGCAGAAGCACCACTTTTTTTTTTTTTTTTTTTTAGAGAAATGGGAAAGGTGCAGACAAAAGGGAACAGAATGGTTTTATACTCTTGAATTGGAAGGACAGAGCTTTTCATTTCAAAAGACAAGAAGAGATGGGTCAGGTTGGGATTCGAGTGTAACCTGAGGAAGAGGAAGGGTTGAAGGCAGGTCACCTAAGGAATTTCCTAGCTAAGCCCTTGGGGGATGAAGGCCAAGGGCATCAGAAGCTCAAGGTCCTCAGCTACACAGTGAGGTCAGGATCAGCCTGAGACACATCGGACCCTATCTGAAATAAGTAAAACCATGATGTCCGTGTAGGGCCCTACCTGCCCAAGGACCAGGTAACTCCCAGGAATGCTGGGAGTTGTAGTTCCAAGGACCCCTCAACCCCCTCCCCATTCCTTACAATGGAGATAGCAAGTATGTATGTATGTATGTATGTATGTATGTATGTATGTATTTATGTAAAATTATATTGGCATTTTTATGCCTGATTTCTGGATTCTGGCTATAGGGTTCTATTGGGGAATGGGGAGGATCCAACGATGTCTATGTACCCCAACTCAGGGCAAAGGGAGCTGGTCTACGGCCCGATGATTAATTCTGGTTAATTGGGGAGTTCACCCAGAGTCACTAGTTTGCTTGGGTTTTTTGTTTGTTTGTTTTGTTTTCTTCAGACATTCTATGACTGACAATGGGGGCCACTACACTCCTTGTATCAGAGAGGTCCAGCCCTGGGGTGGTTGTCAGCAGGGTCCAAACCCCTAGGCTGCACAACAGAGCGGAGGAAGCATAGGGGCATTCCTTGACATTGGACAGGCCCAGCATGGTTTGAGGGGCTGAGGAGGTCTCAGAGAGGCCTGGCCTCTGATGGGTTCCCAGCATTTGGGTTATATGAGAAGGCTATAGGGAACTTTCTCTTGTTCAGACTGGTGGACCTCTGAGTCAGAGGGCCCCAACTGCTACATGCTGTCTCGTGTTTTCTGTTGTCATTTGGATCTATGTTTTCGTTGTCGCTTTGACTCTGTGTCATATCTATATCTATCTATCTATCTATCTATCTATCTATCTATCTATCTATCTATCTATATCTATCTATCTATCTCTATCTATCTATCTATCTATATCTATCTATATCTATCTATATATCTATCTATAACTACATATATATATATCTGTTGTTATGCACGGGACGACTGGATGGACGAAAGGCAAGACTGATACACTGGTGCTGCTCTCAGAGATGCTCCCAAAGACGGTGGAACTTTTGGGACATGGGATTCAGTAGCCGTATGCATTAGTCATTGAATGCCATGCTTGAGGCCAGAGTGCAGCCTTGAAAAAAATCCCAGGGCTGTCAGCCAGCCCCACTACAGCACCCCTGTGCCCGGCAGGGTATTGGATTCAGCAGCAGTGGTTTCCAAGGCACCCCGACCCCTTTGAAATTACAACATTGGAGGGGATATAGAATATTTTGTCTGTCTGTTTTGTATGTATGAATGTGGCTACTGCATGTTTGTTTCTGACTGGTCTTGAATGTGTGAGCTTACCGGCCAGCCAGACAGGCTCAGAATTTATATCTGGGCTTTCTAGCCACCAGATCCAATGCAACATGGATTCAAATGTCATTAGATCTGAATAATATTAAAAATGTTTTATGCTGTTATACTTTATTGAAAAACTGGCTCTGAAAATGGGATACAGCTCTCCCTTTTTTCATACCCAGGCACATTTTTTTAAGTCTCTGTGGTCCTCAAACTTGTCAGAGATCTGCTGAAGATGGCATTTAGCAAGATGTCAAGCAGAGACCCCAGTTCCTAGGAGTGAACCCAAAGTGTCCGAGAAGATGGGGCATAAGAGAGAGAACTTCACCTGGATTGTGGCAGTGCTAACCACTGGGAAAGACTGCCCCAGTGCCTTACCTGCCACCAAGACCTGGCCCAAACTGTGGACAAGTAGGACATGGAGAGTTGATTGCCCGACTTTTTCTAAACAAAGTAAGGACAGAGTCCCGCCCCACCCCCCATGTCCCTCCTCTCAGCTTCTGGGCCTGGCAGGCAAAGACTGCAGCTTCCCTAGCACCTCTGTCCCCAGTGCCATGGAGGTCATAGGAGCCTGGGACAACTGGACGGAGGAAAAAAATGTTTGTGCTTTTTAACCCAAAAGCTGGTTTCTGCTGGGACTCAAAGGTGTGAGTCTCCTTCTATGCTACCGTGTGGATTTCAGTACAGATTAGTGTAATATATCCAGAATTTTTATTTCATTTTGTAAACTAAACATTCATATAAGCTCCGGGAATACAGCTGTCCCATGTCAAGTGGACTCCAGAGAAGTAGAGCCTTAGCCTCCCCCCCTGTCTATTCCTGAGAATGGGCTCTCTCCCCTGGTCCTGAGAACCCCCTCATCCCCCAATTACTAGGACCATGGACCTAAAAATTCAAAAAGTAAGATTTCCCCTTGATTTCCTAGATTTTAACTTCTGCACCTAGTTTCTATTTGTCTCAACAGCGTTCCACTTAGCTGACAGACACCATCCAGGACTGCAAACTGCCGCTCTCTGGACTTGCTGAAAGCTGGCGGAAACCGGTCCAGCCTATGGGGTTGTTCCCCATCTCTTCAGCTGGCTCATCGAATCAGATGCTCTGCCCAATGCCCCACCGCCCAGCCCTTCAGCCATCCTGGGCCCTGACAATGACACCCTGGGCCCTGGTTTCAGCTGGAAGTAGTTTCAGAAGAGAATATGTTGTCCCTTACTCCCTACAGGCTGAAACGCTAAGGCGAAAGGAAACTCCCTGGCCTAGGGGACAAACGGCTACCTACAGTGTCAATTGGTATCTAGGAAAGCCAGCCCAGATTCATCAGCTGAACTAGTGCTACAATATGATAGGCCACTTGGCTGCTGTACGCAGAACAAAGAGGCTTTAAAGGAAAAGTGATATTTCTGTACAAACCCCAGTGTAATCTGGGTTTACTCAAAGAAACATTACAAAAGGGGGGCCTGAGATAAAGTAAGTGACTGGTGCCCCATCTATTTCCAGCCCTCTCCTATAGAATGATGTCAGCCATCATGGGGCCGTTGGCCCTTCTGCTAATTACAATTGGTTCTTACATCACTGATGCCTCAACTAGATGATAGTTCCTCTCTGGGTGCCATTAACCTGATGGCTATTAGAGCCCAATATAAACAAGTACTCATCATAGAGTCAGGGGTTTAACCAAGGATACCACTCAAGGGGAAAGTGTAAGAACCAAAAGTTATTCTGTAAGCCACACCTGCTTGAGGACCAGGTAATTTCCTGGAATGCTGGGACTTGTAGTTCTTGGAGGATAACATAGCCACATGAGAAAATATGGTGGCCTAATGGTTTTGTCTTTAAAAGCTCCTATAACTCCTGTGTCCTAACCACTGACTGGGAATTCCAGGGAATGTTCCTGAGTAAAGTTCATCTTGGTCAGTATTTAATTAAAGCTTGGCTCAAAAATGGAACTGGTTTTTCTCTTGCAAACCTCAGGGTTGATATCATATCTCCAGACCTTTATTTATTCATTCATTCATCCAGCCATTTATTTATTTATTGATGTATATGGTATTTGCCTTCCTGTATACTGTGTACCACGTTCATGCCTGGTGTCCAGAAGAGTCAGAAATGGATGTCAGGTCCCCTGGAACTGGAGTTACAGATGCTTGTGGGTTACCATGAGAGTGCTGGTACTTGAACCTGGGTTCTGTGCAAGAGTAGCCAGTGCTCTTTACTGCTGAGCTGTTTGTCCAACCTCTGGAAGGCTTTTTTAATAACTGTAAGTGGAGACAGTTGCCTAGGTTTTACTCGTTAGCCTTCTGTCATACATTTATTGGTTTATTCTCTGTATTTTACGAAATTCAGACCAGAAAAACAAGGCCTGACAATTTAGCTCCATTCACACGTTCCAATGTGTAAAACAGCTAGACGCGGTTCATTTATGTTCTCCAGTATTTCTTTGACTTACAGAGAATATAAACATGGAAGTTGCCTATCACTGCAGCTGAGCGCCACAGCTACTCTTAAGACTTTTCCCAATCACTCACTTTCCTCGAAGACAAGCCCTTGTCTGGAGGGAGTTCCTCATCGGAGAAGGGCTGCTCCCTTTCCAATCCCTCAGCTGATGTGAAGTCAGGAAATGGCACATTGGGTGAGAGCAAGTTCTGCCCCCTCCCAAGTCTATTTCAAAGCACTTTCCATTTTAAATATAGCAATAAAATACCAGTCTCAAAACGTCTGATAAGGATAAAAGCCATAGATCCAAATCCAATCTCAGTCTGACACTGCCAAGAACAAGGATTCACATTGGTAAGTCAGAGCTCATTTATGGGGCCATAAATGGGTGGGCCAGCTATAATTTGGGTATTAAACTTGTAAAATATATCGATGGTATGGAAGAGCTAAATAAATAATTTACTACAAGAAAATTGGAAATCTTTACGTGGTACTTAATTGACCAGTGGCCGTCCTAGATTTTCGATGGCCCTCACTTCACACTGGCGTCTTCTTTTCCTCACTTGAGCTTAATTCCTGTTTGCAAGTGAATGATCACCAGTTAGTGAGTTTCTGAAAACACACGGTTTCCATTTAAAATTCTGCCAATCCATTACACGATTTTGGCAATTTCATTTACCTATCAGGAGGATAAATGTAGCCCGCACTTGTCGGTTCCTGGATTGGACGATTTTCTACGCAGTCCTAAAGAGCCTTTTAAGTACGGCTTCTCTGATCCCTGTTCAGAATACAGAATGGAGTGGGCTTCGGCAAGACACTGTTCTTCTGGATCTTTCTGTCTGGTATTTTGGGAATCTGCTGATCTTAGCTGTTTTCCGATTGTCTGACACATCTATGCATGGCTAGGACTGGGGAACACAGGGAGAGGGATCACAAGCAACTCAAGTTCAGGCCAGGCAGCTCGCACACGCACACAGGATGACAAGGAGACTGCCCGGGTGGGTTTTTAATTTACGTACCCAAATAGTAACAGCATCTCAGATACATGTGACAACCACTCTCAGATATATATGACAATTACACTGCGGTAGACTTGTGTGTCTTTTATCTTTCACAACGTAAATAGGACAAGTGTTACAATTACCAGTCTTAACTAGATGAGAAGAATGGAGGTTTGGGGAAGTTGGGATTTGTACAAAGTAATTGCATACAAAGCGTTGTAATTAGGAGGCAGCTGGGAGCCCAGGTCCTTGGAATCCCAGGTTGGCTCTAGTGTAAAGGGTCATTCTGTGTTTTCTCTGCAGGAGATGGCAAAGGCCACCTCAATCAAGCCGAAACTTTGGAGGTGCCTCGGTTTGCAGAAAGGGAGCTGGGAGGGGTGGGTGTCAAGCTTGGTTCTCGCTGGCTTTGACTGCCTTTCTCTGCTCTATGTTGCTCTGAGAGCAGATTTGCCCTTCACACTAGCTTTCCTCATAGCTAATGGAGACCGGAAGCACCCGAGGAGTGGGGCATGGAGGTGCATGGCAGTATTCCCAGCACCCGAGAGGTAAATGCAGGAGGTTCACGAGTTCAAGGTTCATCTCAGCTACATGAGTTGGAGAGAAACCCAATACCTGAGACCCTGTTTCAAAAAATAAACAAAAAACCCCCAAATACACAAAGAGAAGCAACCAAGGCAGAACATTTCCCAGTGTACCCCTGGGATAACAGAGAACCTGATCTCCCCATTGTTATTCTTTAGAACATTTATAGAAACTCCCAGTCACCTTCTTTATTCTCCAGAATTTGAATGCACAACATCTAAATAAATGAGTAGCCAGGACTGAGGGATTACTTTAATTAAGCTGGTCTAATCAAAGCCAATCTTGTGCCACGTGGGCCATTAAGAGGAGAAACGGCACCTGAACAAGATCAAGAGTCCCAGAAGAGAGATGTCAGACAAATGGGCAAAGTGTTGACAAGGAGTAGAACCCGCTGACGTTACTTACATGATTTTGTTAGCAACAAATTTCAGAAACTCTGTATGTCATGGAACAAAGGCATACGGACAAATGACAAAAGGACATTTCCAGTTTGCCTAGAGGGACTAATAGCTAAATTTCAGTTGTTTCAAGAGCAAGTGTACAGTTCCTTAATTTATTTTCCAGCAATATCCCTGCCAGCCTGTATGGCTCCTACTTGGCTTCCTCTAGATCAGTGGTAAGAGTCACCCTTAGGAAACCCTGACGTTTGATAGGACTTGCTCTCCCAACTTCATTCTGTCTGAGATGCCATTTCTCCAGCGACAGTGAAGAGCAGAACTCGGTGGGGAGTCTTGATGCCCCCTGTTCTGCTTTCTGGATGCCCACTCCTTACTTGATGCCCACTTCTCTGATTATCCATGGAGATTTAGTTAACCGTCTTACAACTGAACACGTATGTGCGTTGCTTAGATGAACGTAGTCACTGTAAACATCTATATGATCTGGGATTTTGTTTTTATTTTGAAATGGGAGCTTTTTGTCTACAAGTTCATTAAAAACCAAAAGCTGTTTCTGTAAGAAAAAAAAGATTTTTTTTTTAAAAACAGGCACAAAATATCTTCCTAATAAATAAAATGGAATAGTTAGCAGAGTCATCAGCACATAATAAGTGCTCAGTAAGTGAACACGGTTATGGTTGGTCAAGTAGGTACCAAGCCTACTTCGGTGCTAACTTGGATTCAGGAACTTTCCTGAATGCTGAGACTTTAGAGCTCTTATTTATGTCCCTGCAGCCACAGAAGGAGACTCATCATCTCACAAGGAAGACCAGAAGTAGGAGCAAGAGCTAACCATGTGGTTCTATGGTCACCAAGTCCTGCCCAGCGTCCTTTCTGTCCCACTATTTCTAACAAGCTAAGGTTTTCCTCGTGGTCACAGCATGGCTGCAGCCGCTCCAATCATTTTCTATGTTCAAAGGCCAGAGAAATGAATGCCTCCTTGTTGTGGCTCTATTGGAGAGGAAGAAAACTTTCCAGAAGTCTCCTTGTCTGCCCTGCTCTAAGATTTTCCCTCACATGGCTCATTGACTAGAACCATATCGTGTGCCTACTCTAAATCCTGTGCCTGGCAAAGGGTGTAGAAGTGCATACTTGGCTTGGAGCTGGGGGAGGTTTGGTTGCCTTTGAAGCTCAGGGCTGGGACATTCCAAAGCAGATGTGAGCTCAAGGAAGATGGGGGCACTTCTGCTGCGCTGGCTGACAGTGGAATCTGCCATCCTCATTAAGGCAATGTTTTCCTTAGCATAGCATATGGGGAAAATTTCAATATTTGCATGGCATCCTGGGTAAATTACAGAGGGTTGAGCAATGTCAATAGGAAGCATGGAGTTAATAACCATTTTTTTTTTTTCTTTCGCTTTTTTGAGACAGGGTCTCACTCTGTAACCACAGCTGGCCTGAAACCCCTGTGTCTGCCTCCTGGTGCTAGGATTAAAGGTGTGTCCCTCCATGCCCAGCTGCCTTCCCTTTATGTTCTGAAACTCGGATAAGAAAAATAACATTCAGAGTACTTTAAATGATAACAATATCATTTAAACTGGGTATGGCTGTGTATACTTGTAACCTCCAGAGCTCAGGAAACAGACGCAGGAGGGTCAGAAGTTCAAAGTCATTCTCCGTTCCATTGGGAGTTTGAAGCCAGCCTGAAACACATGAGACCTTGTCTTTAAATACATACACACATACATACATACATACATACATACATACATACATACATACACACACATACATACATGAGACCTTGTCTTTACATACATACATACATACATACATACATACATACATACAAGATATCAGATGTGGCGGTATGTTTACCATTCAAGTTAGCACGGTGACCTGGGAGAATGGAGCCAATGAATGAGGCAGACTGAAGCCTCCTGCAACAGTCAGCTTTATTCAGAGCCTCGGACAATTCATACCTGATGGAGTGGAATCCCACGAGGAGAGTATGCAATCACAAAGGCAGGCTGCACTCAGCAAAAACACGTTTTCCCACAGAGACATATAAAGAAGTAATAGCCAGTTGTAATGAATAATCTGAAGTGAACTCACTCCTATCTGCTAACCCCCCCCGGGGGGGGCAAGAAAGCACAACCCAAGGACAATTCCAGGTCATTGAAGAAACCAAGGTCACAAGATCTGGTCTTGGTTTCTTGGAGCTTCCTCACAAGCATCCAGAATCCTCCTCATTCAACTCCATTCTTGGCCCAAGTTCCAACAGCAGTACCCACTTTTAACTGCAGGACTCTGGAGGCAGATGCTGGTGGATCTCCATAGTTCAAGGCCAGCCTGATCTACATAGTATGACCCTGACTCAAACAAACAAACAAACAACAACAAAACCAAAAACCTACTAATCGTTGAATTGAGTAGAGGTTCCCTGTAATACCCTCTAAAGCTTTAAGATTAGAAATCCGACCTTGCTTCTCTCCACTTGCTCGCTCTATTTCAGGTTTTACCTTTGAAAATTTGATGGAGACTTTTTTTCAGCTGGGTGGTGGTAGTGCCTACCTTTAATCCCAGGAGACAGAGGCTGGTAGATCTCTGAGTTGTAGGCTAGCCTGATCTACAGAGTTCCAGGACAGGTCAGACTACACCAAGAAACTCTGTCTTAAAGAAAACAAAAACAAACAAACAAAAAACCCCCTCAAAACCAAAAACCCCAAGCTTCTGGGAAAGTGACAGCATCCTCATTTATATCTGGAGTGTGAGCGTGGGCATCAGTACTTAGCCCTGAAGCTGCTACAGGGGCTCCTTAGGGGTAAGGGGATAGAAGTTGTGGGGTGGAAAGAGAAGCCTGTTGAGGCTTGGCCTGTTGGTATTGTGATCTAAGTGCAGTCCCAAGACCTGGTTGCTCCACAAGAGAGTCTGCACATAGACCCAAGTGACACTATGTGACCTTGCCCCCAAGTTATTTCTGATTGGTAAATAAAGATGCCAACAGCCAATAATTCGGCAGAAGAGACATAAGCAGGGTTTAAGGTTTCTAGGCTTAGGGTTGGAGGAGAATCCACAAGGGAAGGCAGACAAAGGTGGATAGAGGAGAAGGCGCCATGGGGTAAGAATCTTAAAATAATGATAATGTGGGTTTGGCTCTTTGAAGTTAAGAGCAGCCCAGACAAAACATGGCAGACTATATAAAAAGCTTATTGGCTGGGAAATAGATGTCATAGCATAGAGGATAGATATCTGCCCAGTTCTTGTGCTGATCAGGCTTATTATATACATAAAGGTTGCGTGTGTCTTTTATCCAGGAACTAAATGGTCAAAGGCAGGGTAGAAACCCCAGATTGAGATTAAATAAAACTACAACAGAAGCCCATCCCGGGCGCACTGTCCTGAGCCTGCTCCGTGTCAGGTTTCACTCTACTGCCAGAGTCTGCCTCCAGAGTGAACAGTACCAAGGGCTGTGCAGCCCACAGCTGCCGCTGCAAGGCAGACAACAATGGTGACTCTGGCTTGGAGGGTTTGCATGAAGTAGCCAGAGAGGGCAAATGAAAAAGCATGTGAAGAAAGTGAAGGTCAGGAATGGTGAGAATTAGATTTATTTAGCAGAACTGTGTTCCAGCATGCTAATACATCTTTTTTTTTTTTTTTTTTTTTAAGTTCACTTCTCACCCTGGCTGCGTGATGTAAGAACTGCTATTGTCCCATTTCACAGACAAGGAAAACTGAGGTTTTGCATGTTAAGTAACTAGCTCAGGACGTGGAAACTGAGGTAGAGGGTATTAACCAATTACCCTGAGATAGAGTAGTCAAAGAATAAGTCACGATTTGAAACTAGGTGGTTTGGTTCTAAGCAGGAGGTCTCAGTAACTTCTCTGTCTCTTGTGTCTGGCAGTTATTTCATCTCTCCCTAAGTAGGTCCAACCAAAGCCAGATGCTTTTCTAGTCTCCCGATCTTACCAATCTCCTTCTCTTGTTCTTGATCTCTTGGCTGCTCTTCAGTAGTAAACAACACCCAGGAGTCTCCTTGTTCTTTTATCCCTGGGTTTTTATTTCTACAGATCTGCTGAGGCAAAATGGCCACTGCAAATTTGGGGATAACTCTCCCTCAGGAGCTTTTCCAGGTCTTACTTCTGCAGGACCAGCAGGAATCTCCCTCTCTACCTACTCCAGGCAAAACACCCTTACTAGACAGTTCCTTTCAGGTTAAAAACTCCATGTACTGTTATTCTTGGATTTGCTGTCAGTTTTCCCCATGTAATCAATACATGAGATTTTCTATTGCTTTGTATCCTTTCCAGGTCAATTTGCACGGACTAATCAAACTAAATAAAGTCAATTTAAACATCCACGTGGCCAATGGGATCCACCTCGAAAGCTTGGACTTTAGAGGTCCTGGGAGCAATGCCAGGAAGCCCAGGTGACCTAAGGAAAAAATGCCCTTTCTGCTTTCCTGGAGTCTTGGGAGAATTTGGGCATAAGATTGGGAAACAGGAAGTTCCTGGCAGAATGGGTAACTGCCATCTTTCGCCTTCTCTTCCTTAGACTTCATCCTCTTTCCTCGGAACGGCTGCTGTTAGCCTACTGATGTCTGCTCTCACATGTCTTCCTTTCTGGGAAGTTAAACATTGGACTCTTTGTCAGTGGTATGACTACCTGGGAGGAATGGGGTAAGGGAATAGAGTTTGTCTGGGGACATGGTTTCAGAAAGACTTCAGCTTCAGGGTGGCTAAGTCCATCATTGTGGACACAAAGGGAAGGAGAATACCATGGTGGCTGGAGTGGTCCACCTCACAGTAGACAGGAAGAAGAGAAGGTAACCAGGGGGGAAACACCCTTCAAAGTCATGACCCAGTGACCCACTTCCTCCAGCTAAGCTCCTCCTTCCACAGTTCTACCACTTACAATATCCATCCAGTGTCTGGATCCACCAGTGGATTACGTCATTGATTCAGAGCTCTTATGAGCTAACCTTCCAGGGATGCCCCTCGCAGACACAACACGGAAGTGTCCTCCACTAGTCTGCTAATTTTCAATCCAACTGAGCTGATAACTGTCAGGGATACTTCTCTTCCCTCCCCAGATTGATGAGGTGTTCTTCTCCAGAGCTCCCCCAGAACCTCCTACACTTACCCTGTCGGCTTGTCCATCCTCCTCAAGATTGTATGTCCTTGTGACCTTACCTCAGCCTCCTCCACTGGTTTCTAGTCCTCTCTTGCAAAGCATCTGTTTCATAGACATTTGGTTAATATTTAGTAAGTGAACGGATGGGTCCCTATGAGTGTAGATGCTCTCCCACCCCACCCCCCTTAGGGTCCCTTTTCATCTCTATAAAAGAGATAGCCTGGCTTTCCTTGTTGCTGAGCTTAATTGGAGCACTCTCCCTGACTTCTCTCCTTTAATTAGGGGAATCCTGAAAAGTCAGGAAGTCTTTTTAAAGAGAGCCAGAGCACCCCGCCTCTGCTTTGCTGACGTTTCCAGAGCCTGCTGGCTAGGAAAGAGCTGAGGAGGGAAGGAGTGCTACCCTACCCACTTCCCTAACCAGGTTGCTGCCAGGCCTTTTTTCCAACAATTTCCCAGAGATCAAGCCGGTGGCTGCTTCCTGCCCCCTGCTAAGACGGGCCTGGGGGTTGATGTTTTACTGTTCTCCAGTAGGCAAGCAGATTAACAGCTGCCTGGTCGGTAGCTGGAGGCCTCCTTTAAATTGAGAAGATTGGGGTAGCACATTCCACAAGCAGTTGGAAATGTCTCTGCCATCGGTTCTTATTACGAAGTTACTGTGGCTCTGGGCTAGACAAGGAATCCCGCAATGGTTTGGGTGTCTTTTGTTTCATGCAGCCCATAAAAAACGCAGCCTGGCCTCTTGGTTTATGCAGATGGGCAGATCTGCCGTTCTGACAACCCGACTCTATGCGCTCATTAAGTTACCTGCCAGAGGAAATCGGGTGTTGTGTTTCGTTTTATAGCCCACCACACCCTCAGGATGTGCTTCCCACCCACCGACTTAGAGACTCCTGGTGCTCCGAGTGCGGGGTTTCCAGTGTAGCTCCCTGATTTGCTTCGTGGCTTCCCTCCATTAGAACTGCAACGGAATTGGGTGGCAGCCCTTTCTGTCTTCGAGATGGTTTTTATGGAAAAGAGGACATCTAAATCTCCCACAAAAGCGGAGTGCCAGAGACTGAGTCTTTGGTGACGTCATGGCGTCTTTTCCATTCTGATTATGCCTGGGGACACAGTCCAAACACGAAGGACAGATGGATTGTAGGACCCCAAGACTGCCTGTACAAGGAAGCTGCTGGTCTTGGAGGCGATTTCCCTGGTGTCTGCTTTGCAGGAGTGAATCCTAATGAGACTAATGGGAAGAGTCCTCTGCTTGGGCTGGGGAAGGGAAGTGGTTTTTCCATTTCATAAAAACTCAGGTAGCTGTGGTCCTTTTGTCATCTTTCTCTTATCTGGGAGCATAGCAGTGGGCAAGAGCCCTTGGGCCGATATAGGTTATAACATAACCCAAACTGTGAGGTCGACGTTGAGAACTGTGTGGAGACATTTAACACGGAGCAGTGAGGTGTCTCTGGGTCTGGAAGACGAAGAGGAGTAAGTGCTTGGACAAAGACTTGGGGTACATCCTTCAAAGAAGCACGCAAAGCTGGATGTCGTGGTGATGCTTTTAACCCCAGAACATGTGACACGTGAGGTCAGCCTGGTCTATAGAGTGAGTTCCAGGACAACCAGGGCTACACAGTCTCAAACAACCAAAAAGGAGGAGGAGGGTGTTGAGGGAGGAGGAGGGTGCTGAGGGAGGAGGGGGGTTGTTAAGGGAAGAGGAGGGTGGTGAGGGAGGAGGGAGAAGAGGAGGAAGGTGGTGAGGGAGGAGGAGGGTGGTGAAGGGAAGAAGAGGAAGAGGAGGAGGAGGAGGAGGAGGGTGGTGAACTATTTATCCCACAACCGGAAGCAGTCCCGAGTGCTGTTGAGGACTGGCGAGGCACAAACCAATCAGTGGTGGGCTGGAGGTAGTCGGTGACCTTGTCCCAGCACATGGCAATAAGGCTCCCAGCTTTTCTGGCTTTGCACACGGCACAGAATCAGGACTGTGTAGCTGGTCCCTTCTGCATTCATATCAGCACCATGTGGCCAACTGTGTTTGTAGCAGTGGCCAAAGTGGGGGCAGATGCAGCGAAGGGCCTTTCCACGCACCCCTGTTAATTATGTATGCTCCGTAACCACTGAATCACCGGAGTTAGGACCATACCGCTGGAGCCTGGAGCCTGGGCCTGGGCCTGAGCTTGCTCACCTCCAAGGAGGCAGGGTAGCTGCCAGCTAGCACAGAGCCTTCACATGAAAGGGCCTGGGTCTTGTTTGTCGCCCTCCTATATAACCCCTGCAACCACCCAGAGTGACTCCTTTTTTTTTAAATGAATTTTTAATTATGCATATGTGTCTGTATCTGTATGTATCTGGGCGTGTGCACGTTACTGCAGGTGTCTCAGAGGGTCAAAAGTGCTAGGTCTCTGCGGAAATGGAGTTCCAGGCCGTTGCAAGTCACCCTATGTGAGTGCTGGGAGCCAACGTTGGGTCCTCTGCAAAGAGCAATAGGAGCCTTTAGCTGCCGAGCCGTCTCTCCAGCCACAGTGTGATTATTCTTATTCTTGCATCTTCCTGTAGACCACTAATTACTCCAAACACCAAGTTTCCTGTTAAGCTGGACATAGGTGTGTCTGGTTGACAAGGTAATCAACTGAAAAATTAAAAGGTACACACCAGAGAACCTGAGCTGGTGCCCCTACCCCAACACAGGGGTGTGAGCCACCTCTTAGACCCCAGCTCTCTTTGCATCGGTGATGAATCTCCAGGTGATGCTGGTGCTCCTGGCCAGGGACCACACTTTGAGAAACATTGACCTCTGGATGAGTGATGGAGGATGCTTGGTAGCAGAGGAAACAGCAGTGACTGATGACTGCCTGCTCTGTCTTCGCTTGTTCACTCTCAATATAACTCCCAGAGCCATTAGTGTCCTGTGTCATTCATCCATGGAAGGAGCCTGTTTTTACCCTACAGTTAGAGCACTCACTGTATGAGAGAGTTATCAGCTTTTAAGAGCTCAAGGTTTTGTTTATGTGCTTGTTCAAGTTAAACTTTATTATCATCATCATCATTATTATCATTATTATTATTGTCATCATTATTATTATTATCATCATCATTATTATCATTATTATTATTAATTTTTTACAATAAGGGCATCATGCACTTAATGCTGGTCTCAAACGTGCTATGTATCTGAGCCTAACCTTGAACTACTGACCCGTCCTCCTCCACATTGAAGGTGCCCAAGTGCTGGGACCACAGGCATGTGCTATCACACCCAGCATTCATGTGGCTGTTAATTATGGACAGGAGAAGATGTGTGGTTAAATATTATTTCATTTTGAAAAGATTTCTTCTGAGGACACTGAGAATGGGCAGGGAGGACGACCTTCAGACTCCAGGGAGGACACATCTTCAGACTCTTCATCTCCTAGAGAAAAATCACTCTTGATTTTTTCTCTCTCTCTCTCCATTTCAACACTTGAAAAATAATGCTTAAAGTCAGGCATGGTGAGACATGCTGGTAACCGCAGCTTTCTGGAGGCAGAAGAATCAATGGGAGGCCTGGGCCAGCCAGTGACATAGAGCAAGACCCTTTCCAAAGAAGAAAGGAAACAAACAAGGAGGAGGAGGAAGAGGAGGAGGAAGAAGAAGAGGAGGAAGAGGAGGAAGAGGAAAAGGAAGAGGAGGAGGAAAAGGAAGAGGAGGAGGAGGAAAAGGAAGAGGAGGAAGAGAAAAGGAAGAGGAGGAGGAGGAGGAAAGGAGGAGGAGGAAAGGAGAGGAGGAGGAAGAAAAGGAAGAGGAGGAAGAGGAGAAAGAGGAAAAGGAAGAGGAGGAAGAGGAGGAAGAGGAAAAGGAAGAGGAGGTGGAAGAGGAGGAGGAGGAAGAAGAGGAAGAGGAGGAGGAAGAATAGGAGGAGGAAGAGGAGGAAGATGAAGAAGAGGAGAAAGAGGAAAAGGAAGAGGAGGAGGAGGAAGAGGAGGAGGAGGAAGAGGAAGGGGAAGAAGAAAGAAGGAAGTAACATTTAAGGAGCTGGGATGTAGGTTGGTAGAACACTTGCCTAGAATGTGGGTACCACCTTCAACACCATAAAACAAATAGAAAATGAATTTTAAAAAATTAGTAAGAGGAAACCGGGAAGGGGGATAATATTTGAATGTAGACAAAGAAAATATACAATAAAAAATGAAAAAAAAAGTAAACTTGAAATAATACTTGAAACTAACATAGTAAGTGTACACACACACACACACACACACAGAGAGAGAGAGAGAGAGAGCTCGCGCACACACACAGAGCACATACAGACACAATACACATGAAAACACATGAAAAGGCCCTGGGTTACTTTCCTATGTTGAACCCCTGACAATAATGTTTATGCATTCTTGAGATTTTCCAAACATATTAGCATAGCACATACACTACACATGAGTGTGCACATGCACACGCTTCAAAAAATAATTTTAACTGACACTCCTTAGGCACCTTCACTCCAGCACATCCGTCCCTGTCTTCATGGTGACACAGCACAGCTTGCTGAGCCCGTCCTCTGGAGTCTCTGTGCTGCAGAGTTTTGCACTTCTGGACAGTGTTGGGATGTCTTGATTATTTTGGCAATTATCTTAAGATTTTTCTAAAATTGGAATTGTTAGGCCAAAATTTTGAACAATCTTGTTTTGGCAAATTGCATTCATTACAGAGGGTGAACCAGTTTTTACCCCTTCAACTATGCACAAGAATGCGGGTACTAAGTGGGGTGTGGTGGCCGATGCCTATAGTCCTAGCCTTGGTGACAGGTGAGATGAGATTATGAGTTTGAGTTTGAGGCCATCGTAGACTACTGTGAAAACTCTTGGCTTAGCCCCAGACCTAAGCCCTAAACAAAGCAGAAACTCAGAACGCCAGTGTTTCCCTATGTGTCAGTCTCTGTGTGAGGTCAACCCTTTGAATTTTTGCCTAATAACTAAAAATATTGCAAATATGGATCCATACATCATCCTTCTGTCCTGGTGGGTATCATTAAACATTGTTCTATATCTGCAATATCATTTGCATTTCTTCTTAGTTTGTCATCTCCCTGCCCTGAAGAAAGACTTTTATTAAGTATGATCACACACACACACACACACACACACACGAAGAGAGAGAGAGAAACAGAGACAGAGACAGAGACAGAGAGAGACCATCGACAAAGTAGAGGGAGTCTCAGGAGCCCCAAATTCTGTTTATATTCTTTAAAACCATTTCTCTCTTGGTGGTCTAACTTCCCCTTATATTTCCGCAAGTTCTTTGTAGGCTTAGGTTTTTCAAGACCTACTTTAGTAAGGGCTCTCAAATCCTTCAATCTGCTGCTGGCCCATCCAAAGGTAGGGAGAACAGATGGTAAATAGAACAAGGCGCTGTTTAGAAGTAGACCTTTGGGGTGATTCCCATCTCCATTGCTAGGACGACCAGCAGTCCAGGTCAGTGGTGTCAGGATACCAACAGTCCAGTTCTAAAGTGTCACCAAAAGCAGATCAGTAGCAGAGACACGATCCAGCAGAAACAGCCAGGCCTTCTCCAAATCGGCACAAGTCAGTGGGAGTGATCAGAAGCAGCCAGAATTCCAGGGGAAGCTCTCTACTGAGCCTCTCTCCACAGAGTGAAGATCAGCAGAGACCACAGAAGCACAGCTAGCTATGTGAGCCCCATCACTGTCTGTTGGGTCCTATTTATACTCTTTCCAAATACCATGTGTCCTCTCACGGGTCTGCTTCAGCAAAACATCACATGACATAACCAGGAAGTTCTACCTTAGGTCTTTCAGGCCAGAACCAGTTTTTTCTTGCCATGGAAGCTGTAAAAGCTTTAAGTATCTTTTTATTTCATCATTTTTATTTTCATTGAAAGTGTTTTATGACATGAGTGTGTGTGTGTATATGTGTGTCCACTGGCTTTGGGCTTTTTCATGTGGGTTCTGAAGATCCAACATTGGCTATCAGACTTAGCGTGGAAATGCTCTTGCTGACTGATCCATTCAGCTGTCCCCTCTTGGTGCCTTATTATAAGTATTTTTGGTTTAGTTTCCCATTTATTTTATATTTTATTTGCATGCCCATTGATTTTCTGCATTCTTTCACTGACTCTAATAATTTTTATATTGATTATCTTTTTGTACAATCTGCGAATAATTTCGTTATCCATTCTTTGTGCTCTCATTTCCTTTCCCTATCCAGTTGTAACTGTTAGAACTTCTAGAACATTGCTAAAACAATAAGGAAGGCAGTGAGCATCCATCCGGCCTTGCTTCTGACTAAATAGGAGGTCTTCCACAGTTTCCTTTGTTTAGTATGATTGAGACTTGGTTTAATGATTCTGGTTTATTAGGTTAATAAAATAAGGTTTTGTTGGAAGTTGAATAAAAAGTTAAAAATATTGTTGAATAATCAAATGACCTCTCGACATTCGTGCACACTTGCACACGAGCATGGAGATACATTGACGTTACTGTCTGAGCTATGGGGTGCAGATCTTCACAGCAATGCCTAGTTTTTGTCTGTGCTCGATCTGTCACAGGTTGAAAGACGTGACTGTAGATTTCTCACGACTGTCTTTCATTCATCTGTCCTTGCATTGCACTTTATAGTGCATTCTGAAGCAACGCCATTTGCAGAGTAAAGAGACACTACCTTGAGTGGGGCACGGTGGTGCACGCCCAGCTGGTACCTTGAGGTGGAGGCCAGCCTGGGCTACATAGCCAGATGGTTCCAAGGAAGAAACAATCAGACCATCAAGCGAGCTGAGGGGCCCTTGGATCCCTGCCTGAGGAGGCAGACCTCTGGGCGCCCATGGCCAGACTGCTTCACGTCGTCTTCCAGGCTATGCGAGCCAACCAGTGGGAATCTGTCTACAAAAACAAAACCAACAAAACCTCCAACCAAAGAAACAAATGGGAATAAGAAAAAGAGCTCACTGAACTGCAGGCGTATTAGGAGTAAGTACTCATCTTTGCCTTAGGTAGTGTCGTGTCTTGAATTTTTCTCTGATGATATATATACATATCAAGCATGTCAAAATATCAAAAATATAATTTTTCAAGATAGGGTTTCCCTCTGTAGCCCTGGCTGTCCTTGAACCTGCTCTGTAGACCAGGCTGGCCTCCAACTCAGAGCTCTGCCTGCCTCTGCTTCCTGAGTGCTGGGGTTTGCACTCCCAGCTTTGCACTTAAGGTTATTTTTATTCAACTGAATGTTTTCCTTTGAAATAAGAGTCTTCCCATTTGCATTCACTCATGAACTATTTTTAATCTTTGCTTTGGTGTCTCATTTTGCGCTATATATTCGGTTCTTCATTTTTGTTTTCTGTCTTTTATCTTTTGCTCTGCAGCTTTCTTTCTTTCCTGACTGTGCTGAGGGGATACACTTTCTCCTAGTTGCTAAGACTGCTATTCTGTTTTTTGTTATTCTAGTAGCATTCTCAATAACTTTTAACAGCACACTGAAAGTTCCTCTTGATTTGTCAACTTTAAACAAGATATTTTGGCACCTTGATGGAAAGCAAAGAAAGGGAGGGAGGGAGGAAGGAAAAAATCAAGCTAACAGGATTTTTTGCTCCCATGGCTTCCTGCTGTTAAGGTACCCCACCCCCTTTCACCTCCCCACACACCAGCATCACCGCCATATTGTGAATACTCATTGCCACCATTAACTTGGCTCTTCATGGCACTGAGAGCGCAAAGCTGCTGTTTCCATATTGGCTTATCTGTTTGCTAGCCCCTGTTCCCTTGCTAAGCCGTTGCAGGCTTTGGGAGATCCAAAAGAATTGACCACAACTACATAGAAAGAACAAGAGCTGCCTTGGAAATCTCTTTCCATAGGATTCTCACTGTGCCAAGGACAGACACACCGGTCCCCCATCACAGTGGCCCACACCTCCCAAGCTCGTTTCAAGATTGCAGACGCCCTTAAAACATATCACACCAGGTTTACATCCTAACACCACGCAAGGGTTCACACAGAAGTGGAATATGAATGACACTTTTTAGGGACTTCAATTGCTATCACTCACTATCTTTTAAATGGTAGCTTCAATAGCTTTCTTAAAATGTACAATTTAAAAGAATCGTCGCTCCCTATGCCCAAGACTCTCTACAGATGTATTCTGAATCTCTGGACCTTCATTGAGGAAGAACTCTGAGAGGGAGAATGCTTGTCACTGTAAGTTGAGAAAGTGACAAACTCGTAGTCACTTAGGATGGCAAAGAATTGATTCCAGAAAGAAATCTGTTTCCTGGCAACCAGCTCAGTTCTCCCTGAAGGGCACTTTGAAGGAAAGTTCAATCAATGCGAGGGTCAAATGTTTTCTTTTCCCGGCGTCCATTTTGCATGTAATGACTGCCCTGTGTGGATTCTGCAGGGTGTTCTTCAATTGTTCATAAGATCTAAGGCTCTCCAGGACAAATGCATGGGCTGTGGGTGAGAAATTACTTCAACTGAGTTTATTGGCATTTCTTAGAGCATATGAGTTCAAAGAAAATTATTACAGGTAAGAGCTCTGTCCGTTGAAACAGCACTGTATGGATTACATAGTGATATATATGTTCAGAGAGACATCCAAGAAAACCTCGTTCACTGGTTCCAAGGACTGGTCCCTACCATGGGTCGGTAAATCTTTCTCCTGACCCGACAGCCACCTGCTTGGCCCTGATTATTTTTTCAATCTGACTGAATTGTCTCTACTATAGATATATGAGGCGGAGAGAGGATGCTGAAGTGAAGGGGAATCTTGCTCTGAACCTGGATTTCTTCATGGCCTGAGAAAACTACTTAACACAGGCAAACCTTGTATAGCTTGCCTAAGCAGGCGTGGTTACACAGTACTATACTGTTAGAAGGTTGGTGCAAACTTAGACGGTAATCTGAGGTTCTGGTCAACTTTGAGGTTGAGTAGCTGGCATGAGAGGTGTCTTGACTCTGGGACTGAGTGTGCCAAACTGGACAATCTGCGTTTGATTCCCAGGACCTGCCCACAAATAGGAAGGAAAGAGATGATTTAAGAAGATTATTCTTTGATCCCCACACACGCACTATGGCGCGCCCACACACACACACACACACACACACACACACACACACACACACACACACGCACACAAATACATAAATAATATGTACTAAGTATCTTTGAAAATAAACATAAATATTTAGATGGTCTTATAACATTTTGAGGGGTAGAGGGGTGGAGGGTTAAGACAGGGTTTCTTTTGTGTAGTCCTGTCTGTCTGCTGAGAAAAGCCTTGGGAAGGTGAGAGGAGGCATACTGGCTTCTGTCTGGCTTCTGTTGGCTTCTCTCTGGCTGTCTTTTAAAATGTGAACACCCACTCACAATATCGGTTTGGCTTTTTCCCACTGGTGGCTAACCTGACATTTGTATTTTCATTATCGTTGCATTTACTGTGCATCTTTCCCAACTCTGAGGTAAGCACAGGAAACCCTGTCATTCTGTCTAGTGTTGGACCCTGGGGCAGTAAATAAAGCCTGGCATATTGTAGGTGTTTTCTCTGGATCGTTGTATAGACAGAAGAATAACTAATCATTCTATTTACAGGACGAAAGTCTTCATAAAAACAAAAGTATTGTACTTCAAACTAAACGCAGTCAACAGAACGCATGCATATCTATGTTCCCTTCAGAAGCAATTTCTGAGAAGCTGCCAGAGAACACCCTCTAGCACATTGGTTCTCAACCTTCCTAATGCTGTGACCCTTTAGTACAGTTCTTCATGTTGTGGTGACCCCAACCATAAAATTATTTTCATTATGAATCATAATCTGATATACCCTCCAGCAGACCAGAGGAGAAATGAAGAGAGAAAATGCCCACAACTGAGGAAGCAGCGTGGTCAAGGAAATTTACCTCCAAGAGGTCTCGGCCTGACAAATAGCTAAACAGACAGGGAACAAGCAGTCCAGACAGACTGTGGTGGTTTGAATACACTTGGCCCAGGAACGGCACTATTTAGAGGTATGTCACTGTGGGGGTGAGCTTTGAGACCCTCCTCTTAGCCACATGGGAGCCAGTTTGCTCCTGACTTCCTTTGCATGAAGATGTAGAACTCTTAGCTCCTCCAGCCCCTCATCGGCCTGGATGCTGCCATGCTCCTGCCTTGATAACAGACTGAGCCTCTGGACCTGTAAGTCAGCCCCAATTAAATGTTGTCCTTATAAGAGTTGCTGTGGCCCTGGTATCTGTTCACATCAGTAAAACCCTAATTAAGACAGAGAGTGGCAAGAAGACAGAGTTCAATATTTATGTCCTGAAGCAGCAGCAGCAGCAGCAGCAGCAGCAGCAGCAGCAGGCGGCACATGTTTTGATGTATTTGAAGATTCTGAGAGGAAATCCTATAATCCTATTTGATGATTTGTAGTTCAACTGATTACACAAAAGAGAAAACAAGGCAATTATCAACTCCAGAGAAAAACAAAAGACTGTACTTAAAAAAAAAAAAAAAAGCAAAAGGAAAAGGAAAGAAGGAGGAAGGAAAGGAAGGGAGGGAGGGGAGAAATGGCCTGAGGATGCAGCTCAACTACTTGTCCTTGGTTAACACACATGAAGCCCGGCTTGATCTGCAGATCTCACAGGATGGTGTGTGAGGCACACCTGTCATCTCATCACTCGGGGGATGGAGGCCAAAGGTCACCCTCTACTGCACTGTGAGTTTGATGCCAGCCTGAGATTCACGAAACTTTGTTTCAAAAAAAGAAAGAAAAGAAATGGAATGGAATTATAGTTTTTGTGGAATTTCTATGAATAATCGTTATAAAACCATACTGAGCAGTTAAAGAGGGTAGTAAGAAAGGGGGAGTGTTTAATATATGGGGAAAGGGACGAGGAGGAGGAGGAGGAGAAAGAGGAAGAGGAGGAGGGGAGAAGGGGAGAGGGGAGGAGGAGGAAGAGGAGGAGGAGGAGGAAGAGGAGGAGGAGGAGGGGAGGAGGAGGAGGAGGAAGAGGAAGAGGAGAGGAGGAGGAGGAGGAGGGGGAGGAGGGGGAGGAGGAGGGGGAGGGGAGGAAGAGGAAGAGGAGGAGAGGGAGGAGGAGGAAGGAGGAAGGAGGAGGAGGAAGGAGGAAGAGGAAGGAGGAGGAGGAAGGAGGAGGAGGAAGAGGAGAGGGGAAGGGGGAGGGGAGGAGGCTAGGAGGGGAGGGGGGAGGAGGAAAAGGAAGAGGAGAAGGGGAGGAGGGGGAGGAGGAAGAGAGTATAATTCAGTTTATGGAGTTTATCTAAAAATGATTTTCTTTTTAAATAGTATCAAAGTTAGGCTTGGTGGGACAGCTTGTAATTTCATTAACCGGAAGCTAGGGCACGAGGATCGAAAGTTCAAAACCTTCTTGGGCTACAGAGTGAGCTTGAGAACAGCCTGGCCAGCTCACTTAGAACCTGTCTCAAAACGAACTGTAAACTGAAGACTGGAGAGATAGCTCGTCTAATTGACCTGTGTGAGCTTCTAGCTTCAGTCCCTAGGTAGTGTAGCAGTGCGGCAGAAACATGTTGCTGCCAGGTATAAAAGTAAAGGCAAAGAAACCGTTACAAGTTGACAGTGGCCTTTGGGAAGGGGGCTAAGGGTACGAAGTAGAGCAGTGTGGGGATTTCCACTAAAGCTCTGTAAGTCTTGCCTGTCGTGTGCATATGTTATATTTTGATAAAATGAAAGGCAATCGCTCTTATTTATTTTCAAGTTTTTAAAATAATAAAGGTTTTTAAAAAAGAAATTAACAACGGGAATTTATGCTTTCATCAGTAACACAAAGGAAGGTTACCAAGGGTCACACACGTTCACGCTTTCATCACAGAGCGTGCTTGGTGAATGAATGAATGAATGAGCGAGTGAGATATGTCATGAACTTCTTAGAAATCAAGACATATCACTGGTATCCTTAGGGAGCCGACGTCCTGTGCCAGAAAACAGTTTGGGAGACCTCACAGGAGATACGTGATTGTGCCCCACTACAATAGAACATGGGTTTCTGCACAGTTGAACCTATTACATAGTGTAAGGCTGGCAAAAATGGCTCATTTCCATAGCGCTGACTCCACAGATTTAAACAGTCCTGAATGGGGAATAGATATGCTGCTCTTAATAAATGTCTAGTTAAGGTATAGTTAATACAGTTAAATGTGAACGTGTATAAATGATATATTTTAATAGCATTCAGAGCACATTTTCAGGATTGAGATAAATGCGAGCTTAAAAAAAAAAAGAGCCTCTAAACACATTGCCTTAACACAGTAAATGATAAATTACTGGAGAAAACTGTTATTCTGCAACGTTTTGAAGATTAAGTAGAATATGAGCGAAATTAACATTGTGTGTAAGTGAAGCTGTGACTGCATCGTGTCAGGGAGGCAATAAAACTGCGAAGTGAGAGAGTTAGAGTTTTTTATGCCGGAGAAATGGAAGCAGTTTTCATTTTAATTGTTTTTCTTTAAATGGATTGTTTCTGTAATATACTATATTCTTTCCAGTTCGCAGATGTTCAGGAGGGACGGAAGAGTTATAAAATATTCTAATGTGAGCTTTTAGAATAGCTTTTTTGGAGTAGGAAGAGAGGAGCCTATGGAATTCAGAATTTTTAGAGTACAATAAAGCATTCACAGTGCAAATTTAGCGACTCCCATTTTGTGAGATGGAAAAACAAATGGCCTCTTAACATTTATGCCATGCTTGGCCTTTTAGCCAAATAAATTAGTTTCATTTATGGTCCTCGGCCTCGTCTTTGTGGGTTAAGTGTCTGCAGCATTCTCTTCTTTCTTCTCCCACACCACAGTTCTTTGTTCCTGGCACTCAGAACCCGCCTGTCCTGCAACTGTCCTCTAACCATGGCTTTGGCTCTGTCTCCCCTGACCTGGATAAATTTGCAGTGCTAAGGGATGAGGCTCCCATGGGTCCTGTGCTTCTGGTCATAGTTTAGGATCCTGTCCCTGTCCAGGGGCTAGGCAGGGGCTCAGTACCGAACCAGGGATGTTGTGCCCCTCGTCCATTCTGAGCTTAGTTTTTCTTACATCCTTTCCATCACAGCTTCTTCTCCAAAGCCCTTCTCTCTCCACAGTTCTTCCAAAGCTATTTGCATCCTCTGGAACGGGAACTAATGCTCCCGCGAATCCTCCCCACAGTGTGTTCTGGTTGTGGAGGTGCTGGTAAAGGAAGGGTTTGTTGTTGTTGTTGTTTCTTTTTCGTTTTGTTTTTACATCTGAGCACACGATGCCCCCTAATAGAAACATGCTGAGAGCCAAGGGAGAGGAATTCATGCTGGGTGGAGTGCCGTTCAAGGGCAGCACTGCCTTAAATGCCATTTTATTCATCCACTCATTCAGGAACAACAGAACCACATTTTGTTGCTGAACGAGTGGCTTGGGGTCTGTAAGAAGCTTCCCAGCTGGTGAGCAAAACATTCACAGGACAAGCTGCTGGGGCGAATTCAGCCACGGGCTTAAAGTATCACAAGCAGGTTAAGATGATGCAGAGGCCTGTGTTGCCAGATTTCTCACTGATTGGCAAGCACATGAAGCAGCTGCAAGGAGGAGAGACGGGTTTCCATTTAGAATTTCAGCCCATGATTGTTAGTGCAGTTGCTTCTGACCCGAGGCTGAACTTCATAACGGGGGCTTTGGAGAATATATGATGGGAGAGGCTGCTCACCTCATAGCAGCCAGGAAGCAGAGAGAGGGGAAAAACAAACCCCGAGGCACCATTCCTGGACCTGTGACCCATCTCCTCCGGTCAGGGTCAATCTCCTAACATTTCACTCAGCAACTGCTCACGAGCGGACTGATAAAGTTAGCACCTTCATAATCTAGCCACGCCTCAACGGTTAGATAACCAGGAATCAAACCTTCAACACGTGCACATTTTAGGGGACACATCATAAACAAACCATAGCAAAGCAAAAAAGCAGCTTTCTGCCCAGAAAGAGCACAGATGGAGCCTTAGGAGGAGGGGCTGGGACAAGGAGGGCAGGGTGTCTACAAAACAGGTTGTAGGCTAGGGAGAAGGCTGTGCGCGCACACACACACGCGCACACACCTTAAAACTAAGTAAATCTTGATAGGGAAGGGAGGAAGAGAGAAGGAGAGAGAAGGAGAGATGTGTGAGGTGGGGTGCCGAGGGAGGGAGGGAGGGAGAAGAGGGAGGTGAATGAGGCAGGAAGTGGGTAATGAGACAGTTAGAGTTAGAGACTAGAGTTAGAGAAAAAAAACCAGAAAATTTATGTAGGCACAAAAGGCACCTGGCCTAGTGGGAAAATGGTGGCGTGAGATTTGTATGTGGACAATGTTAATGCTTCAGAATAGATTGGAGAAACGCATAAGCATGGTGGGAGACAGGGGTCCACTCCAGATCTGTTGTTGTAAAAATATATAAATAATAAAAAGTATGGTGTCTTTTACCCCGCTAGGTCTGCGCTGCGGTGTCCCAAGATATCTGCTAGATATCTTGGCGGAAACTCATCCCAGCCGCACACTTTCCTACACTCAAACCCTCACATAAAAGAACACACAACACAATAATCTTAGATCCAATTGATAAGATATAATTGCCCACTTAAACATACAAAGCCCAGTACCATCCATCCCTTAGGAACATTGATAACAACCTGTAAATACACAGAGCAGAATCTGAACATCACCTGCCATGGCTTCTCCCCGCTCTCCGTCTCCTCTTCTCCTCTCTCCCCTAGTCTCCTCCTCTTCCTTCAAACTTCTCTCCCGCCCATCCTTTCTTCTCCTCCAATGACAGGCCTCCTTCTATCCTGTACCTGCCTCACCTGTGACATCATCCTACACAGATCCCTCCCATATCTGAGTGAAATTGGCTCTTCCGGGAGTACCGGTGTATTCTGTGGACCCACATTCGGTATTGTTGAGTCTCTCATCAAACATAAATATAGCTGTTTAGAAAGCTCGCTAGATTTTTCTTTTGGCGTTATCTCTAATTCCTTGGTAAACAGCTCATCCTAACCTTCTGTCTCCCGGAAGTGGCCTACCCTCCAGCCCCTCTGCGGATGGGAGAAGAAACACTGGGAGCCGACCATTGCTTAGTGTAAAGGTCCCGCTTTCAGCCAGAGTCAAAGCTACATCTGAGGTATGAAAATGTGCATAATTTTGAATGAGAAAGAAAAGCTACTCATCAACTGCACTTTAAAACTATCACTGAGAAAGACACAGCGATTGAATGGGAACTGAGGGGAAAACACAGACCCAGCTTGCATCCCCCCCACCCGCAGGAAAGTTGTCTTTTCTTTGGTTTTGAAATTCCATCAGCTAAGCCAGAAGGTTGGGATGACCTGCCCTCCTCCCTTCCACAGCCCAATAAAAGCAGATTCTTTGTGGGAAACATCATTTGGGGATATTTTATTTTATATCAGCTATTTGGGGGTGGGGTCAGTCTTCTTATCCTTCCGTGCTGTTCTCATCCTCGGAGATTTGTTTTTTGATTCAACATTTGTTTTCACTGGGCAAAAATGAATGCTATGAGTTGGAGAGAATTCCTCCTTCCCTCTCTCCCACTGCCGCTCTCCCTCTCTCCCTCTCTCCCTCTCTCCCTCTCCCTCCCTCTCTCTTCTCCTCTGCTCTGCCCATCCTTACTTTTCTAGTCTCTCCCTTCTGTCTCTCTTCTCAGAAAACTATTTCGTTGATGGCATTCAAAGCGCTAACTGTATCTCAATGTTAAAGTTGTATGAAATAAAGTTTTGATCATAATCTGAGCACAGCCCTAAAGTGGCTGCTGAGAGCTGACCGGTTCTGCCTCGTAGGTCAGGAGAGATCTTGGCCACATAGAATTTATGGCCACGAATCCTGTCTAGCGTATGTGGATTCGCCTAGGTCTTCCCTATGTGCACATCTTCTTTGGAGCTACGTAAGGATAGATAAAATGTTACTTTGGTTTCAAATTAGAATGAGAATTCCTTGCTTAGTCAGGTGACAAAGTTTAGAAATATGATACATGTGAGGTACCAAATAACCATGTCAAACGGGCCTAGTGTATGAAAATGTAAACTCAGAAAAGTTAGTGGGTAGGGGAGGCTACTAGGGTTATGGGCACAGTGGGTAAAATGTTTGCCCACACTAACAGGAGAACTGAATGCTGATGCCCGGTAGCCATGATAAAGCTAGGTATATCTAACCCAGCACTGGGATGGAGTCAGGGAAGCAAGGCAGGTACTTGAAGCTCATTGGCTGGCCACTAGCCAATCAGTAAGCTCTGGAAGATACTGTCTCCCCCCCCCCAAAAAAAAAGGACCAGTGAGGCAGTGGCTTAGCAGGTAAAGGGCAATTGCTACCAAGCCCGACATCCTGAATTTGATTCCTGGGTCCTAGATGACAAAAGGAAAACCCTGACTCTGCCCTCTGCCCTTCACTCGCACACACGGCGTGCTCACATCTGCATCAACATCCACAGAAAGTTAGTAAATGTAATGAAAAAACAAAGTGGAGAACTGTAAAGAAAGAAACCCGGGGAACTCGGACCTGCACATATGTGCACAGGTATACATGTACTTACTGTGCACACATACTCACATGAACACACACATACAACACACACGAGAGGAAAATTAGACAGGGTTGTTATATTAGGCATAAGTGCTCTCAAGGGTTATGGTGCTACATACCTATAACCCCACTGCTGGGGAGACTGAGGCAGGAGGCTGGGCTAGAGTCTCTCCCCAAATAAAATTTTAAAACGGAGCTGGCATTATAGCTCTGTATTAGAGTGCTAATATTAACTAGCATGTGCGAGGCCCTACATTCAATACCCAAAAGTGCAACGAACACACAAGTGCTTCACAAAAAAAAAAAAAACAAAAAAAACTTAAATGTCTTATGCTAATGAAGTATTAAAATATTAACTAACAGAAGATGCAGAAATTTTCTCCACGTGAAAATTATGATTCAAAAAAGTGACAAGCATGTCACCATAGATTACTTTTCAGAAATATTTCTTCTGTATATGCCAGAATGCATCTGCCATTGGGATCATTTGAATGCATCCAACACACTGAAAACAGGTACATGAACAGGTAGTGCAACATGCAGCCAACAGCCAAGAGGTGCTTGGCAGAAGGCCACTGGCATGCATTTACCCTAAGTTCTTTCTGCAGCTCTTGCCTGGCTTCCCATTATAATCAAATGGGAAATTAAAAAAAAAAAAAAAACAAAAAACAAAAACACCCCCCCCCAGCACCCAGCCATTCCATCTGAACCTATAGGAATAAGACTCAAGCACTAGCATTTCCCAAGCTCCCTAGCTTATTGTGATGTGAGCCCGAGGTTGACGGTCACCGTGATAGAACAGTGCATCTCTAACTCTACACACATGGACTCACTGGAGGGTCTTGTGAAGTGGAACTTAGGATGCAGTTGGTGGATCCCAGAACTCTGCTTTAATTTTTCTTCCTTCCTTCCTTCCTTCCTTCCTTCCTTCCTTCCTTCCTTCCTTCCTTTCTTTCTTTCTTTCTTTCTTTCTTTCTTAAGATTTTGTTTTACTTTTTTAATTATGTCAATGTATGTAGATATGCATACATGAGTGCAGCTGCACCCTGAGGCCAGAAAGGCCTCAATCCCCAAAGCTGAAGTTACAGATGGTTATGAACCACTTGAAATGGGTGCTAGGAACTGAATTAAGGTCATCTGGAAGACAACTGCTGAACCATCCCTCCTGGCCCAAGACTGGATTTCTAAGAGGCTCCGGATGGTACTGATATGGGGATCCTTGGGTTGCAGGAAGTGGCATGTGGAGAAGTTTTTGGACAAATTCTATTTCCACCCTAGAAAAGATATCCCCATATGTTGTACCACATCTAAGAGGGGCAGTGTCCAGTGGTCTTGGCAGTTCTTAGGGCATCTCACAGGCACTCACAAAGCATTTCTAGTTAATCCATGGCTACTTCCCTCTCTTCTTTGGTTTATATGAGACCCTGACATCTCCCCAGCCACAGGACCCACAGAGAGTCCAATGGTAGCCCCAGCCAGGAGACAATTCTAGGTAGAAGACGCAAATCCTCAGAGGCACTGCATAGCTCGAGAAGTTGGGTGTTGCCTTCCCTGTCGTTCTTTCTTGGGAGAGCCCTACAAGTCATAACAAGAAGTCATTCAAGGACTCGCCTCACCAGAGACAGTTCTGTCTGAATCCCGACTCATGTTCAAGCAGGAACCACAGCCTCAAAGAGCAGAGACAGCCTGAGAAAACAAGGAGTGCATGGAGGTAGGAGGAAGAGTTCTGTGGAGAACCAGAATCATGGCTTCCACAGCAGTGGGAACACTGCCAGTAACCTTTGACCCTCCAAGACAGGGAGGGCTGGGATCTCTGGCTGTGTGTGAGTTCAGAGAAGGAGGATATTATTGGTGGGCTCCCAGACTTGGTGTCCACCCTCCAGGGGCTCTGGTGTGGCTAGGAAGCTATGGTATGGAGACAGATTTCCCATCAGCAGGACCCTGCATGTAGAAGTCCCCCACCCCAGAACAAACCTCTCTCCGACCCTCCTCATTGTTTTTCCAGGTTCCATTTTTTTCTCTCTATTCACCTCCCCATCATATGTGTGTGTTATATATTCATTAAGTATAACACATCTATACCCCCTGCTACTGCTAAACACACAATAGTCTTTGCTTTGCCAAGATGCACGGTTGTTACTGTTAGTTGAAGTGCTACTGGGCGACAATTCTAGTGTCCTTCAAGAAATACTGAGAGTAAAACAGTAGGTTCTGAAAAACTTTAAATGACGCCATACTTCCCGGCCACTGTGTACATGTATCTCACTCTTCAGTGAGATACACTTCATCTGTTCTCTTCTTAAGAACAGATCTCTCAAATAAACATCTTCTGATTCCTAAGTGCCAAGGAGACATCACATTGTCCGTTCCGTATCCCTTAGTTTGTAGGGACAGTAAACTTAAACCCAATTATCTAGTGAAGTTTGGTCACAGAAAAGCAAAGACATGCCTCTTTGGGGATCGCCACATCCACACTGTAGGTGTATGGCAAACATTTCCAAACATACAAACTACATTAATTCTGAGCCTTCCATTTATGAATTTTCATTAAATAAAGTTCCCATATGTTTCCACACAAGAGCAGTTGTGTCAGAAGCTAAATTGTGGGCAACGTGAAGCCCCTTACTCTGCAGCCATTTTAAACCAGAAGGTCTGAATTTAACTGCTCTTTTAAAAACTGATTTTATTTTTATTTATGTATATGAGTGGAATGTCTGGAGAGTCTGTTAGCTGCCCTGGCCTTTGCTCAGGTCCAGGAGGGGCATCTTGAGACCTAGACTCTGCTGTTGCTGAGTTCCCTATGGGATAAGGGCCACAGTTATGCCTAGTGGGCAGAGGCTCACTGGTCACCAACACTGTCTCCAGAACTGTTGGCGTTATCTAACTCGTCTAGTTGGATTATTGACAAAGCATCCTTTAATTAGTGGTACCTTGAAAACATATCAACCACCTACTTCATTTATTGCAAATAAAGAGGCAAATGCTTGCCCAGGAGCTACCCAAGAGACGATAGAGTTGAGACCATATGAAGTGCTCTTGGCCTGTTGTCCATCATTCTTCCGCTCTCAGATCCAAATTAGGGAGAGTGCATATACTTCCACGAACTTGTCTGTCAATGTGTTAATTGCTAAAACATCACCCCTTTCCACTCCAAACGCCGGGCTTGGCTCCACCAACAAGCTAACACACACTGCTACGGTTTGAATCTGAAATGACTTTATGCAGATTCACGTTTTAGGTACTTTATTTCCTGGCTCGCTGTATTATTTTGAAGATCATGGAGGCTTAGGAGACAGGGCCTGGCTGGCGAAGTGGGTCTCCTTACACTTACCTCCGATTTGGTGCGCTGCTTCCTGTCACGTGAACAAGCCCCTGCGGCCCACTCCCATCACCTCGCCTGTTTCAATTTCTTCCCGGCGACAGGGAAACCGTGAAGTAAAGCAAACCCTTTTTCCTCTAAGTTGTTTCTGTCAGGTATTTTGACCACAATACTAAAAAATTAAGGAAGGCACCCACCCACACGTCTACATACCCATCTCCTCCGGGCCTGGCCCGCAATCCAGAGGCCTCGCTCCCCCTCTCACAGCTCTTTCTAATCTACTTGCTAGAAAGTTCTCATCATCAGCTCCTCACACTGGCATGGGGCACCTGTGCGGCCTTGATTTCCTCCAGGAATGAGTAGTAACCTACTGGACATTTTCTATCAGCTCCACATGGCTCCAAATTACAGCCATGGCTACAGGAACGGCCGGCTTCCTCTACAAAACTGGGGGCTTTGTGGACCCCACGAGAGGCCTTATTTATTACCTCTCCCAGAGAAAGCAGGCTGGGGCAATAATCGTCAAAGTAATATTTACCCCTTAATAACTGCCTATTTTTACACCCATGTTAGAGGTTAATAACAGTGTTATTTACTCCTCTGCCAAAAAGAACTGAAGGATGTGAAATGTAGCAGTCAATAAAGCCGAGCAGCCAGATAAATAACATTCATAGTATTTCCTGACAAATCCTTCTGCGACTCCACGTTATAAATAACCTCGAGAAAGCGGTTCCTGAATTACAAATTTACTGATGTGTAAAATGTAATTTTAAAAAGGGCTTCGAAACCCAGAAGCACTGGATTCCGTTCACTGCAGACCGAGAGTAGACACGTGTGAGCCTTCTGGGACTAGTGTGGGCGCTCACAAGTACGCATGTGTACGTACGATCACAGAGTTAAGACGGAAACAGTTCTCAGCCCCTCCCCGTCACCCCCCCACGCCCCCAGCCACGACACTTCTCACCCTCCTTCTCCGATGACACTTTCTCTATCTCCTCTTTTTTTTTTTTTTTTTGGAGCTGGGGACCGAACC
The DNA here is from genome assembly GCF_011064425.1 of Rattus rattus. Taxonomy (NCBI): domain Eukaryota; kingdom Metazoa; phylum Chordata; class Mammalia; order Rodentia; family Muridae; genus Rattus; species Rattus rattus. Next base: position 88,609,332 of record NC_046159.1, on the reverse strand, counting down.
CAGGGCCTTGCGCTTCCTAGGCAAGCGCTCTACCACTGAGCTAAATCCCCAACCCCTCTATCTCCTCTTATATTCTTATGTCAGATCTTTTGAAGCCTCCCTCCCGGGCCACCCTCTCTGTTCCAGGACCTTCCTTTGTGGTTCCCCGCTGTTCCCATGGCTGACTCACAAGTTTCCCATTCCTCATCCCTCTGCGATGCAACTTCACTATTAATGGTCCCCTTGACATCCCGTCTGGCTTTATAATGGGTACCTCAAGCATGGTCTAGTACAGAATGACTCTCAATCCCATCCCCCTCTCTGTTCCCATTCTCTCACACTTGCTATCCCCAACCAGCAAATGGTGCACCTTCCATAGAATCATTCAGTGGAAATACGAAGCTCCGTCCCAATGGCCTCCTGGTGCTCACCAACCCCTTCTGCATCTAAGCCACAAGCTAAGTAGCAAAGGTCTCCTCAAAAACCCGATGTACAGGGTCCATCCCGTCCCCAGCTTCTTCCTTGTGTGTCTACCACTCAGCCCAGTCCAAATTCACCAACTTTCAACCCCTGCAGCTTTCACCCCGGCCTGCTTAGCCTTCTCTCAAAAGAAGGAATTTGAGTCCAACTGACTTGGTACAGTCATCTTCTTCCCTCCTTCCAGGGACACTCACCCTCTCCCGATTCCTTAATCAAAACAAGATATTCTTCTGAGCAAAGCACAGAAACTAACACTCTCAAAATACTAGAGATACTGGAAGTCTGAGGTCTTTTTATCGAGAAAGAAAGTCTACCAATTTCTTAGAAGAAAAACCTGGTCCCAGAGCTAAGTTGTGCACATAGGTGACAGTAAGTGACAGATGGACATTGCCTTGGACGTGACCCTTTAGCAAACTCAGGGGAACAAAAGCTGAGGTATCCTGAAAGGACCGAGATTTTTCTTTCTTTCCTACGCATCCCTGGTGTCCTGGGACTCTGCACATTCTCAGTTTTCCCAGTCCGGGCTTGGCCCGGCAATCACAGTGTCCTGGCTGGAACCCCACTTTCCTACCAATTAGACAGAAGAGCTTGGCCGCTTCTCTAAGTCTTCGTGTTTGTTGTTCCAGCAGAAAGCCACAGGGACCATTTACCCTGGTGCTAAAATGCTAACCACTGATTAAGATGCCCACATTTCTAAGAGGGAAGCTGAATGTGATTAAGGTGGCTGCTTCATCCAGGTTTTCCTCTTTCGTTAAAAAAAATTTTTTTTAAAAATAGTGATAGGGATCTTAGAAGCCCAGAGTGATTAGTTTCTCTTAAAAAAAAAAAAAAAAATCACACACCCGAACAAGTAATCCAGACCTCTGCACGGAGCCTGGAGAATGGTGGTACCCAGACCTCTGCACGGAGCCTGGAGGATGGTGGTACCCAGACCTCTGCACGGAGCCTGGAGGATGGTGGTACCCAGACCTCTGCACGGAGCCTGGAGGATGGTGGTACCCAGACCTCTGCACGGAGCCTGGAGGATAGTGGTACCCAGACCTCTGCACGGAGCCTGGAGGATGGTGGTACCCAGACCTCTGCCTGGAGGATGGTGGTACCCAGACCTCTGCAAGGGACCTGGAGAACAGTAGGTCTCAAAAAGTGGATTAAGAGAAGTGTTCTGATTTCCCTTTGGGGAATTCTCATACGGTCTCATACGATCCCTTGGGTTTTTATTTATTTCATTTCCTATTAGTGTCTATGTGTGTGGGTGCACACGTTGCAGCACGCGCTCAAGCCGGAGGATAACTTTGTGGCGTTTGGGCGTCGAGCATCTACTAAGCCATCTTGCTAGTACTCCCCAGAAGTTTTTAATAGTTTGGACTCAGAATAAGTGTTTGTGGAATCGTAGAAGTTCTATAAAATATAAATTGAAAAAAATTAATATATGTGAGCAGACTGATGATGATAATAATAAGTCTAAATTTGCATCTATGGCTTTTCTTCCAAAATAAAATGAGAAATGTGCCAGAAAATAATGAACAGAGATGCTGACTTCAGAGCGACTTACAATAAAACAAGCAATGCTAGGCAGAGGCAGCATTTAGGTTAGCATGACTTCATGATCAAAACACTCTGAATAACGGAATAGTCCTTGTTGAATTATCTTGTTTGCTCGTTTAATCTCTCACTCAATTTCCATAACATCATCTATAGAGCCACTATATTCTCTTTCATTACCTCGCTTTCATCATGAAAACTTTCCGAGAAACAGGTAAATGTAACGGGTCGCACAGCAAGCATGAATGCATTCACCGTCACTTCAGATCAGATTGTCCCTGTAAGGACATTTGTTTACTCTTCTTTCCGTCATTGCTTTCCTAACCAAGGATCATTAATTGTCCTTTGTGCCTGCATTGTTATATGCATATAACTAGATACACACTCTAAATTTTGGAAGCAGAAACTGCTGCGTCCAATCATGTGCTCATTCTGGAAGCTGTTGCCACGAGCTTACCAAAATGAGTGCAGCCTGAGGCCAGCTGCCACACTTCCCAACACAGGGGTGGGAGTGGTGGTGGTGGTGGTGGTGGTGGTGGTGGTGGTGGTGGTGGTGGTGGTGGTGGTTATCCAACATTTTAAACAATTCTCAAAGTCGTCAATGAACAGGCTGCGTTAGTCTGCTTGGGATGTCATAACAATGTCGTGGCTAAAGGACAAGGCTATGTTTTGCCCACAGTTCTGGAGGCTGAAGGCTCAGGTCTAGGCTCCAGCACAGTCAGCTTCTGGTGGAAGCCTCTTCCTGACACACAGATGGTTTCTCCTCCAGGTAGAAGGGAGGGGGAGGAGCATGCTCTCTCTTGTTAAAAGAACACGAATACCGCATGACTTTATCTAACCCTATTCACCTCCCCAAAGTCTCATGCCCAAAAGGCATCACGTGGGGTGGGGAGGGCATTCTGCAGGGGTTGTGGGAGTCACAAGCATCCAACTCATGGAGGTTCCCAGCGTCTTAGACACAGGGTTGCTATTTGCCTCGTGTTTATCCTGCTGTCGAAAACCTGATTAGTTGCTTTGTCTGTTTTCCTACCCTTGTTGACCAGTAGGAGTTTTTTTTTAATTTTAGGGAAATTAACCCTTTGTCATATATAGGATGCATTTCCCCCACAGTTCTGGAGGCTGGTGTCTTCCTGGGTTGGTTATTTTTTGTCTGATTTTGCATAGCTCTTTTGGTTGAACTTTATCTACATAATTAAACATGTTCTTTTTTTTTTTTTTTTTTTTTTTTTTTTTATGTCTTCTTGTCTTACTTAGGAGAGGCTTTCTTTCCGACATTTACAACTTGAGGAATAGTTTTCTTTCTCTAATTTGATATGTGAGTTGTTACGTAAGCATTTGGTCATGGGGCCTTCCTTTTAAAAAACACTTTGCCCGGCTTTTGCTTTTGGCTTGTTTGTTTGTTTTGCTGTTATTTTTTTTTTCAATCAGAAAACTGGCACTTTTGGTCTCGACTATAACAATGATGATGGAGACGTGTAAGGTTGCCATGTCATAAATCTTTGGGATTTCTTCTACAAACCTCCCATCCATGTGGTCCTGAACACTTATAAATTCTACGACACATTCTTGTAACTCAGAAATTCTCAGATCCTTTCTTGGTGTGGTGAATATTCAGGCCAGGGCTTCATGAATAGGTAACCGTGAAAGGCTAACCACTCTTCCTCAGAGCCACACCCCAAGTCTAACAGTGACTTTTGAGTTCTCTGAGGTCTTCAGAAAGGGCAGAGGTAGGAGTGGGCGCCAGAAGGTAAGACGGGGGTTAGGGAGGTCAACAGACAGTGATGCTTCCCTCTCCACGTGAGCCCCTAAAGTCATGGAAACAGAATCTTTATGCTGAGCTAGTTGGGGAAAGAGGGGAAGGAAAACAGAAAATGCTTCGAGAGAGTGGCATGACCTGGATGACTTCTGGATGACTTGGAGTTGGACCTAGTAAAGCTTAGTTCTCTGGGCGTTATAAATATCTGAGTCTTTAAAACCCCACATACTGCTGACATCATCTTAATGCAGCATGTGAGCAGGAGCCTGCAGGCAACGGCAGGTTGCTTTGTGTGCCAAATTATCATGGTCAGTTCTGTGACTTTCTTCATTCATTCATTCATGTGTGTGTGCATGTGTGCGTGGTGTGTGTATGTGTGTGTGTATGTGTGCGTGGTATGTGTCGTTACCAGGATCAATCTCAGGTCATCAGGCTTGGCGGCAAGCACTGTCACTTGCTAAGCCGTCTCTCTGACTAGTCCTCTTCAGTGGGTTTCTGAGAATAAGAACAGGCAGAAAAATAAGCTAACTTCCCCATCGGTTTGTAATCAGGGAACCCAGTAAGAACTAGAGTTGATGGCTGTGGGCAGAGAACATTATTTTATACATCTTGTGCGAGAGTTGAGAGGATCCCGTTTTAAAAGGCTGCCCCAATAAATGATTTACCAGAGCAACCAAAGATCAAAGAAATTGCATCTCAGGGCACCTGAAATTCAATGTTTATGGAAGTCTCCAGAAGCCCAAATTTTTTATGACTTTTATATTAGCTAACCACTAAATTTTCAAAGCAACTAGGCTGCCAAGGGTTTTAATAAGAGCTGCATGGCTCGAACTCTCCTTTTAATAAATATAAGGGTGATGGTGTTGAGAGGCATCTTGACAATATGTCATATGTCATGGAAGACATAGCTAGGCTTGGCTGAACGACAGGAGTGTTAAATTCCAGAGACAAAACAACCACCACAGAACAGATTCCTGGTGCACTGTAACAAAACAGGAGGGATTTGGCTCTGGAGGAGGCATCCTAGCTGGTGTCTACTCTCAGGAGCACTGAGAAAGGTTGACTAGCTGGAAACTTAAGTGCCCTTGGCAGGAGGCTGGGTGCAAGCTTGCTCCTGATTCCCCCTTAGCAACGATAAAACTTCTCTGGCAACTTCTCAACTTAGGGATGCCCTAGAATGGTCTGGTGTCTCTGAATCAGGCTGAAAGTATTCTCCAACTGGGTCCCAGCATCCTTGGAGGGCTGGTAGCAAAGCCCCTTTCAGGTTATAAGGTCAAATGTGTTTCTGTGAGCTGGGATGGGGTCCAGCGACAGAGCACTTGCCTACACAGTTTAAGGCACTGGAACTCATCTCTAGTGTGCATGCACACATGCACACATGTACACACCAAAAATTCATATTTTCACACTATTAAGACATTTTTCATTTTAAAAAATTTGCATGCACGTGCGTGTTGCCCTAAGCCATGGTTGCCCCATGTTCGTCATCTGGGAGCCTGTAGGACATCACTGATGAAAGAAGGATGCTGTAGCTCTCGAGGATCTAGGGCCAGCTCAGCGTATGACCTGGGGCTGTTCCCAGCTCTGTCCCTGTTGGTCACATAATAGCCAATCGGCAAGAGGAATAACTTTCAAGCAATGATCTTACCTCTTGTAGAAACTGAAAAACACCACGCGGCTAATCAGGACAAGCTGTGTGATCACATGGCCTCCTGCTGTGGGAAGATGCTGACCCAGCCACCCTCATGAGCCACGCTTTTCCCTTTCCCATCAAAGAAGGCTTCAGACTCAGGAGTCCCTCTTTCTTGTTGAACTACCTTTTTGTCGTTGATCTAGGAATCGGATCCAGGGCCACCAAGACAGACATATCCTCATGTCTTTTTGACTCTTTACTGTGAGAGGGGTTGCCTAGGTGCACCTTTACCTTGCAGGCCTCCCGCTTTAGCCTCAAGCGGCTGGGGTTACAGGCCACATTTCCCAGCCTGCTTCTCAAGCTACCTCTCACTCCGTGTGAACAGCAAGGTTTCACTATGTACCTGGCTGGCCCGGTACCCTCAGTCCTCCTGCCTCAGCTCCCCAAGTGCTGGGATTACGGGTATATATTATCACTCCTGGCTGCCTGGCTCTCCACATACAAAATTGCCAAGAAGACCGATTAAAAACACATCCTAGAATTTCAGAAGAGATAACGCAATGCCAAAAGTCAATGCCAAGATGGGAAGGAAGTGTTTCCTGAGTTGCCGTATAGGAGCGACATTCCCTGTGCCTATGTTCTTATCTCTTTACAGGTTTTAAAATGTCTTTTGTTGCTGTCGTTTTTAAGATAGGGTCTCTCTGTAGCCCTGCCTGCCCTGCAATTCACTATGTAGACTGAGAGTCTCGACAGTCGAGATCAAGATAGTCTTGAACTCACGGAGATCTACCTGCCTCAGCTTCCCAAATGCCGGGATTAAAGATGTGCCCCCACCACTGTGTCCATCCGTTTTCATATTTTCAAATTACTGAGAACCTCAAGTCTACTTGCCTGGAAATTAATAAATAAGCCAGGATTATTGTCAATAACAACAAAAAAGTCTTTTCTCCCCTTTCTCCCTGTATCCACCCCACCCCTACCCCGAGAAATAGCCCTAGATATCTTGCAACACATTGTGAAGGCTAGAATGTTATTGAACACACCCCGATTCACTTGCCTCTGCCTCTTAAATAATGAAATTAAAGGTGTGCACCACCATGCCTGGCCAAAAAAAAAAAAAGAAAAAAGAAAAAGAAAAGAAAAGAAAAGAAAAAACCCTTTTTTGGCATAGAGGAGGATAGCACTGCTGTGAAAAGGTGAATGAGTACTTTGTAACAATAGAAAGACACCAGGTTCTGCTTTGAATGGGCCCTGTGGGCTCTTATCAGTGAATACTTGGTCCAAGGTGAAACTGTTTGGGAAGGATCAGGAGGTGTGGCTTTGTTGAACTGGGCATCAGAACTTTTCCCAGTTAGCTCTCTCTGCCTCCTGCTTTTGGATCAAATGCAGGCTCTCGGCTACTGCTCCAGTGCCATGCGGATTGCCTGCTGCTGTGCTCTCAGCTGCCGTGAGGTCATGGGCTCTAACCCTTTTCAACAGTGATGAGCTGATAGCTCTCTCTCTCTCTCTCTCTCTCTCTCTCTCTCTCTCTCTCTCTCTCATCTTACGTTTCTTACACTGGCCCAACACTTTAAACAGTCAGTTTATACCATAAAAATGTTTAGTGTTTGCCTATCTCTTCTTTGTGGCTTATAAAGCAGCCTCTCTCCTATCTTATCTTTATCTTATCTTTGTTCCCATTTCTCGGAGGAGTAAAGTGAGGTTTATCATCCTAGGATCAAGGCAGTATTGGTCCCAGATAAGAAACCTGCCATTGTCATTAAACTCCAGTCAAGTTGTTGGGAGCGGGGGATCAACAATGGGCTTTATTGCCTTGCATTACCTGCAAGAATGATTTTAAACTTCTAACCCCTCTACCTCTACATCCCAGGACGGCAGCCATGCACCATCTTGCCTTGCTTTATTTAGTGCTGGGGACTGAACCTGAGATTCGTGCATGTTGGGCTTGTACTCTACCAATAGCACTACCTCCCCCTCACCAAGCCTTAGTAATGTCCCCTTTCTCCCCTTTCCCTAGGCTTACTTGATCCCTTTCCTGGATGTTCACTCAGGATATTCACATCAGGTGTGTGCATCTGGTATTTAGCCTCCTTCCCTGAGCAGCCTGTCCGATGAGAAATTGAGGAAATTGTTTGATGGAAGGAAGCAAACTGCAGGGTGAACTGAAGTTCCTTCTGTCCCTTCTGGCTGGAGCGATGGCACTCAAACAGCTCCTGGGATAAGAAGGTTGGGATTCTGGGACGGAAGTGATAGACTTTCTGCCCTGGGACAGCAGAGCCGCTGCAGAGCATCGCTGCTGTGGAACGGGAAGAGCACGTCCTCTGGTCTCCTTTGATTAAGTCCTGGCCGTGTGAGGCAAGCAGAAGGGATGTGCACAAATTCTGAGGTAGGGAGAGAAGAAAGATAGCAGTCTCTTCTCTTTCCTCTCCTGGAGGGTCGGCACATGGGTGCCTTGGCGGTTGTTACAACAACATCTCACACTGCAAGGCAGAAGCTGCGTGCCAAGCCAGAGCCCTGTCTGTCCAGCCGTCCTGCTCGTCTATAAAAGAGCGCAATGAATTCCTGGTTTTTATTTTCTTTCTCCTTAGAACTGTCTCCTTTGCTAATAGTCTGGTATCTATCATGGTGACAGTTACAAAGAAAAAACATTTTAGGGTCTATAGCTTTATTCTCTCTGAGCTTGGGCAATGCCGTGCCCTCCTTAGATGTTGGTTCAAAATAACAAAAGAGATTCTTCTCGTGATCTCTCGTGCCTTTGTAACGGGTGCAGTCATTTCCACTGCTGTTAACGAGTCACGGGCTATGAAGAATTCAACAAGACGAAAGTTGGTTGAGCTGAGGTGCATCCGCATTCAAAATATTCAGGCTTCAAAGGACTTTATCAAGGAAATGAAAAAAGAATCTTAGAAAAATGTGGAAATCACACATCTGATGAGCACCCGACATCTGGACTTGTAAGAGCTCAACAGGAACCCAGTTTAAAAAGTGGGCACCTGGGCTTGGTGACACATATCTCACTCGGGAGGCCGAGGCTGGAGTGTCACTGTGGGTTCAAGGGCAGCCTAGGCTACATAAGGAGCCCAAAGCTAGCTGTATATGTGGTAAAATGCTACCCCAGACACAGCATTAACAACAGAAAACAGCAGAACAAAGGGGAGGCGCTTGCCCTGTATTTATTCAGAGGACATACACTAATGACCAATAGACAGAAGGTGCTCTAGAGCTTAGCACTTAGTTAAACACAGATCAAAGCAACGAGTTCTTCCGTTCCATACCAGAGCAGCCATGAGCAAGGAAGAATCTTTAAGAAAAAAAATGCAAGGGCGGCAGTGGTGGTGGCGGCGGGTAGCAAGCATTAGAAGACTTGAAGAAATAGAGATCCATGGCTGGAATATAAATGCATTGGTTGTGGCAAACAGTTTGTCGGTTTCTCCAACAGAGGTGAAGCATGGAAATACATTTCCCTCAGGAATCCCACTGCTCTGTAGACTCAAAAGAGCCGAAAACAAGAATTTTAACAAGAGTCAGGTACACACCCATGCTTAAGGTAGCAGTGCTCATGATAAGCAAGAGCTGGAGAGATCAAAATGCCCATTGTGCATGACTAAACAGAGCCGAGAGAATATTATTTAGCAACAAAAAGAAACAAAGTATGACACTTATTATAACACAAATGGCACCTGGAAACATTATGCTGGGTGGGAGAAGTCAGACTTGAAAAGGTCACCTGTGCGGCTTCATTGGCGTCAAATGCCCAGAGTGGATCAATTCAGAGGGACAGAGAGTGGCTTGGTGACTGTCAGGAGACGGTGAGAGGAGGAAATGGAGAAGAGTCATGACATGTATGGGGTTTCCTGCTGGGTTGATGAAAATGTTTGAGAAACACTTTGATTGTATTAAATGTCATAGGACGATTCATTTTAAAAATTGTCAATTTTGGGGTCGGGGATTTAGCTCAGTGGTAGAGCGCTTGCCTAGCAAGCGCAAGGCCCTGGGTTCGGTCCCCAGCTCCAAAAAAAAGAAAAGAAAAAAAAATTGTCATTTTATGTTAAAGGAATTTTACCTCAGCTGGAACATACACACACAACATACACGCATAACATACACGCACACAGGCATGCACACAAACCCCTATAGGCCTCAGAACAACAATAAGAGTATTTCCAGAAAGATACCCAGCAGTGCAGGGGTCTGTTAGAAGGATGCTGTGAGCCGTCTAAGCAACAGGGCCGCTAATGAGCTCCCTCCTCCCTGGAAGCCCACATCCCTCCTCCTCCCCTCCACCTCTCAGCTATCCATTAGGTTCCAACCTGCTACTTGTCAGGTAGCATTAGTTGTCAGGGCTTCCAGGGGACTTGTGTGCCCTTGTTCTCCCTGATTCCTTGTTTATTATGCTAATGAGAACATGATCTAGCCTCGGAGCAGACGTTCCAAGGTGGATGCTGCGGCGGCTGTTGTCCACGACAATTGTCCCCATGGTACTGTAGTGCTGTGCCCGCTAAGAGGCTTGGTTTGGAACTCAACTTGGGCCCCCCACTTGCTCTAGGTTCTTGAGAAAGTCAGTTATTCTGAGTTTTCTCATCTTAAAATAGGACTAGATAACATTTTCTTTATTGTTTTTAATATCCCCAAACCAGGGGCTTTGCAAAACCACACCCGAACATCTTACGTCGCCTTCCCGCCCCGTCAGGCTCTCTGCTGTTTTTGTTCTTCTCCTAACCTACCAACACGAGGTTGTTCTTCTCCTAACCTGTCACACCCGAGTCACGAGGGGTCACGAGGGGTCGCACCATCCAGAGCTCACAGCTCACTCAGGAGGGAAGGCGAGGCCTCACTCGAGCCTTCGCAGTCCTCCCTAACCTTGAAGACCCTCCTCCCACCACCGCCAGCCTGGCTCACTCCAGTTTGGTTCCGTGTTCTTTGTTCCCATCAAGGGGGCCATGCATTTGCTGTTCTTTCACTCGGAATGGTTGCTCCTCACTCCCCGCCCCCACTCCTTCTCACAAACCCATCTTAGTAGCCAGAGAGATCTTCACACGGGCGGGCGTCCTCCCCTCCCCTTCCATGCTTGATTTGGCTTTGTAGTGCACCACGGTTAACGCAGCATTTAACGCCAGGCTCCTTGTTATCTGTCTTCCCTTTGAGGCAAGGCCCATGAGCTGTTTCTGTTTGTTTGTTTCTGTTTTGCTTTATCCCACAGACGACTCCTAAGCAACCCAAAGAGGGCCTGGTGCATGCACAGGGTCCATAAAAACTTGGTGAGTGAGTTATTTCCAAGATCAGGGACAGTGCATCAGGAAGCAGGAAGACAAGACAGGGCATTTAATTATTCATGTCAAAGCCAAGTGCCCTATACCAGTAGGAAAGATGATATTTACAGAAAAAAAAATTCTTTCTTTCCACTGTGCAGAAACTGCCAGGAGTTCGCCAAGAGGCAGATGTTAGACTCTGAGTTTCAACCCCCAAGAGGCAGATGTGGAATCCTTGTCCCAGAGCTTCCTGACCAGGAGCGCAGACTTCAGATGGGCAAACCGAGGTGAGCGTCAAAGAAGCTGGGCGGTGTCACAGTTGCAGTGGGGTTTTGTGGACATATCAAACCGGGTTTTTATTTGTTATTACAAAATTAAATTAAGAATTAATTTAGTTCGATCAAAACTTAAAAACCTGAACGCAAAGTGCTTCTGGGTACATGTGAGTGCAGGTGTGAGTGTGCTTGTGCATGTGTGTGTGTGTGTGCGCGCGCGCGCGCACATGTGAGTCTGTGTGTGTGTGTGTGTCTGTTTGCGTGCACGCGTGTGTGTGTGTGTGTGTGTGTCTGTATGCGTGCACGAGTGTATGTGTGTGTGTGTGTGTGTGTGTGTGTGCACGCATGTGAGTGTGTGTGTTGGAGGATGGTGGGAGAGACGAATCACACAGAGGTCAGGCCTGACAGGAAGGTTCCTTCTTAAAGTCTTATAAATAGAAGGTAATTTCTAAAATGTCAAGGGTTTCTTGGCTCAATTAAAATTATTTGTAGCACAAATGGTTGAGATCGGGGAGTGCTTTAAGCCGGAAGATGCAGTCGCAGGAGTAATAAGGGCCCAGGGTTCTTCTTGACAAGCATTATTCAAACTCGTGGGCTTCCCATCAGGGCAGATGTTAGGGGTGAGAGAAGTGGCGCTGTTTCAGGTCCCGTTCTTCCTGCCTCCACCTTGGAAACAGCCACCAGCCATTTTGCAATCGAAACAACTTCATTTCCCACATCCGCTGGGGAAGAAAGAGCCATGACCCAGTGCGTCCAGACTTAGGGAGGCTGGGAATGACTCGGGTGCTCCAGGTCTGAGCACAGCATCTACCCTTTCTAAATACGGTTTGGAATCTGTTCCTGTCATCTACTAAAGGATGAACTTTGCAAATACTATGAAGTCATCCATTTGGGAAACAAAAAAACAAATATCCTCTAGACCCAGCTTTTGTCATAGACAAATAGTTCCTTACATGGCAAGCTCAGGCGTGTTCAGGCGCAGCCTCTTGAAGTCCAATGAGGTGTCAATTCAAGCCAGAGGCATGATTATTTATTGTCAACACAGACTGTCATCACTTAAGACCACAGTCAGGAAAAAAATGGCTGATGATTGATACTGACGGCAATGATGATTGCTCTTGCAATAAGCTTAATTAAAATAACGAACTGCTATTGTGTGTGACTTACTTGGGACTCCAGTGGGATAATGTGTATGTGCCACAAGGAAGTCATCAGCCAGCACGGCGTTCAGTCCTGACACGAGTGGGAGCCCTGGAGGCAGTGAGTGTGATTCCTGTGGTCCTTCCCTTCTGTCCTACAGGTCCTTGTTCCTCTCCCACACATTAGACACTAGACTTAGGGTGGTGGCAGGGTCCACTGGCTACTGGGTCTGCTTCAAATGCAGCCTGGCAGAGGGTCCAGAAATCGAAGTCACTCTGTAATCAACTGGTTGTGAAATGTCTCTCGAAAGCCTGCATTTGGAATCACATCCCCAGCTGATGGCACTGTTTGGAGAGGTTGTAGAACCTTCCAGACATGGGGCCTAGCTAGCTGACGGGCTGTAGAGGTAGGACTTACGCGGGGTTGAGGGAGGTCCCAGTTCCACCCTAAAATCTCGGATTCCTGGCTACCATGGAACCCCATTCTCCATGCTTCTTCACCATGATGGTCTGTGTCCTCCAGAGCCCAAACCAATTCTCCCTGGTTAGAGAGGTAGCTCAATGGTGAAGAGCACGTACTTTCCCTCTGGAAGAACCCAAATTTAATTCCAGCACCCATGTCAGGTGACTTCCAATTGCATGTACAATTCAAAACTGTATCTGCATTCCTGTGTACACGTAGACTTGCACGTAATTAAAGATAATTTTTTTCTTAAAGCTCGATTCTTCCTCCTTTAAGGTTCTTCCGTGAGGTGTTTTGTTCACTCTGAGGAGAATAGTGAGTGATTAATGCACTGTGAGATGTCAAATTCTGTTTCTGCCACACCTTCCTGTGGGTGAAGCAACAGAGCCCCCAGCGAAATCTCTTCCGCTCTCTTGGCACAATGACCGAGGCTGGTCTACATAACAACCTATCCTTTTCCCTTCCCACGCCTTTCTGCTAGCTTTTCCTCTGTCCCTTCAGCACCTGGGGTGTAGACAGACAGGGGGAGAAAGAATAAAAAGAAAAAAAAAACCCTGAAGTTCTTTAGAACCACCCAGAAGGCCAGCCTCAGACTGGGCCCTGTATCCAGTTCAAGTAATTGGTAAAGGCCTTAAAAACACAAACAGCCCTTCTCCACCGCGGGAAGATCAAAAGAACATTTACTCACTCACTTAACTCAGAAAAAATAAAACACCCAGTGCAAATTGTGGCCTTTTAACTATCTTGTGGGACCCCAACCCTAATCAGAGTGCAGAGGACTATAAACATCTAGGAAGGGAAGCAGACAGTCATTAAAATTTGATTATGAGCCTAGCAGTTCTGATACGGCTTTATGGGCTCATAGAAGAAAACCCTGTTACTAAGCGGCCACCTTCCCTGCAGAGCGGTCCCAGAGAGCGAGCAGAGAGAGCCAGCAGAAAATGCTGGGTGTATCTTGCCTCCTCACATGTGGGAATGTGGAGGTAGCCAGGCCACCTCTCGGCTTGCCTCCTCTGTCAGTAGCCTCAGCAGAGTGTGTATTTTTTCTTTCTTTTACTTTCTTCTTCCCCTCACCCTTTTCTGCTTGCTTATGAAACATTCATGATTTGCTAACCTTGGGGCAGAGGTGAATGGCAATGTTCACACAGAGTGTCACAGTAACTCCTTCTGGTTCCTGAGAACAGGGGCTCCCTTCAGTCAGTTAGCCACTCGCTAGCAAATGTTTAATTGAGCACTTGCTTTGTACCAGGTTCTCCTCTGAGTGCTGAGGGTGTGACGATGGGCAGAAGAAAGATCCTTGTCTGGGTAGGGAGAGACTCATGGTCTACATAGGCCCGAACTCTGAGCACGCTGAGGGTGGACAGACAAAAGGAGAGGAGGAAGTGTGTGAGGTGGGGTTCGGTTTCTGATAGGAAGTGACCTCACTGTGAAGGAGCTGTTGAGGGAAGACCTGAGGAAGTGCTTCTTAGAAAAGCCAGGACTGAAAGAAATAACAGGAAAAGTTAATAAAAGGACAGAGGGACCGGGCTGGCCTTCCTGGAATACTGCCCTGTGACCATCTCAGTGTGCCCACTTTTCCTGTGTCCCCTCCTTAATTTAATAGTGCCTCCTGTTGACAACCATTTGTTTACAATAGGACCATCTTTACCCAGGTCAGTATGCATTAAGGTACCTGTCATTCTAACCCCAGAGTCTAAATATCTAAACAGCTCAGAGAAGTCACTTTTAGATTCTGTGTTTTACTTTATTTATTTGGTGTTCGGAGTTAAACCTGGAGTTTCACACAGGCAGGCTAAGTAAATATTTAGCTTAATCTCAAGCCCTTCTGTTTTTCACTTTGAGACAATGCCTTGCTAAGGGGCCCAGGCCTCCCTTGAACTTGCAACCCTGATTCCAAATTTGTAGCACTGTGGCATTGCTGTCTCAGCAGCAGCAAGGCAGAAATTCACTTCCTGTGCCTATCTCCAGTCTGCTAGTCATTCTTGTAAGGGCACTAGGCTTGGTATGGTTAGCATTGGGTTGGGTGTTTCTCAGGGTTGGGGGCACTATCCTGTGCACGTCCCTGCCTCTGCTCACTAGATGCACAGAACATCTCCACTATGCGATGCCCAAAGATGATACAATGAGACTCTAGGCTCCCCCACACCTATCTCCTACCATCTCGGCAATAGCAGGATCCTCAGTTTCGTCCTCTCCTGCCACAGACTATGTATCCACCACACAGTTTCTCTAGGGGAGATCTGATGCTCTGTCTATAAAAGCCTGCAGCAGCCTTCCAACAAAATCCCAACGATCATGACAGTATCTTGGACCCTTTACATAGCTTTAAGCCACCTGTCTAGATTCATCTCCCATGGTGCACTGCCTCAAATCGAATCGTCCCTTCCCTGTTGGGTCTGTTTATCTCAACATGGGCCTGCCTCTCTTGCCTGACATCTGTCCCCATCAGCCCTGACTTCTTGGTTGAGTTATCCTTTAGGGCCCAGCTTCATTTTCTCCTCTTTAGCTAAGTTTCTGCCAGCATTCTCAAATAAATGGCGTCTGGAATGATACACTCATAGCTCCCAGATCACACTTCCGCTACTGTGTTGTGATTCAATCCACTCATCCATGTGCCCTGCAAATGTCTGTTAGGCGCATACTGGGGACCAGGTACTCTTCTGCACTCTGGGGGAGGGAGCTGAGCAAGTATGGCAAAAGGCTCTCTGTATTCTAGTCAGGAAGCTAGAAATTAATTGAACCAGAAGCTGGTTGAATGATCACGGTGCCAGGCTGGACACTGGGATCTGGAGATAGAAATGAGCTGGACCCATTCTGTCCCTGCTCTCAAGGAGGTTCTGGTTCTATAGGGTTGCAGGCCATAGGATGTGAGGCTACGAAAGCCATGGAGATCCTCTATACACTGTGCCCAAGTGCGCAGTCCGATGGTCAAGGAGAGTTAGTTCATGGAGCTTGCTTGGAAGGCTTGCAGAAGGCTGCAATTTTGGAAATTCCGAGCAAGTGTCAGAAGAACCCTCTGAGAGGATTGGGACTTTGGCCAGGTACAAAGCTCTTGGGTGAGGCCCAGCCTGGGAAGGAAGAAAACGACCGTTTCTGAAATGCCAAGATGGAATCCCGTGCTAACTTCGCTCGGGTCAGACAGTCCCTTTTGCTTCGGTATCAGTTGACAGCCAGTGGTGATTTATGCCCTTGCTACTTCCTGAATGCCTGCGCTCCTCAAGTGGGACTTCCTGTTGGGGATGGTGCCAAGGAAACGGAAAAACATTCTGCTTCTTCCTAGGATACGACCCAGCTGCACGTAGGCTCAGTCACATTTCCCCCGTTCTACCAGTTACTGACTGGACGTTCGTGTTCCCGTAAACTCATGTTCTAAAAACTGACCTTGTGTAATAGAGTTGGAAGCTGAGGTTCTGGGGGAGGGGCGTGAAGATGGAGCCCCAGGAGCACAGTCCGTGCCCTTAGAAGGGACCGGAGGTCAGCGTTTTCTCCTTACAGCAAGATGTAAGCAAGAAGGGGCCTCTGACGATTACTAAGCCTTTACCAGAGGACACATCTCTTTCATTTTTAAATTTTTCCCTTTTATTAAAAAGATTTTTCTTACATATAAATCCTAATTATCATGTCCCCCTACCCAGTCCTTCCTTCCTCTTTCTACCTCTTTCTGCCTCTCATTAGAAAACAAATAGGCTTCTAAGGAATAATAATGAAATATAGTAAAATAACACAAAAATAATACCTCTGAGTCATACAAAACAAACCAACGGAAGTAAAAGAGGCTAAGAGAAGGCACAGGAATCACAGACCCACTCATTCGCACACTCAGGAATCCCATAAAAGCACTAAACTGGATGGATATATATCTAGTAATGCAAGAAGAGAGAAGAAAAATATAAAAATAAAAAAGTGGTTTTTTTTATTTTTTTAATGATTTTTTTAAAGGCCTGACATGACCTTGTGAGAGAAGGAACCTCTGAGGTTGCCCCTGAGTTCATCTTCTGTTGGCATCTGCTGCTGCATGCAACCTACCTTTAAGAGTAGTTGACAACTTATCTCTTGGTACTGGACGTTCTTCCCCAGGGCTGTGAGGAATAGACTCCTGTTGTCGAAATGCAACCTGGTTTGTGGCGGTTTATTACAGCAGCTCCAGTGGACTGACACCAACCTTGAGGGAATGTCCAAAGGCCACAAAGCCTGTCTCACAGGCTTTCCCCAAGCAGCAGGTAGAGCAGAATATATAAAATAGAAACCGAAAACTCATTCCAGGAAATCAATGTTAAGTCCACATCACAACCCTATGGGCTCTCTCTGCCCATCTGTTTCCTGTGATCTGAGTTTTCATTCACCGACTCCCACCCCTGGTACTGCGATGTGTTTATGCTCATTCCCTTGAAATAGTTAATATTTGCAAAACAGGGTTTCAAATGGGAGGTTTAAACTGGGGATCACTCAGTCCGCGTGCAGGTCATTTAAGAGCCCGGGCTCGTCTTTGAAATATAGATTAACTAGAAGAGTTTGAGTTCAGCATTTCTCTATAATGTTGTTTCATTGATCCTGCTGGCCAATTGGATGTGGCTTCAGACGGATACCTAAAAATTAGTTTTAAAACTTTCCCATCTTTTATTATTTTATAACCTGTCAGAAAAATCGATGGTGGACTCTGCCCCCCTTTCAACGCTCAGTCTCATAGGCGCTGCCGTGTAACCGTGAGGAGGTCTCTTCTCTCCTTTACAGGGAGCAGTGGTCGAGTTCGGAGTGGAGAATGCTCTCATGGAGAGCCTTGGGTCTGCAGTTACAGACACACGCATCAAGTAGCTCTGGGCTGCCAGGGCTGCTAACTACAACAGCCAGAGCAGGGCTTCCTAAAAGCTAGGGAGAGATGGGGACGATGGGTTGGAATTGGAGGAATGCAGACGGCCTTGATTTGAATTTGTCAATATCTTGACGTAGTTCTTCAGGCCCTGAATAACAGCTTCTCCCAAATCGGGATTTTCTTACACACACACACACACACACACACACACACACACACACACACACACACACACCAGATGCATGTTTTTTTTTTTTTTTTTTCAGGAAAAAGACAAAAACAGAAAACTCTTTTTTCCCCATTTTAGTAGACAAGTATTTAAAGAGATGATCAGGAAATGCTCCAAAGTGGTTTTTATTTTTCCTCCTTGTCTTTTCTCTATTTTGTAAAATTTCTTCTATGAACAGGCATTGAATATGAAAAAGATAATTAAAAAAAACTCATAAACTTATGCAGAGTCACTTGCGAAGCACCGAGAATCTATGGTAAAAGAAAACAGAAGCTTTAACTGTAGCATCAAGTTAACCAGGAGACCAGCCTCTGCAGTGCGCCTGGCTCTGCTACTCTAGGATGGTCGGATTCACCCCGCTGAACTGTAGCTTGGCCCGTGGAAAATTAGCTCATTAGCCATTCACAGTCAAGGAATGGGAGAGGGGAGAGTGAGGGAAAATGGACAAGTTCCCAGTCGGGAAGAAAGGAGACGGAAGGGAGGAAGCAACTGGGCCAGAAAGGAGACAGACCGAGCGGTTGGACCTGACCAGAGTGCTGGACTCTGTAAGCGAAATTCCAGCTTCGCTCACGCCCAGGTTTATAGCCATCGGTAGCAGCCCAGCCTAGCCCCTTTCACCCCTAGTAGTATCCAAGGTACCTTCACGTTATTCTTTAAATGGAAGTAAAACACTTGTTATCTTTATTACACCACCTTTAATAACACCATAGGCCTCAGAAAGACACCTACAAGTCTTTGGTATGTTAGCTGTGGCTTACAGGGCAGGGTATTGATTCCTTGTCTGTCTTTACACTTTCTGACAAATTATAGCCCAAAAATCAACAGCTCAGTTGTCTGGCTACCTGCTAGGTCTCTCCCAGGTGAGTTCACCGGAAGGCAGTAGTATGTTTAGCCTGGGGCACAGGTAAGGTAAAGTGACTGCTGGTGGCTCACTGTGGAGGGGGAACCCATTAGGAGTCACCTTGAACTTGATTTTACCCGGCAGATTAACAAAGACCACATTTTCTTTCTACTTTTATCTGCCTAGTCTGGTCTGGGAACTCACGCTGTCTCTTCCTTACTGCAGTTACTAGGCTTGCCTCTTCCCTGAAATGCGCCTCTATGCAAACTCGACCCTGTTGTTTGGTCTCTCCGAGTGATAGGAAGCTTTCTCTTTCTTTTTGTTGTCCATAGGTGATGGCGTTTTACTTGAGATGGCTTGAAATGTCCTCCTGCAGACTAGTCACAAAGGCGGTGTAATGAAACCCTCGATGTCACAGTCACCTCTTACTGTGGAACTGAGGGCAAGAGGCTTCAACTCTTAGCGTACTTCCATTCCTTTCTTGAGACTAGAGAAGGCCGGAATCCTAGTATCCTCAGGAGGCACTGCAAGGATTCTCCACAGTGTGCCAGCAATGCCCAGTATGAATGCAGCACCTCAGCTCCCTACCATTATCTATGTCCATACCTTTTCCCTTTCTTCCCTTCCATGGCGCCCTACTCTGTAGCCCTAACTAGCCTGGAACTCTCTATGTAGTCCAGGCTGGCCTCAGACTCACGGAGACATTCCTGCCCTTGCCTCCATGTGTACCGCCGAACATATATTTTTAAGTGTCTGTTTTGTCCCTCACACCATGCTGACCACCAGGAATAGGAGGGCCTTTGAAGCTCACATTTCAGTAGCGAAACAATATCATAACAATAATAATGATAGCTGCTGTTTATTGGGAATATGATATGCATTATCTTAATTGATCTTCATAATAACCCTGAGAGAGGAATCTGTAGTTCAAAGGGGTTTGAAGAACTTGATCACACAACACAGATGCTAAAGTAACGCACACATCTGGGCTGGGGTGAGCCAACAGGCCCCCGAGTTCTCAGACTTAACCATGCCTTGACTTTAATGGAAGGGAGCCTACTTACCAACAGCAATCATGGTTCTGAGGCACCACTTACCCTTCACGTTATTTTAAAAAAGATTTGTTTAGTTTTGTTTATTTCATGTTTTCAAGTGTTTTGCCTGTATGTTTATATATGGGCATCATGTGCACGTTTGCTTGGGGTCCAAGAAGGTCAGAAGAGGGCATCAGACCCCCTGGAACGGGAGTTTCAGGTAGTCATGACCTATCATGTGGATGCTGGGAATCGAACCTGGGTCCTCTGAAAGAGCAACAGGTACTTGTAACCACTGAGCCATTTCCCTAGCTCCCTCCACACTATTCTTAAAGAACCACCTCTCTGTCTCCCGTTTCCTTTATGCTGTGTACTAAGTTCTTTAGTAGCCACTCCTTGAAAAGAACATTCTACATCATTCCATGTTCGCTGACATGCTGGGAGAAATGTGTGCATCCACCTACCAAGAGCCAATCACTGGAGAATGGTTTAATTGGTTAATCATATAAATTACAACCACTTAATCATTTTAAGCACCATCAGCCAATTAGCCCAGACTTATGAGTTCTGAGGTAACAGTTATGTAAATGTTTGTCCCACTACAGTCTATTAAAGGCTGTGCTTTCTCTATCAAGATGACAAAGAATGATGGGTGGGGGAAGGAGAGGAAAGCGAGCATTTATTTAGTTGAAACTTTTTTCCTGTTGGGTTATAATGGAGCGTTCAGTGGGAGAAGCACCGAGCCTAATAGTTTCTTTATCTTACTTAGTGTGAGGGGATCAGTGAGGTCCCAAGGGCAGTGCGGGAAGAACCCACTAAGAAAGCTAAGAAATTATCAAATCATGACCATGGGCTCTGAGTAGGAATGGCTGGCTTTGCTGAGTGACCAGTATACTCAGTTGTGTTACAGATAAGACCGAGGACCCAAGTGGAGATGTGACCTTTGTATCTGAGGCTCCCCAGGACTGCAGGAAGAATGCATAAGCAACAACAACAGCTCAGAATAGCAACGAAGACCTTAGAGCTGCTCTGGAAAGCAGGGTGTGTCCCATCATCAGAGGACCAGAAACTCTGAAGAGCACACGGACACTGGTAACATGAGAGATGTGTTCTCCATCTCCCTAGTGCCCGAGGAAGGTCTGGCATGGGATACTGTTCACCAAGCACATGGATGAATGGATGATTAATGGCTAAATGAGCTCCTAAGAACCAAGGACGTAGAGCTCTAACTCTGTTTAATGCAACCGGGCTCTGGAAACATACAGGGGTAAGCAGGTAGGAGAGGACTGCCCCTGAAGAGCAGCCTGCTCCTTGCTTGGGTCTCCCATGACACACACCGTCATGGAGCTTCCTGTTGGACGCTCAGCGGCACTGGCTGGTTCACTCTCTAGTGTGGGCTGCAAGTGCTGTGATGGTGAGGAGCAAGCAGGAGCTCAGGGAGAGAGGGAGCTGTTTTGGCCTGCAGTGTGCAGGCAGTGACATGGTTTGGCCGTTCTTAGTTACTTTGTTACTACAGCACTCCAGTGTTACCCTAAGGTTTGCCTTCTCATCTGCTCTGACTGCTTAGTCAAGTTCAGTTGAGGCCGGACCTCATCTCTCCATTTCCCTGGCAAAAGGTCACAATTCTTTGTTCGTTCCTTTAATAGTACGCATGGGATTTTGTCTGTGCCAGAGGCCAAGTGCAGAACTAGGCACAGAGCACTGACCCGCCCAGTACTGCAGAGGGCAGAGAGGAGAGGGAACTGTTGCGGTCTGGCCCAGGCATGGCAGCTTCCTGATGGAAGAAGAGGTTGGTCTAAGGAGGAACTAGATAAAGAGAAGAAGGGAGGGGATTTGAAGGAGAAAATCAATTATGCATTGTAACATCTTAATAAGCTACACTGTTAGTGTAGCTTTTATATATAAAGAATTTACCTCTTCCAACTTCTTAGTTGTGTCTGTAGGAAGCAACTGGCCCTGTGCTATCTGGTGCACCTATGCTCACCCCCGGTGTGCCTTGCTCAGGGTCTGGAGGCAGAAAAGTCTTCACCCTCCCTGTAAGATCTGAGCCAATGGCATTGCCCGTCTCTCTTGCCACGGTAATACTTCCTCAAAACGGAAAATGGTATCGATCTAGCCTACTGATGTGAAGAAAATTGTATTTAAAAAGGAACGGGGTTGGGGGGAAACAGTTCAGAGAACAAGGATCGGCTAGCGGCCTGACAATGGGTAGGCTCAGACACCGAGAACAATGCATGGAAACAGAAAATCACATGACCAGGCTTTAAAGATTTTCTTCCTTCTGCGTTTACAATACTCTATTATTGACTTTAGACTTTCCCCCCTTGCACTTAATTAGTCAAAAGCCAGCCTAACACTCTTAGTTTCACAGCTCAGATGCCCGAAGTTCGTATTCCTAAGCAAGAGCTGTGGACCTCCTTCATTTGATAATTTCTTTCTGCTTTGGGCTTGCCCAGCCTGTGCTACATTTATTTGCATTTGTCCCTGGGGATTCTCCTACCTTCCTCTGACTTCCTGGGGCCTTAGGAGGAATTTTGGGAGACTCTTTATTTTAAAGGTAATTCAGGGTCATAAAAGCAAGGTCAAAACTGGCCCTGACCTCAGCTGCCCCTGTGAGAGGCAGCCATATGCTGACTGGGGTTCTCCTTCCTCCCCTCAGGGCTCAGGATGTTGTAGAAGCTTGGCCTGGCTCCTGAAAGTCTGTTTTGATTTCTATAACATAGAGTATTCTGTGTTCAGTTTGAGTTTCCCTAGAAGTAAGCCCGGTGGCAAAGGTTCAGCTAGGAATAATTTCCTTGGGCGGAGCGGGGAACAGCAGCAGGGGAGAAGGAATATGGGCAGGGAAGGTGTGAGTCACCAGCTGCCTTAATGCCACCATGGCCAAGTCTGGAACTTGGTGCTGGATGTGGGTCTGCACTTGTGAGCTGCTTTTGCTCAAAGCACTGGCTCCTTTCTTGAGCCCACAGTAACTAAAGGAAGAAGCCTGGTATCTCTGCTTTCATTTAGTTTGCCTCCTTTCCGTGGGGTCAAATGCCTGCTTGACTCTGTAGACATTTAAATCAACCGTTCAAGGCGTGTTCATTTAACTTATCCCATCTCCTGTCAGGGTGGAAAATACAAAGATGGCTCCCTGTTCCACGAATTCCAGAAACAGCAGAGCCTCTCAGGACAGCCCACCCCTAAATGAGAGAGTATTTATCCATGATGGAGAGGCTGTGCCCTGGGATGGCAGTCTTCTGTCCCCGAGATCCAGCTTGTCCCTTTAAAGAATTCTTTGGACCATCCTTCGAACCAGAGAACTGAAACTGACCCCATGGTCAATGAGACCTGACTTCATGATTATACAAACCTCTTGGACCTGGCTCAATTCTTTGATTTAAACCCAAAGCTCATGTCAGAGCCCAGACAAGCTTGGGGTCACTGGACCCTTTCATTCCTCTTCTCAATGTGTTGATTAAATCTCCTTTCTCTTCTTTTCACCAATACTTGTCTCTAAATTGACTTATTGGATGGTGGCCAAGGCTTTCCTTTTGGACCTGCTATACCCAAGGCCTTAAAATTCGGGATACATAGTCTCCTAATTAATCCAGCAAAGGGCTGAGTATACTTGGGTGTTTAGAAAGTGATTCCTGTCAGTCATTGGTTGAAGTCTACGAGTTTGTTCTTTTAAAGAAGATAGCACCCCATTGCCTGCCCCCCAAAGCCCATAACAATATAGGTATTGCAGTTAGAGGTCACCCATGGTCTCAGGAGCACATAGGAACACAGTGACCCGGAAGATGTACCAGGGGGAAGAGCACCTGTTATACTTTCTATGACAATATTTGTAACTTCCTACTTGAGGGTGCCAGCTGGGGGAATACTTTGGGGAAGCAGTAGCAGCCTTTGTCTAGGAACCTGCCTCCTGCAGCCACTGGGAAGGCAGGGCTACTCTAAAATGGCCCACACTGCACAGCTATGAAATGCAGGGCTTTTATAATCTGATCACAAAGCTCTACCAGAGGTCAGAGGACAGCACAGAACAGTCCTGTACTCTTCATGAGGTTAGACCCTCCCTAGACCCTTACGGGGGAGGGATGCTTGACCCTGTCAGCCATCGTGCTGAAGGATGTAGACTTAGGGGTGTGTCACAGTTCAGCCTAATGAAAGCTGAGAGGAAGTGGAAAGTAGAAGATTGGGGATTGGGAATCTGGAACAAGCTCCTCTTTTCACAAGGAAAGCACCCTGTGAGGACAACCTTCCTTTTCCTAGGGATCCTGGGGTCTGCTTCGAAGCCTGAGCCTCTATGTTCACTTCTTCATCATGGGGGTAATCGTCGATGGCTTGTGTTCCTGTGCCTGACTTATCACCTCCGAATGACCTCACACTTCTTTTTTCCTTTTAAGACGCTTCCAGCTGCATTTCTTCTCTAGATTCATTTTAGTTCTTAATCATACATGTGTGTTTTGCAGCCATGTCTGCAGGTCTTTGAGGAGGCTAGAAGAAGGCATCGGATACCCTGGAGTTGCAGGTGGTTCTGAGCTGCCCCATGTGGGTGCTGGGATCTGAATTCAGGTTCTCTACAAAACCTGTATGCAACCTGCTAAACCATCTCTCTGGCCCCTAGCTGGATTCCTTTAAGTTTAAGATGCTTTAATATTCCTTATAATTTATAGATCCTAAATGATACAATGTCAGCTAACCTAGCTGATTGGTGACAAAAGCCATTACTTTATATCAAACAACCAACGGTAGGGCAGAGTGCGTTTTACTGGGAGGTGATTCCCAGATGTCATGCTTAACTTCCTTGTCACCGGGAGCTGCTATAACATAACATCATAGGCAGGTAGTTAAACAAGCAATTTGCCTTTTCATAGTGCTGAAGTCTGGAAGCCTAAGATCAAGGTGCTAGCAGGATTTGCTCTGGTGAGACCTACCTTTGTGACCTCCCTGTGTCCTGGCATGGCCTTCCCTGTGTGCACAAGTTCCTGGCATAGACTTCTGCATAAGGAAATGTGACAGTTTTTCAAGGAAAAGCACATGTGTGACTAATGAGATGGAGACAGCTGTAACATATACAATCCTTTAATATTATACAATAAAAGGTTGAATGTGTGCTTTCCAAATTATCATTCCATGGCGTGTCAGAATCATGTGTGGGACATGATCTAATCAGAGTAAAAGAGACACCTTACATCTTAATGTAAGTATGAAAAGTTCATTGATAATTTTTGCCCTGGTTCCCTTTATATGCCTGTGATAAATACCATAGGTCATACTCCATCATTGAAAGAGGTCAGGGCAGGAGCTCAAGCCAGAACTGGAAGCAGAAGCTGTGGAGGGATGCTGCTCACTGGCTTATTCTCTGGCTCATGATTACCTAAAATATTTATACAGCCCAGGCCCTTCTGCCTAAGGAGGGTAACACCCACAGTGGGCTGCATCTTCCCACATCAATTAGTAACCACAAAGATGCCCCACATGCCCCTTTTGCTCAAGGGCCACTCTGATCAATTAAGGGTGGCTCTAGCTTGCATCAAGTTGACAATAAACACTCACCAGTGTAATGAGTGATTGTCATAGATTTTACATTAAAATAACACTTTAAAATGGCTACTTTTCAACTTTGGTGTATTAAGGAAGCCTATCTTTACATATGAATAGCTCTAAAAGATCAGATTTTCTTTATATACTTCAACCAAAACAAACATTTCAATAGATTAAATGAATGTGGAAAGTAGGGAAATTAAGCTGATTGGATTTATTCAGACATTAGAGCTTTATAGAAATAAAAAAAATTAGTGAATTTCTCAACTGTTTATTGTAGAAATTAGCAATCTTCTATAAAATATTATGTTTATTGTCAAGTAGGTTTCAATGTTACTTAATGAATGGATACTTTTTCAATCTTATGATATAATACATCGAATATTAAACTCAACTGTAAGCCTGCTGAAGTGGAAGGATTGCCATGGGTTCAAGACCAGCCTCTGATATATAACAAGTTCCAGGCCAGCAAGATTCAATAACCTACATAAACTTTGCCAATTCTCAGTCATTTGTAAGCAAGTAAAATAAAAAAGCTTGGAATAAAAACGTTTGAGAATTACTGGCAGAAAACCATCAAACCATCTGAGTAGACGGGCACTGATATGTGTGCTGGGATCTGCGAGCACCAGTCATCCCTCTAGCTGTTTGGGTAGAGGAAAAGTCCACTTAAGGCTGTGAGGCAGCTCCTGAAAGGCCACCGGCTGAAAGACCTTCCACAGCATCTTGAAAAGCGGTCCTGCCCTCTAACGGTGCAGTGCTCCATCCACAGAGCCTCCTGGGGTTGCCTCTCATGGGTAGAGAGGACATACTTGGAGCTCATAACTGCAACTTGGGTGAGGTGCAAAACGGACACACGAGATATCGTGGGAGACGGGGTTCAGTGTTCCCACTCAGGGTGCCGGACACAGGAAGCAAAGCCGCAACTGCCATAGACTACCTTTGGGGCTCCTGAATTCTAGATGTCGGTGTTTCTTGGATTTTAAGGTCCCCGGGGACCTTAAAAGTTTAAGTACAGATGCTGCTTCAGCGGGTCTGGGGAGGGGCCGAGAACCTGCATTTCTAATGAGTTTCTGAATGATGTTCTGAATCACTCAGCAGAAGAAAGCCATTCTCGGACATGTGATTGTTGCCTGGCAACTGGAAAGTGGTCTCTGTCAACAGCTCCATACTATGTAGAAACAGCTCTGGTCTTATGCTTGCCCGGGGTGTTTGAGGCCAAAAATGCCTACCTGCCTATGACAGGCTGGACTACTTCCAGCTCTGTGGAGGTGAGGGGATACACGATGATGGATTTGGTCAAGACGCTGACAGAAGGCAAGGTGTTTACACACTTTGAGCAACTGCAGATTCGGGGCCCTCTTCTCCCCGCCCCCCCCAACCCAAGACGATGGAACACATTTTTATTGTCACATCTAGTTGACATATTTCATAAATCTGCAGGGCAAATCATTTAAACTTTAAGTTTTCTGCTAGAAACTTATTCATGAAGAATGTAAAACTTTAACAAAACACGGGGATTTTTTTTTTCCTTTTGCATCACAAATCTGCTTCCTCAGCAACTAACAACTTTAAAACGATCTGTCAGACTGCATAATTGCATCTCAGCCTGAGTGACGGCAAATCATTGCAGAAACACTTAGACAGCAGAAGCAGAAGGAACATGGCAGGATAAACTTCCTTTCCACGGGGCTAAAGACTCCACCATGGCAACTGCAGGTGGGTGGGGAAAAATTTGGATCCAAGAGAACATTTATCAGGCTCTTGTGGTGGTTCCTGCCTACAAACAGATTACACTATCGTGAAGACTAAAAGATTAAGCGTCATACAGAATTTACCAGTTATCATACCATCATCACCACTGGGTTGTGTGTGATAAAGGTCATTTCATGGTGTCATTCATGTTAACCAAAAAAAGTTCAAATTCTCTTATTTAAATGTAGTCGCAGTATCAAATCCAGGGCCTTGTGCACATAGTCAAGTACTCTACAACCATACTCAATACCTTCCTCAAGTCTTAATATTCACTTCAGTCCATCTACCAGTGTGAATTCCTGTGTGTGTGTGTGTGTGTGTGTGTGTGTGTGTGTGTGTGTGTGTGTGTGCTGTAGATAGATACTTGTGGCTATGTGTGTATCTCCAGAGATCAGAGGAGGACAGACATTGTGTGTCCTGTTCTATCACTCTCTGCCTTAGATCCTTGAGACAGGAAAGCCTAGGCTGTCAGTCAGCAAATCTCAGTAGTCCTTTCTCAGCATTCATAACACTGGTGTTAGATGTATGTGCATGACAATGTCTGGTTTTACACATAGACCAGGGATTTGAACTCGGGTCCACATGCTTACGCAGGATACGATTCTATTGTCATCTCCTAGACCCACCATTAATTCTTATTTCTTAGAATGACTCCCAAACTTTTGAAGTATGTCAGTTAACCATTTTATCTCTATACCAGCACCCCACTACCACCAATGCCTACAATCTCTTCAACCAGTGTGACATTTGGAACACTTAGAGACAGCCTGGCTAGGTTCATGTGGCCTTGAACGAACCACCTAACCACACTTTCTTCATCTGAAAATCAAATGAGGATCATAATGGTTTCCGTCTGTGAGGCTGTTGCATGGAATGAACACACTCAGTCCTGAAGGCAATACAGCCAGAGCAGCTCCAGGGTCAACGTGCCATGCTAGCATTCACCATGGCAACAATCCTGCTCAGCGTCCTCATGCCTCAGTGCAGTAGATGGCTTCCTTGGCCTCCCAAGCGTCGGTCAGACTCAGCCTTGCTTTCCTTCACTATGCACAGCCCACAAGACCCCAGGAACGGGTCTTCTGCACTCCCGCTGCTAGGATGCCATGTGCTATTAGAGACAGACATGCCTCCTTGCTGTGCCAGCCAGACTTCCGTGACCCCTGTTCTTAGTATGCAGAGATGAGCTGCCAGCCCTGGGAGGCTTTTGCGTCTAGTTGCTGCTGATTATGTAGGGATGGGCACTTGCCAACCCCAGTCCTCATTCTCCCTGCTAGGAATTTGATACCTGTAATGGAGGACTTGACTTGAGCCGTGTGTGTGTGTGTGTGTGTGTGTGTGTGTGTGTGAGAGAGAGAGAGAGAGAGAGAGAGAGAGAGAGAGAGAGAGAGAGAGAGCGCTTGCTTTAGATATAGGCTCTCTGTTCTCCTGATATGAGCCCTGCCTCCCTGTCTTCTTTGTTTTCTGTTGAGATGTCCCAAGACTTTCCACCAAATTCTTCTTTCTTATACGCTGGTTGGAAGCAAGGAAAGGAACCATACCAGAAGGGGGTGGGGAGGCCCCAATGAGGTGTTTGCCAAGCAATTTCATTGTAGGTGGACCATATACAGCTAAGCACTTGGTCTTTCATTGTCTTTTACTTTCCTGAGCCTTTACCAAGCAGCGGTTTAAAATGTTCACTACTCAGGACCCCAGTCTTCCTCTACTTCCTCCCCCACTCAGTATCGTAGAGCTTTTCCCAATCTTCACTACGTAATGGAGACACCCAGGAGCCTGGCACACTGACACCTGGGTCTTCGTGTGTGTTCGTGGTAGGAGAGCAGCCTGGGCTAAGGACTGTGGCTCATCAGAACAGCGCTGCTCTACCAAGATCCTTCAGACTTCCTGCCTCACTCTAGTCTACCCCTTTTATCTCTTCAACCCGGGGCCTAGAGATGTGTACCTTGTCATTTGGCAAGGCTCAGGCCCCCACTGGTGAAGAAGGCCCACGTCAACCCTTCAATCTCTCTCCTCCCTCTTACAGTCAGGACACGCTGTCTGCCCTCTTACAGTCAGGACACGCTGTCTGCCCCGCTCCTACCATTCCTCCAGTCACGCTCTTCAGAGGGCCAGGGTGCAGCCTAAAGATTCCTTCATGGATTAGGAGGTACCAATAACTACTCTTAAGCGTCTGCGTACTTTATGACCCGATTCCTGCAACTGAAGATATTTTAAGGAATGAAAGACATACAACATTAGCCACACATGTGCTGGAAGGCTCACTTCAGGCCAGGCCCTGCCTCATGTTCATCTACATCGCACCTGCTTCTCCCAATCCCCTTGTGTCACGGAATCTATTACCACTGCACAGACGAAGACGTCAAGCAATGGGGCAGCTAAAGAACTCGCCTTAAGACATACAGTTAGGGCACGACAGAGCTGGGATCAAGGAGATTCACAGTAAACGCTTTGCAACAGGGCACTAGGTTGCAATTAAGAGGTACGGGAGAGTGTTCTATCTTAAATAGATCTTTACACACGCTAACTATGAGTTAGATATTTTTTTAAATGTCAGCGTGATCAGAATTTTTAAATTAAAACAGCTGCTGCCCCCCTTGGCTTACAATCACTGGCCTCTGTGGTGACAGCCTTTGCTTTAGTGAAAGAGAGATTGTGGGAGGGTAATTGACAGTATCTTATAGACTGTGTGAAGGCCAGCGATTGTCTAATCGAACCATGTCGTATGCTAATTTTCATTAAATTTAACAGTTATTTTTCAGCAAATGATAAAAAAAAATCTTCCATCCATTGCTATCAATCAAGAGGGACCTCTTACGGCATTCTTGCTGGGCAGTGCTATAGAACAGATGCTATATGTTACAGTTACCCTCTTTAGCCAGGTTTTGCTTTCTTTAATAAATTACAAGTCACATGCTCCTAAGAGGCAAGTAAGCCAGCGAAACCATGGAGGGGCCACGGTATCCCAGTATTATAACCACTGTGGCTACCAAAAGAAATGGACTGCGGCTCAGTAGCAAGCTGGTGCGGGAAGTTATTTTACCGTTGTAATTACGAAGGGAAATGAAGTCTGCTTTTGCAATGCTATCAGATGCTCTTCCCCCACTGTAACCGTGAGGACTAGCCCCCCAGAGCAAACACACTGCCGGCCTGCTAACTGGTTCTATGACACAAATACGGACGGAAATAAACACGATTTAATTGAGGCAGCATCTTAAGAATTGGGGAGGTGGCTATCTGTCCCCATGGCTCCAAGTAAACCTTTTGGCAAATGGTACGAACTGCTTTTATTAAGTCAACAAAATCCTTATAAGCAAAGACTCCTATTTCTGATCTAGATTTTTTTTTATCCTAAAAATTAGAGTTGAGTGTAATAGGATAAACATGTTATCATTGACGAATCTGTTCTGCTGACACTTATCTTAGTCACTGCTCTATTGCTGTAAGGAGACACCATGACCAGGGCAAGTCTTGTAAAGGAAAACATGTCGTTGGGGACTTGCTTACAGTTTCTCAGGTTTAGTCCATTACGGTCAGGGCACGGAGCATGGCAGCTTCTGGAACAGTAACTG
Source organism: Rattus rattus (assembly GCF_011064425.1). Classification (NCBI taxonomy): domain Eukaryota; kingdom Metazoa; phylum Chordata; class Mammalia; order Rodentia; family Muridae; genus Rattus; species Rattus rattus. The sequence continues at coordinate 88,579,055 of NC_046159.1, read as the reverse complement.
AGAGCTACGTCCTAATCCTCAGGTTAAGAGAAAGAGAGAAAACTGGGCAAACAGAGCCTAGCATGCAAAGTCCACCACCAGGAACACACTTCCTCCAACAGGGGCACACCCGGCACACCTCCCAGCCATTCTCCAATAGCACCACTCCCTGATGACCAAGCATTCAAGTACGGGAGCTGTGGGGATCACGCTTCTATTTTGTTTTTTGGGTTTTTTTATTTTGTTTTGATTTTTGTTTTTGTTTGTTTTGAGACAGGGTTTCCCTGTGTAGTCCTTGCTGTCCTGGAACTTGCTCTATCGATCAGGCTGGTCTTGAACTCAAAGATCGGCCTTGCCTCTGAACTCAGAAGTGGTCCCAGATCCCAAGTTGGTAAGGGAGAGAGCATGCCTTCCCCCAGGTCCCGACTCTGGTCTAGGGACATTGGAAGAGCTGGCGTAGAGAGCCAGCGATTAATCGTAGAGTTGGACCGTCGGCTAGGGCTGTCCGGTCCTCCTTTTGGTGGCAGAAGGGTACGAGTGCTCAAGCTACAGGAGAGTACTCTAGGCCACACTGTCACCTGGATGTCAAAATCAGAGGAGTTTGCAGATCTCTGAGGGAGTCTCTCTTAATGCCAAGCAGAATAAACCTAACCCTCCCCCCACGACTTTCTCCTCAGCTGGGACACGCAGTGGGCTCTGTGGCTCAGTCTCATTGTCAGAAATAGCATTATCTATAGGCAGGTGACTGTGGGCATCCACTTTGGAAACGGGCACCGTTGCTTTATCTATGCTAACTAGGACACCAGGCTCGCATCAACGCATTCCATGTGCCAGGTGCTAGCCTGATCAGCGCGCGAGCTTACAGATGGGATTCCCAGGCTCTCCACATAAATGAGAAGAGTGGAATCTTTTCATACCCCACTCCCCATACATTTCCTCTAAATAATCTAAATCTCAGACACGGTAATGAAGTTAGCCAATGGACCCCCAGCTCCCACGTATTTCAGGGTATCTGCACCCCTGGTGGCCCTCGTAGGAAAGTACTTGCAGAGAAATCCTGGCTGGCTGAAATCTCACCTTCCGACCCTTACCGTAAACAAATAGTAAAGTTGTCTTTGGCCAGTCAGTATAAAACTCCCCTTTGCTGCTCTAAAAACCATTTGGAGTCGGTCCAACTTACATATCTGTGGGTTGTTTAAGAGATAGATGAAGAGGTCAGCAGAGAAAATGAGGTTCCTCCAGATGGTTGTCTAAATGGACAGTGGTAAGAAGAAAGGAGTGGGCAGGGAAGTTAGTCGTGGTGAAATAGAAGGGGGCTGAATCAAGACTCACCAGAGGAGGGAGCCTGGAATAATCAGAAACCCAAAGCTATGGGATTAAGCTATGGTGGTGTGTCTTAATTATCTGGGGCTCTGCTCAAAGGCACGAAGTAGTTCTGTAAGTCTAGGCTGGAATCCGAGAGTCTGCTTCCGGGGCAAGTCATGCTGGCACTCAGACTGCACCTGGCTGAGCACTGCTGAGGCTTAGGGTCGAGCTTGTCCCCGACAGCTTGTGTTGGGAGCTTGATCTTCAGTGTGGCAGCACTGGCAGGTGGTGGCTCCGTTAAGAGGTTAAGTAAGGTAATTAGATCACCTTGGACACGGTCCTTGGAGGAAATTCATACCGAGTGTGCACGGTCAGTCAGTTGTCCTCAAGTTAGTGTCAAAGAAGGAAACTCGCCCCTGAATTGCTGGCTCCTTGTCTAGCCGTGTGATCTCTTCCACATGCGCAACGGCCCATGTCATCCACTATGATGACCCTATCAGAGGCCGGCTGTACACTCTTAGACATTCAAAACTTTACAAGTACTCAGCTTCAAATATTTTGCTGTAATACGGGAAACCAGATTATTTAATAATTCATGTGACTGACAGCTCTTGGGGAAGGCCTTAGGATTTGGGACCCCATTCTGCAGTGTGGGTTATGGTGTTGACCCCAGCAGGACAGACTTATTTAACATCTTGTAGCTGCACTGAACATAATTCATATCTTCCTTCTCATGCAGTATATGACAGTATGCCATGCCAAGCTCTGGAAACTTACCCTGATCAGACCAGCTGAGGTCCCAGGTCATCCATGAGCCTATCTGGCCAGAGCACATCAGGCTCTGCCCCCTTGAGGAGGCTCTCCTGAAGTATAAGGCTTCAAGGGCAAGAAGTGGCCCCCAGGTGAAAGCAAACAGTGTATCCCTAAGAGGCTATTATACCGGAGCAAACAGTAGAAATAATCCTGGGATCTGTTACATAGCCATCGGATTATCTTCTACAGATTAATGCCTTTAAACTAGACTTTTGCTTGAGGTTTAGGAAACCATGAGACTCTGAAAGGATCAAAAACAAGGAGGAAAAGCTTTGATCTGGATTCAGGTAAAACTATTCTAAGGGTTTCCTGGCAGTCTTCACCAGACATCGCCCCCATCTCTTTCCTTATGTCTCCTACCACCAGCTTCCTCTCGAGTCCTGGGGTAGACTGTGCTCCAGCAGCCAGTGGCCGGGGGGGGGGGGCTCCTCAGCCCCGTGTTGTTACGGAAAGAGCCTGTTTCAAAAACAGTTCCAACAACCACAACGGAAACACAATCCACATCGAACACGACAGTCAGCCTGCTAAACTGAAAGCTCCTCCCACTTCTCACAGCACCCACAGTTCACTTGGGTAGGGATTCTAAATGAGAATTTTCTTCCTTTCCCATGGTGAACACCATAAAATATGGCTATAACAACAAGGAGAAATTAATACATTTTATCCAGATGAAGGAGAACATCTTGCAAAAGCTGGTCCTTCTCAAAATTAAACTCTCTGGTTTTGTTCTTCTTGTTTTTACAAAAGCAAAACATGCTTATAACAAAATATCAACTACTAAAAAAAGTAAAGGGAAAAGCCTTCCTTTTTCATCTAGAGTTACTCCTCAGCTGTGCAGGACAAGGCTCTCTCATATGTCTCTGGACCTGTCCTATTGAGCTGCATAACCTGAGCGTCCCAGTCCACCGAGGCCAGAAAACATTCACTTGCAGCCTGCCTTGCTAAAGTGAAAAGGACTTAACATATTAGTCATCTCAGAACAAGGGCTAGGGTCTTATGATAACAAAGCCACATACAAAGACATGATCTAAGGACTGGAAAAGCCAGTGAAGTTGTTGGTAGTGGAAATTGTTAAAGAATTTGATTATTTCATCCAAAGAGCAGAAGTGTGCCATCCCTCCACAGCAGAACGTCAACTCATTCCTTGGAGTGATGGTGTCTGTTATTTTACTCTTTTGAATCTGCAACAGTATGTAAATTATTCACAAAGTATTGGGTATTGATTTAAAAAGAATAGCTTTGTTGAAATGTAATTCACACATTATATAACTCACCCTTTCAAAGTGTGAAATTCAATGTTTTAGCACATTTACAGAGTTGTGTGCCCATCACAACAATCAACTTTAGAACATTTTATTATTCCTCCAAAGAATTCCCACAATCCTTAGCTATAAAGAATAGATAGGTGTTTAACTTATAATCTGAAGCTATATGTCACAAAATAACCAAATGTCTAGTAAAGATTCCACCTAACACATCCCTATTTTCTCTCTTTTTGTTTGCCTGTGCTTATCTAACAAGTAAATGGAATCATATTGTGGTGGCTTGAACAAGAATGGCCCCCATACTGGGGTGCTCGGTCAGTAGAGAGTAGTACTACTTGATATGGCCTTGCTGGAATAGGTGTGGCCTTGCCGAAGTGGGTGTGGCTTTTCTGGAGTAGGTGTGGCCTTGTTGGAGTAGGTGTGGCCTATTGGAGGAAGTGCGTCACTAGGGGTGGACTTTGGGGTTTCAAACGTTCAAGCCCGGCCCAATGTCTCCCTCTTCCTGCTGTCTACCAATCCAAATGTAGAACGCTCAGTCCTTCTCCAGAACCATGTCTGCAGGTGTGCTGCCATGTTTCCTGCTATGCTGACAATGAACTAAATTTCTGAAACTGAAAGGCAGTCCCGATTAAATGTTTTTCCTTATAAAAGGTGCCTATGGTCATGGTGTTTTCTTACAGCAATAGAAACCCCCACACACACACACACACACACACACACACACACACACACACACACATATTATGTGCTTTCTTTAGCTAGCTTCTTTCACATGGTATGTTTTGCAAGCTTTTTCACTTTATGATCATGTTTAACCCCCCTCATTTTTTTTTTTGATAGCTGATGATGGCTTTTCATGCGGCCAACACTCATTTTGTACATCCTCTAGGAGAGCTGTATATTCAAACCCATCACTCGCTTTGCAATTAGGTTGTCTGTTAATTGTAGATCTTTACATATTCTCCATGGAAATCCCCTATCAGATAAATGATTTGCCAAACTTCTGTCCCATTCTGTAGGTTGCCATTTCAGCTTTCCTGTGGTCCTCTAAGCACAAAGGGCTTTAATCATGCCAATGTCCCCTTTATTTACTTTTCTCTTGTCATTTGTGCTTTGATGTCACTTGTGAAGAAACAGTGCATAAGCCAAACTTACCCCTATGTTTTCTTCTATGAGTTTTATAGTTTTTGTTTTGACATTTAGGCCTTTGATCCTCTTGGAGTTGACTTTGTATATACTATGAGTTGAACAATCTCATTTTGTGGATCCCATTGTCCTAGCACTATTTGTTGAAGAGGATATTCTTTACCTCATGAGTTTGTTTTGGTACCATTTTCAAAAATCAGTTGGCCATATATTCAAGAGTGTGCTCCTAGTTTCTGAATTTTAGCCACAGGCATACTTAATCTATCCTTAAAAGGATATCCCACTGCTTTTTGAGAAATTCAACTTCATGGTAAGTTCTAAACAGACTGTATGAGCCTCCCAACTTTGTACATTTTCAAAGTTGCCATAGCTATTTTGGATCCCTTGTATTTTAGGATTCAAATTTTAGGACCAACTTAACAATTTCTGCAAAGAAGTCAACTGAGATTGTAAAAAAGATTGTTTAGAATCTAATCGTAGGGCTAATCTTGGACCGATTTGGGGGACATTGTCTTCTTAACAATATTGTATCTTCTGATCCATGAGCATATGATGCCCCTCCCTTTATAAAGTCTCTGGGACTGTCTTCAGCAGTTCTTTGCCATTCTCAGAGTATGCGCTTTGCACCTCTACTTCATTATTTTATTTTCATAATTGGGAATTGTTTTCTTAATATTATTTTTGTTTGTTCATTTATACTGTAGAGAATACACAATTGGTATTTCTGTATTGATCTTATATCCTGTAAACTTGTTGAATTCATCTCTCACTTCTAATAGTTTTCTTAGTAGAAACTTAATATACAAGATCCTGATATCTACAAATAAAGATAAGTTTGCTTCTTCATCTCTGATCTGCACACTTTTTTCATTCTCTTGTCAAGTTTCTTTGTGTAGACAGTACTACATACAATGTTGCACAGAAGTAGACTAGATAGCCTTATAGACTAGATAGGTCTTCCTGATTTTAGGGGCACAATATGTAATCTTCTATCATTAAGTATGAGATTATCTGTGGGTTTTTCTAATTAGGTTCAAAATTTTATCCTCTATTCTTTTTTTTTTTTTTTCTTTTTTTTTTTTTCGGAGCTGGGGACCGAACCCAGGGCCTTGCATTTGCTAGGCAAGCACTCTACCACTGAGCTAAATCCCCAACCCCTTATCCTCTATTCTTAATTTATTGAGTAAGATTTGTACTGAGGGAGCATGGAATTGTGTCAAATGTCCTGCATCACACTCTGCTGATTGCTCCTTGGACATTAAACCAACCTGGCATTCTTCTGAATAAATCCTACTTGAGCAAGAGATAGAATAATATATTGCTAGTATTTTTGTCACAGACTTTCCTGTCCATGTTTTAAAAGATAGCTTTGATTATATTAATAGGATTAGTTGAAAAAATTAGAGTACATCACAAAATAGACTATTGTAATCTGTCAGTAAGCTACTGCAACATACAATTATGTGGATAAATTCATGGGCACAAGGTTGAACAGAAGAACCCATTGTAAAACAATGGCTCTTGTATAATTCTGTTTAAATAAAGTTCAAAGACTGGCAAACTCATCTAAGGCAAGCGAAGGCTGTCTTCAGTATACTGAGTAATGAGGAGGAGAGACCTATGGGGACTGGGAGGATCCAGGTAACATTTTATTTTTCCAACTGTTTGTGAGTTACACAGATGGCTTGAGTTTATGTATTCCGTGAGCTGTCACAGGGGAGTTTAATGCACCTTTCTGAATGTTACAAACTGTCCCAAGAAAGGAATTCTAAGTTTTTTAGATGTTTTCTGCATAAGGTGTACCTTCTCTCACTTGCTGTGTCAACGTGGCTTTTTTCTTTCCATTGAAAGTTTCCTTTAAGCACCAGTGGAAGGGAAAGCCCTTGGTCCTGCCAAGACTGAACACCTAGTGAACGTGATTGTTGGGGGGAGAGTGGTAATGGGGGGAGGATGGGGAGGGGAACACCTATATAGAAGGGGAGGGGGAGGGGTTAGAGAAACCAGGAAGGGGAATAACAATTGAAATGTAAATAAGAAATACTCAAGTTAATAAAGATTAAAAAAAATTTACAAAAAAAAAAAAAAGAAAGAAAGCTTCCTTTACACACTTTCTGTGTTTGTATGCATTTGTGTGTGTGTGCATATGGTATATGAGTGTGGTATATGTGTCAGAGAGGAGTTCAAGTGTTTTACTCTATCCTTTTTCCTTATTCCCTTGCAACGGGTCTTCTGTGAGACTGGAGCTAGGCTGGTGGCCAGCAAGATCAAACGATCCTCTGTCTCTGCTCCCACAGATCTCTGGGGTCACAGGCAAGCACAGAATCATGCTCCGTCCTTTCCCAGGATTTGAACTCAGGTACTCAAGGTTGTGCAGCAAACACTCTCACCTGAAAGCCATGTCCTCAACCCATGAATGTTTTCTTTCCAACACAAGATTAGCAAGGTTTAACTTTTTCTTTGCTCTGAGCCATCGACATTTTGGCAAATAACATCACCTGACTTAAGGGCTATCAGATTCTAAAGTCCATGTCTTCCCATCAATCCCGTACCAGTAAATACAGTGTTTGCTCATGTGCTGCTGTTGCCGCTGCTGCTGCTGCTGCCGCTGCTGCTGCTGCTGCTGCTGCTGCTGCTGCGCCCTCAGGAATTCATTGTAAAAGGTTTCACCATACTTTGAAAGGCAATTTGGAATTCTTCATGACAAAGGTTCTATATAAAGGAGGTTATATAACGGACTTGGCTTTCAGCTCCTTTCATTTAGGCCTTAACAGAAACATGAATCTACTATATTAGCATCGTAAACCAATAGGTGCTCTGTAAGTGCTGAATAGAAATATTCTGGGTGAATTAAATCGCAAATATAGCCTTGTATCCGCTAAGTGCTTCAGCGAGTATTATGCAAACATTGATTAATAAGGTAATTATGCCCAATTAAAATAATAATGCTATTTCTTCTACATTCTTCCAATTCTCTGGATACCCATTTTCTCAGTTATTCGGGGTGACTCGGCTACCTCAATCCCAAGCCTGAATGCTAATTTCCAGGAGCTGTGGTTTTGAAGGGATACAGTCTTCCAGGCTAGTACTGAACAAAAGCCCTAGCAAGAACTGGGTGTGATCAGGGGCGTCCTCTAATAGGTGAGAGTGATCACTTTCAGAGCACACAACGTGCAAAAGTCCTCTGAACTCCCACGCCCTGTGACCCAGAGCTACTCTTATGCTTCTTTGGGTTTTCTTGGAGGCCAGACTCCCTAGGGCTCCCCACTTTACAGCTGCTCAGTGCTGTCCCCTTCATAAATGGTTGCCTCATTTTAGCCAACGACAGTGATGACCAGGAACCCCTAGAGTGATCCTTACACATACTCTAAAAAATTATTAGCATGATTTTGATGGAAAGTGTGTGAACTTGAATCATTGGCATTTCTTTAAAGTAACATCTTTGGGGACTGAAGTGATTCTCATTTCAATGGGAGCTGCAACTGAAACAATGTCGGTGGCTTCGATGTGTATAAGGAAACACACATGTGAAATATATTCAGACTCCACTCCTTGTTTTGTGTGTTTCAACCCCTCGAAACCGAGCCTTAGGAAGCCTCACTGTGATGGTGCAGAGCATGGGGATGTCCTTGCTGCACCTGCCCCCTGCACAAGGTCACATCTGATCCCGATGCTCGAGAGTTTCACATTTCACTGTGGGTGATGTCTTAGTTAGGGTTAGTGTTTCTGTGATGAAACATCATGACCAAAAGCAAGTTGGGGAGGAAAGGGTTTGTGCTTTGGTTTATCCTTTCATATCTATAGTCTATCACTGAAGGAAGTCAGGACAGGAACTCACACAGGGCGGAAACCTTGAGGCAGGAGCTGATGCAGAGGCCATGGAGGGGTGCTGGGGTTTTTTTGGTTGGTTTGTTGGTTGTTTGGTTGGGTTTTTTCGGCTTGCTCCTTGTGGCTTGCCCAGCCTACTTTTAAAACCCAGGACCATCTGCCAAGCATGAGTGTTTGGGGTGGCTCCTCCCATGAGGGGCTGGGCTTTCCCACATCAATCGTTAATCAAGAAAATGTCCTACAGGTTTGCCTACAGCCTAGTTTTCTGGAAGCATTTTCTCAGTTGAGGCTTCTTTCTTTCTAGTGACTCTAGCTTATGTCAAGTATGACATAAAACTGCCAGCACAGATGGACAGACTTGTTAAAGGAGGAAAGGAAGGGCTGCTATCCTGGAAAGGGTGGTGACAGCTGCCTGACCATAAAGGACATGGGGCTGGGACTACTCGAAACAGGAAGGGTGTGGATTTCTGCCCCTGAATGGAGCCACAGGAAATATGCTACCTCCAGGAGGGATGCATAGGATGACCCCTCATCTTACCACTCTTCCTTTTGGTGCAAATCACAGCTCTTGCGCTCTCTCTCTCTCTCTCTCTCAAAATAGCATTAGAAACGTGGCTTGGGGGTTGGGGATTTAGCTCAGTGGTAGAGCGCTTGCCTAGGAAGCGCAAGGCCCTGGGTTCGGTCCCCAGCTCCGAAAAAAAGAAAAAAAAAAAGAAAAAAAGAAACGTGGCTTGGTAGTTAAGTGAGCTGGCTGTTCTTGCAGAAGACTCAGGTTCAATTCCCAGCACCCAAATGAGCTGGCCTGAAGCTGTCTCTAACTCCGATTCCAGGGGAATCCGACACCTTCTTCTGGCCTTTGTGGGCACCATGGTGCAAAGACATACATGTAAACAAAACACTCATACACATTAAAATTAAAACATAGCATTTCCCACATAAAAAAGACCCATGTCTTAAGAGCAGTTCAGAGGGATACAAAGCTCTTGCACTTTTAGAACACTGTTCAAGGAGGTGTTAGCATGAGACCTCAAACAGAAAAGAAATAAAGCCCCCAGCGCCCTCTCCAGACCTTCTCTTATTCTCTAGCCTTCTAAAACAGGTCCTCTCAACTCTTATCACTGGTCTATGCGAACAGAAGGAATATCCATCCATGCGTTGATGCCATTGTTAGTTAAACCTACAAATCTTCAGAGAAGATTCACTTTGTACAGGAGGTATATTTCCCAGGATTCTGCTAAGAATAGGAGGTAAGAGAGCACAGTAGTTACTCTTCTCTTTGATGGCATAAAACACCTGACAAAGGTAACTTAGAGAGAGAAGGGTTTACTTTGGGTCGTGTAAACTGGGCCCTAGTTCATCGTGGCAGAGAAGGCAGCTGCAGAAGAGCACAGTGGCTGGACACCCTGCTTCTGCAGCCAAGGAGCAAAAGAGATGGGTGCTGATGCTCTTTTGTGTCCTTTTTTATTTCGACTGGAACCCCAGGCCACAGTTATCGCAGGTCTTCCCATCTCAAGTCCCAGTCTAGAAGCTCCCTCACAGACAAACTCAGAGACATGTTTCCTAGGTGATCTTAGATCCTGCCAAGGTGGCAGTCATTATGAACCTTAACAGAGACGAACCTCTTCAGCCACACTTAGCAGAAAGGGATAAAACACTGGGAGAAATGTCTCCCAAGTCATTGGAAAGGCTGAAGGATTGAATTAACACATCTCTTGGTTGGACGATTGACTTTAAGGTCACATTACAAGCTATGATACAAAGTTCAGTCACCAGAAACTAGATTGCTACCATTCTAGCTGCGCCCACAGTCACCACCTCACCATCAGCTCCTACAGGTAGCCACAGATATGCTGACCGGGCAGTACCACCGCAGGAAGATAGAGTGTTTGCCTTCCTTCCCTTGCTAATCTCACTGCATGACCTAAATTGCATCCTGAACCACAACCTCAAGGGGTCAAAGGCTATAGCTTTTAGCCTTTCAGCTCTGCAGCACAGGAAGGAACTAGAGCAACCTGGCATTGTAACGTACAGCTGCAAAACCAGCACTGGGAGACATTTACATTTCCACAGTCAGTGTGTGTGTGTGTGTGTGTGTACGCCCTATGATGTTATTTTGAACTATTTTATTTACAGATAGCTTCTCACATTTAAGAAATGCCCCTCCAGTAACGTCATCACTGTCAATAGTCATATTCTTGATAGAAACCTATAGTAGAGATATTTCATGCTTCATTTAATAAACACTTTATTTAAAGTTCCCCTTTGCTGCACAGACCACTGTTTTAGATTAAACATTCTTCGCAGGAGATCGAAGTTGAAAGTTATTTAGGGCGAAAGTGTCAATGAGAAGAGAAGCCACAGCAGACTTGTTGAAGGACTCAGAGATCTTCCTTGGTCTCTCCCTCATTTAACGGATGAGGGTACCTAAGGCCAACCATCTCGTCTGTGATTCTTCCTGCTGTCCTGAGCCATATGGATAATTCTTGTTAAAACTCTACTCTAAATAGCTACCCATGGAAAGGACAGCAAAAGCAGAGCCTTTCCCATCTCTCTCCACTCTGTTTTTCCCTCCTCTTCTCCACTCCACCCTACTCCCCTAGCATTTACTGGATGGCTGTCCCATGGCTACCCAGTGCTATGGAGCAGAGCATTAAGACAGCCTAGCACAGACTTTGTGTTCTTAAAGGTACCTGCTTATCCTACATGTGGGGATGGTCCTGGGTCTCAGACTATTTCTCCCACAATTCCTTACCACTGTGTTTTGATGGGAAAAATCAGGAAAAGAAGAAAAAAAAACACCTATATGTAGGACTAATATCTTGTGGCACAATAACTTTTAAGACATGGTTGCTAATATTTTTCAGGTCTAGATTTTTCTTCTTTTTTATTTTTTGATAAAACAAAGGAAAAATTATCCCTTGTGGTTTGTAACAAATTCATCATCATCAGAACACTTGCCAGCACTAAAATCCTCATCTCTTGTCACTTTCTGGTGACATTTCCTCATCTCTGTTCTCCCCCACATCTCCATCAGACCTTGCAAACTTCAAAGTGTTCACTCACTTTTCTAAGAGGTAGCCAGTAGGTCACAACGTCTGATGTGTCACAGGCTTCCCATTACACCTCCTTGGCTTCATCATTACACTGAAAGAGTAAATCTGGCAAGAAGAAAGTCACTAAAAAGCCATTGCACAATTTCTTCCAAAACGAGCTGGACTGTAAGCTGGGAATATACAGAAGTAAATGTCCCTTCGTTACCTGGGGATCCTGGGTTCAGATATCAATAGGGCCAAGTTGAGGGTGAACATATACTCATCCTACATCCCCTCCACACTTATCTCGGACCCCCAACGCTAAGATTTATACCCATTAAGCATGGTTTAATGTCTGCTCGTTTTGTTCTGCCATCCTGTAGCCTTGCATGACCAGTGTATTTCAGGCGGTGGGGGGAGGGGACAGCAAAGAATGACAGCCATTAGCAGATGGTTGCAATTGAGCCCCAGGGATGAGCCCGGGAGAGGGTGAATGAAGCTAAGTAACATTCTAGGGCACTGTGACTCACCCAGCTTGTCCCCACGCCAGGAGTGAGGAGGCCCACTGTCTCCAACCTGTTCTCTGGTAAGTATTAAATGTCAGGTGACTTTTCCTCATATGGTAGAGACAGTAGCTATGGAGGAGAACATAAAAAATGGTATGTGCTGAAAATGTGTTCACACAGCCAAGTTCGTGTGTGCTCAGAACTGCACAGCAGCTTCCAGTCTGTTTGCCATTTTTTAGTGTTCGAGTTTTAGTAACAGGATGTTTTCAAATAGTTTACATTTCTCTTGGGACATCTTCCCTGACCAAATGTCATAGTAGCATTAGCTGGGAGTTATTTGGACATTTTGTTTCCAACAACAAGATTTAGGCCATTTCTGCAAGTCCAGAATTGAAGACAATGGGGTTTTCTTGCCCATCCCTGAGGAGAAACTATGACATCAGTAAGAATTTTAGAGGAGACATCATTAAATCCTTGGATGTTAAACCTTTCGGACACTGGGAAAGCATGCTTGTTGGAAGCAACACTCAAACTGACATTTCAATGCCTATTTGACGAAAATGTTAAAGCTGATACTTATTTTCACATAAATATTATTTTGCGTAATGCCTAGTATTCTCTAACACAATTATATCTTAAGGCATTTTACTCTTTAAATTCTTCTATTGTACTTTAAAAAAAAACCTTTCTTTTCTGGTTATGAAGCAATAGATTTTCATTGTGAAATAATTGAAAAAAATAAAGAAAATTCTAAAAATTATCTAATACCTTTGAACTCGAGTTTCTTTTAAAAACAGTCAATAATGGAGATTATTTGAAATCTCATAAAACATATTTATTTTTCTAAATCAGTATCTCTATGTCCCCCATTTAAAGCCAATTCATTCTTCTGTCCCGTGTCTTACTTGCCCAGCTCTCAGAGCCTGATGTCACTCTTCCAGTGGAGCTTTGTTTTCAAATAATGCGGTCAGGTTAGTGGACAAGAACATACGGGGCAAGAATGGCTTAGTCTGACCCATCTCTGTTGACACACGGTTAAAGCACTGTTCCCTCAGTAACTTCATACAAATGAGATCAGAGCCATGTGTGTAGTTGAAGGCACGACCATCAGCAATCAAAGGACAAGTCACACTAGTTAGGCCATGAAGCATCGGCCCTGGCTACAAGGAGAGTTTGAGGGTGAGAACTTTGAGTTTCACCTTTTTGCGATTCTGGGTAAAATGTTATTTCTGAAATAAACATCTAGAAGGGTGTGAATGTACAAGCAGGTAGCTAACAGAATCTTCCAGGGAACTGTCCCAGAGGCCCCTGGCAGATCCAGGACCTTGGGCCTCTTGTCCCACAAGCTGTGATCTTCAGACCTGGTAAGCTCATGTTTCCCACAACCCTAAGGAGGCAGCAGGACAGTTCTGTTTTGTACTTCTGCAGCACAAGTACTGGAAGAAGAAATGATTTTTCTAAGAGGTTCACGGAGTTTTCACAGACATGAAAATGTACTTGTGGTGAATTCGCCTCTTGTTTCCAGCAAACATGTTAGAGCCAAGTCTTTGGGAAGTAAATTCATTCCAGATGCACCAACTCCAAGATCCAAGAGATGTTTGTTCTGGGACAGCAGTTTTTCACACGGGCACTTGCTAAACTGAAAATACTTTATTCAGGCCAACGACATCAGGTAGAAAACAAAGCGAAACAAACCTATTGATTTTGCTTGCACTGGAAATGTCCCTCACAGGCTCCAGTTTGGAATTCTGGTTCTCTGATAGTGGAGCTCTTTGGGGAGGCTGGAGAGCCTTTGGGAGGTGTGGCCCTGCTGGTGGAGGTAGGTCACTAAGGTGGACCGCCAAGGTTATATCTGGTTCCTTGATTCTTCTTACGGTCTCTGCTTCTGGGTCTACCATGATGACAAGATCCCAGACCATGTTCTTACTACCATCCCTTGCAACGCAGCTTCCTCACCATGATGGACTGACAAAAGTTTGAAAGCATCAGCCAAAATAAGTAATTTCTTCTAGAGTGTCTCGGTCAAACGCTGTAGGTACAGTGATGTAAAATTTACCAATACACTCACGTACTAAGTGCAACAGAATTTTGCACTGGTGCTGTTAGTTCCTCAGGCTTTTGTATGTACTTGACTCTTCCAGGCCGCCATTCATGTCATATACTTCAAGCCTATTTTAAACGTTAAATGTTAACCTCTCGAATGGACCCTTTCCTTAGGCGTCCTAGGTTCCTATCAGCCAACCCCCATACCCTTGAGCCAACTCTAAGCTGAAAATATGCTAATTCTTCCTACTTCCCCATCTTCACCTTTCTCCTCCTATTCGTCGTCTCCGGTCCCTTGCTCTAGCCGGTAGATTGAGTACAGTTTGAAGCGTAAAGGGAATATTAGTTAGAACAGCAGCTGTCACAACAAGATTTTGTTTTGCTGCAGTCTGGCTCTTCCTTGCTCATTTCTGCAAGAGAGGGCTAATTGCCCAGATTTTCTAAGATCTGGGTTTCAAACTCTGCTGTCTCCAGGCTGTGTCTATTATTGGATGAGATAACTGCACTTGGCAGAGGTGCACAGAGCTGTCTTGATGGCCAAGCACATTAAATTGCAGCCACTGCTGCACGGAGGGGAAGAAATGCAACTGCCGTTCTCCTGGGAGATGCCACTTAGGCAAGAAAATAAATAAGGGGATTTTGATTACATTCAGAACTCTTAAGCTTGTGCCCGGGGGTGTTCCGTCTTTAAACTCTTGTCATTTTATGTTTACACAAAAATTAGACTGGAAGGAGAAATGCTTGAGGTTCCTCATATAAGTCTTTCCCGTTTACAAAATGCATCATGTTCTTCTGGGGAAAGGGAAGTCAAATTCTGTTCCTGCTCATTGTTATATCTCACTTTATGTGATAACTATTAAAGGCCCGGTACTGTACCTGACACGTGGTGGTCACCTTGAAATGTCCCTTTCCTCCCCTGCTCCCTTTCACTTGCATTATATTACCTCTGACTATTATGCAGAGAATCATATGCTTGCACGAGGGTCTGATGGAGCCAAGTGAATTCTAGTCCCTGCCATTTTTGATCATGTCTCTTAGTTGGGTGCAAAGAATCCATGTTCAAGTCACTGGACTTTCCTCCTCTACCTCAGTTAATTCAGTGCACAGTGTTGGTCCTAGCTGAGGGAAAGCTATACACAGGATTAATTTCAGGACGTGCCAGGGACTGGGTGGAAATACTACAACAGTAATAAAAACCATTGTTGGAAGAGCTAATAGTTATGGAACATTTAGAATACATACCGCTGAGTGCTTTTACATACATACGTTACGTAAGTGTGTGTAACTATTTCCTGAATGGGCCCAGTGACGTCAACTGCTGCTGTTGCTTTGTCCTCCTCCTCTCCCTTTTCTTCTTCTTTGTGTATGTGTGCAGATGTGGTGTACATACATGTATACCTGTTCACATGTGTGATTTGTAGGTATGTGTAGAGGCCCAGGATTGACAGAGAATCTTGTTCAACTGCTCTTCTGCCTTTCTTTTGAGGCAGCATCTCTTAATTTAACCCAGAGCTCACCAGTTGGGCTAGTCTTCCTTGACAACTCGCTTCAGGGATTCCCACGTCCCTTTTTTCCAAGGCTAGACTTGGGGCTAGGGGGCCTCATTTACTAAGGTCTTGGGAAATGAACTCTTGTTTCCTAGAAGGCTCCTTAACCACTGAGCCACCCCCAGCTCTGAAGTCAGCTTTAAACTGGAAATGTCTTATTGCTTTCGGGTAGTCTGTCAGAAACTGGACAAAATCGGATGCCCATTTCTCTAGATCACTTTCAGTCATGCAAACAGCTTGCCCAATAAAAACTAACCCAGAATTTCAGGCTAATGTCCAGCAAAAAATCTGCCTGCATCAGTGGCTTCCCACCTGCCATCTGCAGGTCCCATGAAGACCAGCTGTGCCTATCCTCCAAGAGAAACCCCCGGATTTGGTTAGTAGCCTCTTTTTATTTGAAACCCCCAGATTTGGTTAGTAGCCTCTTCTTTTTATTTGAATGAGCTGGCAAACTATGGCCAACCTTCCCTGCCTGGAATAAGGCAGACAATAAATTCTCAGCAGAGATTTTGAGAAACAAGACACTGGCTGCTTCATCTTCCACATCGGCCACCACCCAGCTCTTCGGGCAATCATCCGCTGCCTTTTACACCTCTCTCCACTGAAGCACTCTTATGGCGTGGTTTTGTGATTTTTTAACCTCTTTACTAGTATAAAGGATGGCAAGGCTGCAGCCCCACTAAGTACCACGAGAGCAGAAGGGTGCAGGAGAGAGAGAGTGTTTGAGGGACACCTCCACTCTTCATTGTAAAGGACGTTCTTGCCTTCTCATATCCAGGGGCTATCATGGAGCTTGGCTAATTTAAGGCACAAGTCCCTTGAAGTTCAGTGAGTATCTGGCGTTCTCTATCAGGACCACAAGTGTGGGCTATCTTTGTTGTCACTGTCCTTGTTGGGCTTTTTGGTTTGGTTTCTTTCTGAAACACGCTTTCTCTGTATAGTCCTGGCTGTCCTGGAACTCACACTGCAGACTAGGGGGGCCTTAAACTCAGAGATTTGCCCGCCTCTGCCTCCCGAGTGCTGGGGTCTGCTCATGGGCTGTCTTGTTCCACTCTCTACACGGGAGGTTCCATCAGAACGAGAGGCAGCAGGCTGAGTCCTTTCCAGACCCAGACATGAATGCTATTGGATTGGATCCTCACAAAAGGCTTGGGTGATGCTACTGGAAATCCTGCCTCACCGATGAGGAAGAACATAGAGATTCAGCACACACCTTTAATCCTGCACTTGGGAAGCAGAGGCAGGAAGATCCAGGACATCCAAGGCTACACAGAGAAACCCTATCTCAAAAAAACAAACAACAACAACAACAACAAAAAAACCAAAAAAACAAAAACACAGATATTCAATTCTTTATCCTAGATGCTATGATAGGATGAGCGCTCTGGTGGATGGGGAATAGCTCAGTGGTAAAATGCCTGCTTAGCTGGCCTAGGCTCTGAGTTCCATCCCCAGCATTCAAAGCAGAACAACAAACCTCAGGTCTGTGTGAGTCAACATCTCTTCTTCCCACCACAGCCAGACAAGACCACAGGTTCCTGGTTGGTGCTCCTGACTCTTGACAGCAGCTGCCCCAGATGCCTGCAGTACTGAGAAACAACGAGAACGGCAGAGACAGAGCTGCAGATGTAGGATTTCGCCAAGGTATGGAAAACCTCCGAGTGTGGGGTGTGCATGCAAAAAATGGTGTGAAGTATGGACCCTGATGGCGGTAACTGAGCGTCAGTCAAGTTCTGGACGTGCGTGGAGTCAGAAGGAAAGGAAGACACAGGAGTGGCCAGGTAGGGCTGTGGGCTGGGGAAGTGGGGGTGATCAAGGAGAAAAACAGTGTCTGGGGGTACCCACTGGTTCTGTACGTGCCCAGGAAAGAGCAAACAGGCATGAGTGCTAACAGCATGGTGCTGTCCATGGTGACCTTGTGTAGAGCAGGTCTACTGAGCCCAGCCTGGCTGGCTGCTGGGACCATCGGTGGTGTGGAGCTCTGCAAGGCAAGCTAAGCACTCAGCAAAACTCATCCCTGCAGTCCTAGACAGTGATCCCAGTCACGTGACTTTTAATGGTTTCCTGGGCTGCTAAGAGTTAATGTTGTTAATGCCCTGCGTTGAGTTCAGACTGCTGAATAAGAGCTACCTGCAAAACTTGGTTATTACTTTCAAAGTGTACAAAGCTAGCCTGGGCTACTTCTTTACTTCAATTCTTCCTTTTTTTAAATGTGGGTTCTGAAGTTGAGAGAGAGAGAGAATGAAAGCTGTGTTTTGTATATGTGTGTGTGAGAATGCTGTATTCTGTGTGTGTTGTGGTGTGCATGTTCTGTGGTGGTGGTGGTAATGATGTTTCTGTGTGTGTGCGTGTGTGTGTGTGTCTGTGTGTGTTGTGGTGTTGATGTTTCTGTGTGTGTGTGTGTGTTGTGGTAATGGTGGTGGGTGGTGGTGTGCATGTGTGCGTGTGTGTGTGTGCGTGTGTGTGTGTGTTGTAGTGGTGATGTTTCTGTGTGTGTGTGTGTGTGTGTATTGTGGTGATGGTGAGGTATATGTGTGTTGTGGTGGTGGTCTTCTATGTCTGTGTGTGTGTGTTGTGGTAATGGTGGTGGGTGATGGTGTGCATGTGTGCGTGTGTGTGTGTGTTGTGGTGGTGGTGGTAGTGTGTGTATTGTGGTGATGGTGAGGGATATGTGTGTTGTGGTGCTGGTCTGTGTCTGTGTTGTGGTAATGGTGGTGGGTGGTGGTGTGCGTGTGTGCGTGTGTGCGTGTGTGTGTGTTTCTCTATATGGAACAGACTACTGCTCTGCACATCAGCAGGTCACCTCTCTGAAAGCCAGGGAACATTTTTAATCAAGCATGATACTTTTCATGGTAAATCAGATTTTACTTCTGAATTAGTTCCACAACAGTGTCCATTAATTGATAGCGCTTAATCAGGAGCCTGCTTCAGCTGCAATTGGGGGACATACTATACAAGGACCTATAGACAAAGTCCCCCTTTCTGTCCCCTTGAAGCCCTTTACCACCTGGCCTCTTCTTGAGCTTCCAGACTTATTCTTGATCTTTCAGGAGCTTCTAAATGCGAGGTTCACAAGACAGGCTCTAACCTACCTCTGGCCATCAGCCACTCTGCTCCTGCTGCTTGCATCGTCCTTCAAAGGCAGCCCATGTGGACGCCCCTTCCTCGGCTCACCCAACCCAGCCAGCCTGTGACACTCACCACAGGTGATGCTGCTTCCAAAGAGCTCCTCGCCCTCACCGCTGCTGCCTTTCTCTTGCACAGCCCTTACACTGCATTTCCCTCAGATTAATGTTAAGCCCCTCAAACGTGGAGAAAATTTGGAAAACTCCTTCAGTCTTTAAAAAGTGTGCTAATAACCTGCGTTTCAGAGCACAGTTTATGTTTTTGATAAATTCCATTCCATTATCTTTTCCCTGTCTATATTTGCAGGTTTTTATACATTTGAGAAGCAAAATAACTAAATGTCATAAAATATGAGAACATTGACAGAAAAATTTCATTACATTTTGTGTTAGCAAGTGACCAGCAACTTTAAAAAATAGCATAAAAATCAAATAGCAAGGGAGTGTTTTTGTTTGGTTTTGTTTGTTTGTTTGTTTTTGGTACCTGTTTAACAGAAAAGATGTGCTAGAAAACAGATGCTTAAGTAAATATGTTCCAGCAGTATGGGTTCCATATTTAACTGGCATTTTATCATGTCCTAAAATATCTTTTAACATGAATTTTTATTCTATAATTCTGTTTATGATTGTTCTTCAACTGCAGCAGTTGCTGACTTTTTGGTAACCCCATCAGACAAAACTCACTTCAGACAGGCCTGTGATTTTATTTTATATCCAATTTAACACAGTCTGACCATGAGGTAAGCAAGTAATAAACTGAATAAATGAAAGATCATTTTACTATTTCTGAATTCATTGCTTCCTCTTTACTTAGCCAATAGTTGATGCCTTGTTAGCTATTGCTAAGGTCCAGGACTATTGCCAGAGTCCACAGGTCTAGGATGCTGACCACGCTACTCACAGGCCTACAGGGGTAAGAGTTACTAATTCTCCAGTTTTCATAAGCCAATTACTTAAGGTCTCTTGAGAGGTAGAAAAGATGACTGATTGACATCTCTCTCTCCATTCATGTTTTGGTAAGACACCAATAGAAAGTATCCATGCATACTACTTTGACTGACACCCGCTTTTATTAAAATCTGACCTATGCAAATATATAATTGAAGAAAGAGGACAAAAACACTTTAAAGAAGTCAGGTTCTGGAGAGAGGGCTCAGCCATCACAACCAAGAGAAAACAGTCAAATAAAGAGTCAAGATGATGCGACCTCCCTGAAGGTCAAACAAAGAAAGTTTCAACAGCAATTTCTCTTTATTTGGTTCAGGCTACTCATCAAATCCTTCTTTTCACAGAAGACAAAAACCAATGCAGGGATCAGGCAAACTTTAAGGAATAGAAATTGGTGTACTCAGAGAGTAGCAATAAAATATGAGAGAGAGAGAGAGAGCGAGAGCGAGCGCATCCAAAGAACAAGACAGTAGAGGAGGCACACGGACACAGTACCAGGTATGTTGAATGCAACAGATTAGACAATAATTGTTTCATGGGAAATAGAAGAGGTAAAGAAACAAGAAAACAGTCAACTCAGGAGGTTGTCTGAAGCAAAGCAGACAAAATTAGCCAGGGGATTATCAAAGATATCATACAATTGGGGGGGGATGGAAAATGTTTTCATGCTGAATGGGATTAATTGCTCTCCATAAAGAATAAAACTGGCCAATAACAAGAACAGTGTCATCATATTTCAAAGCTATAGGGATAAGAAAAGATTGAAAACGAGGGGGAGAGGAAAAGGAAGGGAGGAAAGAAAGGTGAGGGGGAAGAAGGGAGGGGAGGGGAGGGACTGGAGGGAGGGAGGGAAGGAATTAGAATGACATCAACCTTTCCATGGACAATGCCTTTGAAATCTTATGGGAAAACCAAGCTCCGAAGTAGAATCTTATCCCAGCTAAGAATGGTGGATGAGCAACAACTTTTCCGGTATAGTTACTGGAGGATATGGTCCACCAAAAGAAGCCTTTTTACTTTAACAAACAACAAACAGAATTGTGAGGCTATTGTACAGAAGAGAGGGGAAGGAATCCCAACAGTGATGTGGCAGAAGTCTGATCCTCCATGGCAGGGGGTGGGGTCACATCTGTCGCTGAGAACTCAGCTAACACAGCGGTGGAGTGTTAGAAAAGGGGGTTAGAAGAAGAGCAAGAATGTGGGGAAGAAGCTCCTGAGAAAGGAAGGAAGAAGTGGGGGGACTGAGGGAGAAGGAGGGGTGGTGGAGAGGAGGGAGTACTAAGAGGAGTGGGGGGACTAAGGGGAGAGCAGGGAGGGACTGAGGGGAGGATTGCTGTTTTTCTTTACAAGTCCTGTGAAAGTTCTTGACTTTTAAGTTAAACACATTTACTGCCTTTATACAAACTAAATTTAAGTAGGCAAAAGGTCTATTAATATGCCAGAAATAATTTGTAGATTGTGGGTAATGCAGTCCCTTCCCCCTGCACTATTAGAAGTAGCCTTTCCGGAAAAAGGGCTGCCCCTCTGGTTTCCTCTGCAAAGTTTTTAAGCAAGTTCTTGGGAGCCCATCAATCTGCCAATTAGAAGAAAATGCAAAGGACCAGCAGGAGTCATGTCTGCAAGGAAACAGCTACCATCCCATAAAATTATTGCCTTTACCAAATTAGAATAAACCTGTCAAGACGATGTTTAAGCATCTTTATGTAAAATTCAAAATGGTCCGACTTCAACTGTTAGCCAGGTCCTTTCGACCTGTCTATTACCAGTGGTGCTTACAGTCTGGGGGAAATGACTGTCGCTAGCTGTCGAGGCCAGAGTCCCCGTCTTTCCCCTTGGTGGCCTCCAAGCTCTGGCTCTGCAGAAAGCCTGGCTCCTGTAGCTGGCCAGGTGTTGTGGCTGCTGTTTCTACAGGAAAACTATGAAGTGAAACATCACTGTACCTACCTCGATCATCAATAACATAAAATAAAACTGGGTTTCCTTCAATTGGATGAGCTTGTCACAGTCACTAGAATTTACAAATGTGTGTCCCCAAAGCATGGCTGAGACAATCCACAGAATACCAGTCCCTGTCACTGTAAAGTGAGCCGCAGAATGAATGCTGTGACTGATAAGAGTAGAAGGGGCCAGGGTCAGGGAAGTGGAGGCTGACTTACCTGCAAGCCACCCTCCCACAAAGACAACCAGAGAGCTGAGCGAGGACCACACCTTTGCAATTAGTCCATTAGGAACTAGAGGAAATTGCTGTCTGAGGGGCTGAGAGATGTCTCAGTGGCTAAGAGCATTTGTTTCTCTTGCAGACAACCCAGGTTTGGTTCCCACCACTAATATGGCAGTTCACAACCATCTATGACTGCAGTCCCAGGGGAGCTGAGGCCCTCTTCTGATCTCCTCAGGTACCACACGTGGCTCACATACAGAGTGCAGGCAAAGTACTCACACACCAAACTATTTATTTAAAATAAATTAAAAATTAATGAATCAAAATGTTTAATTACTGTTTGAGTTTCATTTAAAACATGTTTCAGGTCAGGCATGATGATACACACCTTTAAACCTAGCACCTGGGAGGCAGAGGCAGGTGGATCTCTTTAAGTTTGAGGTCAGCCTAATCTACAGAGAGAGTTACAGGACAGCTGCAGCTGTTACACAGAGAAACTGTGTCTCAAAAAACCAACCAAACAAAAACTGTTCAATGAATTTGGGCTTGGTAATAGGGGCAGAATTTTCAACAATTTTTGAAATAGTCTTAAGCACATTTCTGACATTTATGTGAAGCAGTGTTCTCATTGACAATTATTAAAATTGATTTTATGTCAATGTAATGCCAAAAAGATTCTTAAGAACATTGAAGATGGAGCTGACAACATGGCTCAGTGGGTAAAGATATTTGCTGCTAAGCCTGATGACCTGTGTTCAATTCCCAGGACTCACAAGTTAGAAGGAACGACTAACTCCCATGGGTTGTCCTCTGACCCCCATGGATATGCTGAAGCACACATGTAACTCCCCACCCACATCAAATTAATAAATGGGTTTTTTTTTTAAATGAAGTTGTTTTTGTGTTTGTCAGCATTAAAGATTTGGCCAACATTTCATTCTTTATGCAAAAACAAACAAGCACATCCATTTCATTAGTACACAAATTTCTGTCTTCTAAGATCCTATTAGACCATCCCCCTAGACTCTGTTCTCAACCACCTTTCTTGTCCAAAGTTCCAAAGTCGCTCATATTCTTCCAAAAACCAAAATAATCGGGCTCTTCAAACCAACAGCCCACTCTAAGATACCAACGTCGCATTAACTACTTTTCTGGTGACTGTGATAAAATACTGTCAACCTATGGAAGGTAGGATTTATTTGGGCTCAGTTCCAGCAGAGTAAGAATCCATCACGCCAGGGATACATAACAGCAAATGGTAGGCATGGAACCAGAAGAAAGAAATTGAGAAGTCACATCCTCAAATACAGGCATGAAGCAGTGACCCCGGTGCTACACTTCCTCCTGCAAAGCTCACCTCCAGTGAGGTATTTCCTCTGGTAAAGCTCCACCTCTGGTGACGTACTTCCTCCAGCAAAGGCTCCCCCTCCAATGACGTACTTCCTCCAGCAAAGCTCCACCTCTCAAAGATGCCATAGTCCCTTCCAACAAAGCTGCTGACTGGTGAACAACTGTTCAAATATGCGAGCCTATGCAGGACATTTTCATTCAAACCACCACACAAACATTGCCACTCGAAACAGTGACGTTTACTCAGTGAAAACCGTTGTCTTAGGAACATAGCTTATGAGGTGCCCAAAAATACAGTCCTCAGTGTGCCTCACCCACCTTGGCCAGCTCCCCTACTATCCTTACCCTGACATTGTCCTCATATACTGTAAAATCTCCCCTGGCTTTCCCTGAGAAGCCTGCCCATACCCTCTACCCCTACCTCCTGCCTTGTTGCTCTCATCATTGCCCGCCATGGTTAACTGATCATCTCAGGCTCGGAGATAGATAGCTCAGGATAGGAAGCCTACTCAGCATGTATAAAGTTCTAGGTTCAATCCCCAGCATCACAAAAAATAAACACATAAATAAAATGGATCCACAGAGCAAACTGTTTTAAAGTTAGTCTCAATATCGGTCAGTATAATTAGCACACCGTGTGTATGTTCCCATCTTCTCAAAAATAAACTAAATATGCCCTCCTACCTTGAATAGAGTTTGTTTTAAATTTGAGCTTACAAGGATATAGTACTGTCCTACCCAAAATGACAAACTAGAAGTGCAGTTGAAAGCTCTCATTTTCTGAGACGCAGTTCCCGAGCCTAATTGCTCTCTGTCAGGATAAGAGCCGTGAAGGGGAGGGGCAGGTCTGTGAGGCGACTTTCATAGAAACCCAGTGAGCTAGTACACCTGTGAAATAATTAGGCCATGTCAGAGATGTGCTTTGCGGTACACGTGTCCTCGGGAGGAAACTGATCTGTACAATGGAAAATGTCCCTAGTGTAAGGGCGGCTGAACGTCTTGCCATTCCTTTTCACTTTGAGTCTGGGCTTGCTCTGGGCTTGTTTCGTCTAATAAAATACAGTAAAGGTGACCCTGTTTGACTTCGGAGACTGAGTCTTAAGAATCTGGTTTCTAGTTCCGTGGGCTGGAACCCTTCGTCTTAGAATCTAGACATTGTACTGTGACAGGCTACATGCAGGAGATCTAAGGTACGGTAGCCAGCACCAACTGCTGGCCATGCCTTGGAGTCTCTTAGAAACGCCAGCCCAGTGGAGCCTCCGGATGCCATAGCCCTAGCCAACAGCACACAGATCAGAAGAGCCACCCCGCTGAACCCAGACAACCCACAGAATTGCGAGATAGGAAAAATGGCTGTAATCTTCAGCCACTATGGTTTGGCACAGTTCATTATGTAACAATAAATAATTCAAATGACTCCTGATTTGTATTTATTGGAAAGTGACACCAATTCAAAAATTCTACACATGTTTCATAAAGCAGAGTGGGGCAGTAATAAGGCTTTCTGCCTCTCAGGCGGCTCCCAGGAGAAGCAGCTTAGTCGGCAGTGGGAGAATTAATAAGAACAATGCAGTAAAGTGAGACAAACTGTGCTAAGTCAGCAGCCTCGGTGGCGGGGTGTACAAAACCTTATTGTGCCATTAAGGTAAGCAATTCAATTACTACAGTGTGTACACAGGGAAATAATCAGCCTTCGGTGTGATGAGAAGGCATATAAATTGGTGGCCGTGAAGAGCCTGGCGAAATCAATAAAGTTTATGAAAATGAAATTAGTTGCGCATTGGACGTGGGTGACAAATAGAGAACAAGTTCTGTAACTTGGGGAAGGGCCATCTATGGTCTGAGGTCTCCCTCGGAGTGACAGCAACAGCAAACGGGTTAGAAAGGTACCCACATCTGGCTGGGTGTATGGCTCTGTGGTAGAGCACAAGTCCCGTATGCATTTAAAAAAGGCCCTGGCTTGGTCCCCAGCACCGCAAAGCAAACACTCGAGTCGAAAACTTAAATGCTGTTGCCTAGGTTATTTTTATCACACCTGGAGCTGTTGGGTTTGCTCTGAAGGCTCTATTTTCATTCACTCGCCCCTGCCTCCTACCATGGGACCTCTGTTTATTAGGGCCCCCAGAACACCGCCCACTTGGAGCTTTCCATTCTGCCTTCAGTAATTGTTTTCCTTGTTGTGTTTGGATGACACTTCCTGTGTGCTCGGAGCAGCATCTTGCCCCTTTTTAGTTCCTGGCTACATGATCTATAATTAGGTGGCAACTATACCTTTCTCTGTTTGTCCCTAAGGGCTAAGACAAAGCTACACAGTGGGTGCCCCGTACTTAAATGGATAGAGGACTCACTAGGCGGTAAACCAGTAGACTAAATCCTCTAATATCTGGAAATAGGGTAGGGAGAGTTAAAATAAAAATCATCGAAGCTTGGCGGTACCGTTGGAGGAAGAGGCTGAAAACCTGCCCTCTGGCCCATACTTTTTTAGATTTCGTGTTTATTCGTGGATTTACTATTCTGGATTATGGAAAAGCTCATGCTCTTGGTACAGTCAGTGGAAAGTTTACTGGCAACACTCAGTGGACTTGCAACGTGAAGTCTGTTTGATTCTTCAAAGCCCTCTGGTTGGTGGTTGGCGGTTGGTAGCAGAAGCTGACGTGGCCAGAGGGGAATGCAACTGGGACCAGGATGCTGGGTTGAAAACTCTCCTGCTGGCCAACAGCAGGAAAGCATCGTGGTATCGCAGCGCTAGGCAGAAGCCTCTGCAGTTTCTCCATGTGCGCGGACTACATTCCTTGTAGATGGGTCTGACAGATCTGAGGACAGATCTTCCTGCTGTTCTGAACTCTTCCCGGGCATTTTGAATGGGCAGCCGTGACTAGCTGCCACTCAGGCCTCTAAAAGCTTATGTTCTGATCCAGACGCCATGATAAGGACCGCGGTGTATACAGGACACTGGCAGCAGAACACAAACATTGTCTGCATATGAAGAGAGCCATGTCGTATACTCATTAATTCCACTGACGTTTACGGGGTGCTTCTGATGTGCTGTGCCCGTGCCTGCGGGGTCTGCGTCACAGTGATATACAGCTCTCATCAAACTAATATGTGTATGCAGGGTCCCAGACATTAAATAACAAACATATGTATAATTATAAACTGTGACACATTCTGTGGAGGGAAGGACATGTTACGGAGAAATCCAGTTGAGACAGAGCAGGGCAGAAAAGAGAAAGAAGAATTGATATTTGGGTTGAGAGTGAAGAATGGAATGAATGTAAGGAATTGGAGGTTAATATTTAGGTCAAACCGCATGAACTTGCTGATATTTAACCATTTATGGCTACCACAGCAGCAGCATGTGTGGTTTAGGCTATTAGGCAGGAACACAGTATTTCACTGGAGCAGGAGTGGACAGCTGCTGACCAGACATAACTGTAGACCTGGAAAAGAGGGGTCATAGGTAAATGTGCTTCCACACAAGCCTGACGACTTGAGTTCAAAGCCTGGACCCCACACATGAACCGTGGCATGAACATACAAAACTCTCTCATATTCTCTCTCTCTCTCTCTCTCTCTCTCTCTCTCTCTCTCTCTCTCTATCTATCTTTTCTTCTTCTTCTTCTTCTTCTTTCTTCTTCTTCTTCTTCTTCTTCTTCTTCTTCTTCTTCTTCTTCTTCTTCTTCTTCTTCTTCTTCTTCTTCCTCTCTCCACTACCTCTCTTTCCTTCCCCAAATAATTTTCCTTTTGAAAAAAGGAAGGAAGGGGGGAAGAAAGGAAGGAAGGAAGAGTAGGAAAGGGAAAAAAAACTTGAGAGTCAGCACTACCAAAGTCATCCTGGAACTCGGAACTGTACTTTGGGTTTCTATTATCCTTTAGACTCCAAACTCCTGCTCTCAAATCACTGAGAGAGTGATATACCTTTGCTCCTTCAAAAATTCTAGAATAAAGGTGGGGAGGGATGCTGCAGCCTGGGCCTTAGAGGTTGTATGTTCTTGCATGAGTCAGTGGGCATTGTGCACAGAGCTGGGTATGGCATATACTCAGGAGCCAGCTGCTATGACTGTATAATAAACCACCCCAAGAGTAGTGGTGCAAAAATAGTGCCCATTTGTGCTCACATAACCAAAGGTCAAGTATTAGAAAGAGCACGTGAAGTTGCTTTTCTCTGTCCCTCTCCGGGAACTCAGCTAGGAAGCTCTGGGCTGTAAAGGAAGAATTGAAACAGGAAGTTCTGCTTCCCAGATGGGGTTTCCAGTAAGTGTCTGATGCCTGTGCTGGAATGCATAGGCAAATTATTACTATCATTACTACTATTATCATTATTATTATTATTACTATCATCATCATCATTATTACTATACTATTTGGATTTTTTTTTGTTGTTTTTTTTTGTTGATGTGACAGAATCCCTAACGGAGAAAAGATTGAGAGATGATGGAGTTATTTTGGGTCATAGTGAAGGGGAAGGCATGGTGGTAAGGTGACTGGTAGTTGTGGCAGCGAGAACATGGGTGGCTCAGTATGTTGCAGAAGGAATCAGAAAGCAGAGAACACCACTCCAATGGCAAGGAAGGATCCAGCCTTCAAGCTCCAAGCCCCAACCTTACAGACTAAATCGCCCAGCTAGGTCTCATGTCCAAAAGATCTCACCTCCCCAAACAGTTCCAGCAGCGTGGGACTCACACGAGCCTGGGGTAGGAACATCTCACATTTAAACCCCAAGAGCTGATTCAACTGGGACCGGGGCCTGAAGCACTGCACATGGTGTGGTCAGCTCACAGTCTGACAACTGAATTCTAACAACATGGTTCCAAGAGGGAGCCTGTGCAGGGTTCCAAGACCAGCTCAAACTGTATGGCTCTTGCACGGTTAATTTTGGAAATCATACTGCATCCTTTTTTTTTGCTTTAATTTATGTGTAGAAATTATCAGAGTTAGCTCAGACACGAGGGAGAAAGTGTGTGAGTCGAAGCCCACCCCTCAGTGGGTAGGATGTCAAGGTGACATTTCAAGAGGATGCAGGGTGGGGTTTGTTATTTCACCCAATCTTTGAAAATGCAGCCCACCATGGATTAGAGAGAGATCAGCAGAGTAACTTCCCTGAGTCGCAGGTAAGAGTTTTGCATAGCATGGTTTATGCAAAGGGAAGAGGAAGGGAAGGGTGAGCAGACTCCTGCTCTAAGGGGCCAGTGACTTCTGGAAAACACCAGTCCTTCTCTTGATTGATGTGCAGCAAAACAGCTGGCTCTTCTGGGAAGATGGCGCACCAGTTTGCAAAGACAGAGGCTTTGACAGGCAGAGCACAGTAGAGGGCCTAAGTATTCCGAAGCGGTCAAAGGTTCCATTCGGAAAGGCTGCTCTCTGAACAAGTTGCACAAGCAGTTCTGACACAATAGTGGCCCCAATTAAGGAGCGGATGTCCAGGCTAGGATATGAGTAGAGCACAATCTGGAAGGAAGGGATAGAATGTATGCCTCGATCTTTCTCAGGTCTTAGCAGCCAACATCCCCTGGCCAAACCAAACCAGAGCTCAGGAGCTGGAAACCAGTGATGCAGCCTTAAAGACCAGCTTGTAGAAGCACAGAGAAGGGCAGAGGGGGCAGAGATGAGGCTTCATTAAAGTCAATACGAAAGAGACCCAGACCTGAAGACCCCTGGACCAGGCAGGCCCCATCTGATGACTGTGACACAGGTTGTCAAGGTTTATTTACCTCTGAGTTTGCTAATGATGTAGGAGAACTCCAAGGAAATCGTAATGGGCACACACTTGCAGGTCCCTGTCAGTGCCAGCTGTGTAGGCAGGGCAGCATAAAGTTGAGCTTCGTTCTCTGGAATCACAACCTGGGATCAGCCACTCGTTGTGTGACCTTAGGTGAGTTCTTGAACTCCTCTGGGCTTTCACTTACCTCATGAAGGTTCTAACTTGTGGATATGTTCTAGGGCTGAGAGAATGATATGACAGTGGGGACTGTCACAGTGCTGGCCCATGAGATGCTGTCACAGGCTACTTTACACATGGAGGCTCTGGGTTCCTTCATTAAAATGTGAGGTTACTTAAGACATACTTTTCAACGATACTTTAATAACATGACTTCTAACATAATCTAACCCTCATCTTTAATACTCTGGACAAAAGTCTCAGGAGCCAAGATTTACAACACATATGCCTTTTGATCCAGCAGTTTTAATCCTAGAGTTTTGTTTTCTTAGAATGGTTTCATAGTCACAATGGGACTGTGGGCAGGGAACGGAGCTCCCTTATACCTCCTGCCCCACACAGGCCTCACGTCACTCTCCATTACCGGGACCTCTGCCAGAGTGACACATTGTTACCATTGACGGCCCACTCCAATGTGACACATTGTTACCATTGACGGACCACTCCAATGTGTCACCTTCACCCACAGTCCACAGTTCAAACTGGGGCTCACTCTTAGTGACGCACAGATGTAGTAAATAAACAGTGACATGTATCTACCATTATCATA
Source organism: Rattus rattus (assembly GCF_011064425.1). Classification (NCBI taxonomy): domain Eukaryota; kingdom Metazoa; phylum Chordata; class Mammalia; order Rodentia; family Muridae; genus Rattus; species Rattus rattus. Next base: position 88,549,522 of record NC_046159.1, on the reverse strand, counting down.
TTACACAAAATCATTTCACTGCCTGAAATCACGTCACCTTATCATCCCCTGTCTCCCAACACCCATCCCCGATAATTACAGACCTATCTTTTCTCTGTAGCTAAAGTTTTGTTTTGTCAAGAATGACACATAGTTGGAATCATATAGCACATGGCTTTTTCAATTTGTCTTCTTTCGCTTACTAATTAATATGCGTCGTGTTTCCTCCACGTCTTTATAAAAATTTAGGGGTGGGCATGGTGGTGTCTACTTTTAATTCCAGCAGTTGAGAGACACAGACAGACATATCTTCTCTATGAGTTTGAGGCCAGCCTGGTCTACATAGAGAGTTCCAGGACAAAAGCACCCCCAACCCCAAAAAATAAAAAAATTATAACCAAAAATGCTTTACTGTGTGCCTGTGTGTATGTCTGTGTGTGTCTGTGTGTGTCTATGTGTGTCTGCCTGCCTGCCTGCCTATCTGTCTGTCTGCACTTGCTACATACAGCATATATGTAGATGTCAGAGGACAAAATTTAGAGATCAGTTATCCCTTTCTCCCTTAGATTCCCAGCAGGAATCCTTGAACTCAGGTCATCAGGCTTGAGTGGCAAGTGCTTTACGCAATGAGCCATCTAGCTGCTTCCTCTCTGTCTTAGCTTAGTAGCTCATTTCCCTTCAGTGTGAATAACAAACACTGCCTGGTCTAGATATAATGTGGTTTATTTCTCACCTCACTCACTGGAGAACATCTTGGTGGCTTCTAGACTTTGGCAATTATAAACAAAGCCACTATTCACAATTGCATGTAAATGTTAGTGGGGGCGTAAAAGTCTTCAATTCATTTAGCATAATGCCAAGGAGCTCAGTTGCTGGTCATATGGTAAGAGAGGATGTGAAGGAAGGAAGGAACAAACGAACAAACTGCCAAATTGTATTCCAAAATGGCCATGCCCCTGGCATCCCTGCCAGCCATGAGTACACATGCCCATTGCTCCACATCCTTGCCAGCATCGGGTGCTACCGGTGTTGTGGATTTTTTTTTTTTTTTGTTCTTTTTTTCGGAGCTGGGGACCGAACCCAGGGCCTTGCGCTTCCTAGGCAAGCGCTCTACCCCTGAACTAAATCCCCAACCCCTGGTGTTGTGGATTTTGAGCATCCCACGCAGTGTCTCCTTGTTTAAACGAGCCTTTCCTGGATGATAGTGTGGACCACCTTTTCATATGCTTACGTGCCATCCGTCTCTCTTTCGGTAGAGCATCTCTGGTCCATTTGTCAATCGGGTTGTGTAAGCTCACACTATTGAGTTTTAAGTGTTCTCTGCACGTCGTGGGGAGGGGATAGCATCTTATCAGATAGGTATTTTAACAATACCCTCTCAACTATGGCTTGTCTTCCATTCTCTGGACAGCGTCTTTTGCAGAGCAGAAACTTTAAATTTTACTGAAGTCCATTAAAATTCTTTCCCCCACCCCCACCCCCCGCATTTGGTGTTGTGTCTAAACGTCCTGGCCATACCCAAGGGCATTGAGGTTTTGTCCTAATATCCTTAAAGACTTTTACAGCAGAGATAAGATATGCATGAATACATTATCTGAAGTTGATTTATAATTCCAAAAGATAAGGAACAACGCAAGGATCTGGCAGGAGGGGATGGTTAAATTACAGTGCAAAGAACAGAGCAGGCCCATACATTCCTGAATGGGTTTAGACAATAACAAGCCCTGAAGCTAAAAATGCCCAGTCCACTTCTTGACACCCGAATTCCTGGTTTTAGCACAGTGACATGTTCTCGTGGTCCAGGCACTGCTAAGGGAAGGAATATTTTGCCTGCTTTGCCTATGGAGTATAGATGTGATGGAGTGACATCTAGTGAGAAGCAGCTCTCCTGGGCAGACTGACAGTCTGTACAGAGAACTACGTACAGGGTACTTCTGGATGTGCGGATGCTCTGACGACCACACCCGATGCCCACCCTGGCTCAGGTCACCGGCTCCTCCCTGATTAGGTCTTACGTGGGGCTGTCCTTGAGCACAGCTCTGCTCAGCGTCTCCCTGTAGGGAGACCACCTGCTTTCATCCATCTCTAATGAGGTCCCTACCTGACTTAACAAGACACCAGCGCTCTCCCTACTGTTCCCGGAGTCTTTACAAATCTTTGCTTTGAAATCCCCGGAGAGAGAGAAGGGTGCCTCTAAGATCTTCTTTGTGTTTGATGGGGCCCCTGCCCAGCGTCCTCTATGCTTCCTTCCTTCCCCACACAAAAAGAAAAGGCAATCTTTACAATTCCTCTAATTAACAGTTTGTTTTTATTCTCAATATCTGGTGGTTGATTTAGCTTACGGTCCAGGGGGACTTAACCTACCTGGATTAGAGGGGAGCAGCTGGAAGGTGGTGAGGTTTCCACAGAGTTTCTTCTCTCCCTCTAATTGGTGGCAGCAGCACATGCCGTAACAAGGTGAGTCTAATTCTATTCTGCTGAGAGAGGAGGAAAGTTTCATTTTTATTATCTTTCCGAGACTTATCTAGCAAATTGGCAGTGGTGTGTGTGTGTGTGTGTGTGTGTGTGTGTGTGTGTGTGTGTGTGTGTGTGTGTGTGTTAGAAAAGACCCTTTAGTTAGTTTCTTCCCATGTCTGAGATATAATCAGGTGTGTAGGGGGCTACCCACTGAGGAAACAGTGGGTCCCTTTTGTCAAGGCTTTGCCTTGCTCCAGAGTCCACTTCGGCCTGTTTTATCTGAAGCATGACAGATTAGCCACTCTGTCTTCCAACATCCCCGAGCTGACCTGGCTTGGCTCGGTGAGACAGCTCTCCAACTAGCTCACGTGTGCTGGGTCAGGCAAGCAGGCCTCTACCTCACACAGCTGTTTCCTCCACCTCTGGACGAGTCACCCAACTGCCCACCTTCAGGACCTTTGAGCATCCCCTCTCCACGGCGCCTCTCCAACAGAGGTCAGGACTGCTCACGTGCTATGACTTCCCTCCGCACAGCGGCATGATCCGCATGCGCTGCTGGGACTGATTCTACAGATGTGGACACCGCTGTATGGTTGGCAAGCTTTGAACTGTCGTCAGAGGCACCACTACACCGACCATGAGGATTCTCGGACACGCCTAACCTGCCAGTTAAAGGGCAGCTGGTTCTAACCTTACAGGACGGCAGTCTGGTAACATGAATCCTAAAGCTTCCTATCTGGTAGGCCCTTTGGCTCTCTCTCCATCCCATACCACACCTCTGAGGTACTTAGGAAAAAAAAAACCATGCAGGAATGTTCGCTGGAGGTTTTAATTCCTTCTAACAGTTGGAAGTAATCCAAATGCCCAACAATGAGAAAACGGCCAAACAAATTATGAAGTAGCAATACAATGGGCTACTCTATAAGCATTATTATAAAATTATATTTGATTATAGGAAAGATATTCAGGTTACATTAAGTGAAAGAAAAAAACTTCCCATTAAAGGCAAATTTTTCTTTTAATCAGCCATCTGCAGCCTATAAGAGCTAAAAGTGGGAACAGGTGAGTCATAAAATTAGAAGGAAGAGTTATTTTGTGGGCAATGACCACTTTCTCACATGTTAGATTGGGGGGAGACATACATAGAGACGATGTGCTGGCTAGTTGTATGACGACTGGACACAAGCTCAAGTCATCTGAGCGAAGGGAATCTCAATTAAGAAAATGTCTCTGTAAGGTTGGGTGGTAAGGCATTTTCTTGATACATGATTATGGGAGAGGGCCCAGCCCACTGGGGGTGGTACTATCCCTGGGCTGGTGGTCCTGGGTTCTGTTAGAAAGAAGGCTGAGTAAACCATAAGGAGCAGGTCACTAAGCAACAGCCCTCCATGGCCTCAAGTATCCGCTCCGGGTTTCTGCCCTGTTCCAGTTCATGTCACTTCCTTCAGTGATAGACAAGGACATGGAAGTGTAAACCAAATTAACCCTTTCCTCCCCGACTTGCTTTTGGTCACAGTGTTTCGTCACAGCAATAGTAACCCTAACTAAATCAGATAAGTGAAGGAAAGGAAAAACTGTCTGGATGTTTCTATCCACCTGTAAACACAGTGAACATTCTGATAGCTCCTTCTTGTTCTTGTCACCTCTGTTGCTGTGACAGATGCCCCAATACAAAGCAACACAGAGAGGAAGGGGCTAAACTGGCCTATAATTCCAAGTCCATCCATAGGGGAAGTGGAGACAGGAACTCAGACGTCGTCCAAACCACACCCGCAGTAAAGAGCACAGAGGAGAGCAAGGCACCTTAGCTTGCTTTCTGCTTCTGTGCTGCTAGCTTTCTTTCTTTTTAACTAATTCTATTTATGTCCTCGAACTTGCTGTGTTGACCAGACCGGGCTCAGTCTCACAGAGGTCGGGACTGCCTCTGCCTCCCTCTTACTGGAATTAAAGGCATGCACTGCCACACCCTCAAGTTTGGAGCCCAGCCCATGAAACGATGCCACTGGGTGGATCTGCTGAGGCAGTCTCCCCTAGACACGCACAGGACAACCCGAGCTGGACAATTCCCCTCCAGACTCTTCCCAGGAGGTGCTGGGATGCGTCAGGCTGACGGCACACTCCTCATGTTTCTTGGGGTGGATACATTTATCTTCCTGATAAAAGCCTGATTGTGCATTGTATCTTGACCCTCTCCCACTAACGTATGAATTTACTTAATCTGCCCTTTTCCTTACATGCTCGCTATTGTTGCTGTGCAATTTAATTGTACAGATGTTATAAATGCCACAAGTCAAGTCCCACTTGTTAATGTCACCTACATTCTGTTCCCTGTTCTCCATTTCCTTTTCCTCTCCCATTTGGGACCTAACTATGTAGGAGCATGCTTCAGTATTTTCTTTTGTGAAGTTCTTCTAATGATAAAATTACCATTTGGGGGTTGGAATGGGGCTTTTTTTTTTTTTATTTGCCCTTCATTGGTAAGTATTTTTTTTTATCAATTGTAGAATTTTTGAACAGTTCTTGTCTTAGCCATGGTTTCACTGCTGTGAAGAGACGTCATGACCACATGGCCATAACAACTATTATATAGAAAACATTTAACTGGAGCTGGCTTACACTTCAGAGGTTTAGTCCATTATCATCATGGTGGGAAACATGGCAGCATCCAGGCAGCCATGGTGCTGGAGGAGCTGAGAGTTCTACATCGTAATATGCCAGCAGCAGAAGACTGTCTGACACACTGGACATAGTTGAGCATAGGGGACCTCAAAGCCTGCCTCCACACTGGCACACTTCCTCCAAAAAGGTCACACCTCCTCCACCAAGGCCATATCCTTGTAGTGTTACTTTCTATGGGCCAGGCATGCAAACACATGAGTCTAGGCTGACTAATCCTAGTCAAACTACCAGTTCCCTCTGATGTTCGGCGTCTAGGTCTCTTTAGTCCTTCTTGGCCATTTCTAGTCTTTCTTAACTTCGTGGCTCAATACCTTTCACCAGTTTTTGGAAACTCTTATCTACTATCTTTTAAAATAATGTCTCCCTCTTCTACTCTTGGGTCTACAGTTATATATTATGTTAGACCTCTGCCATAGGGTTGGAGATTTAGCTCAGGGGTAGAGCCCTAGGGTCAATCCTCAGCTCTGGGTTGGGAGGGAGACCTCCTCATGTGATCTCCATTTGTTATGCTTCTGTCTTTTCCATCACTCATGTTGATTAATTTTCTAATTACTTAAGTCTAATCTTCTATTAAACCCACTCAATGAGGTGTTTTATTTTGTTTTGGGAGGTAGGGTCTAACTGTGTGGCGCTTTATGTAGGCCAGGCTAGCCTTAAATCTATGTAGATACTCCTGCCTCTGCCTCCTAGTGCTAAGATTAAAGGTGTGTACCAGCAGGCCCAGCCTAATGAGTTCTCTACTTAGTAATTGAGCTTCTCAGTTCTACCATCCTGCTTGATTTCTCCCTAATGAAATCACCTCACTAGTGTCTATTGTATCTTTGAGCACATGAAATGTGGTATTGTAAAATTGTGTCAACATCCTCAGTGTCTGGATTCCCTGTGGTTCTGTTGTTTCTTCTGATTGTCATTTCTGGTTGCTTGGGTTTGTTTTGTTGTTGTCTGTTTGTTTGATTGATTGATTGTTTTTCCTTATATGCCTGGAAAACTTGATTTGCATGGATGCCAGAAACTAACTATAGAGGGCAGGAAAACTAAGACAAAGATTGGGAAGTGTCATCACGTCTTCAGAAAGAGCTTTGCTTCAGGAAAACAGATGAGATCTCGGTTGTTCAGACCCAGGACTACGAAGGCTGGATTCACTCCTTTGAAGCTAATTTCCTTCTGGTTCATCTTTACTCCAGACAGAGAGGTTTAAGGGCACCACCATAAATTATTGAGGGAAGTCCTGAACTCCAGATTCTTCTCCCTCATGCCCTCCAAACCTTCCAGAGCCTTGCTTCTCTCCCAGTCCCTGAGCCTCTCTTCCTGAATTGGCAGAAATGCTCCCAATGCCCTGCCTTTCCAAGGCTCTTGATTTCTATCTTCTCCCAAATTTTAGCCTGTTGATGCTTGTCTGGCTCAGGCTTTTAATGCCTGGAGGACATGTTTGCAGACTGTTCTGTCCAGGTTTTCTAACTGTCCTCAACAGGAAACTTGGTCAAAAGTCCCAGTCCACCGCAAGAGAAAGCAGAGAGACCTTTCACCAATCCTGAAATTCAGTTTTAAAGGGGACCTGTCTTGGTTTGGGTTTCTTTGCTGTGAAGAGATTCCAAGATCTGGGCAACTCTTTTGAGGGAAAACGTTTAGTTTGGGGCTAGCTTACATTTCAGTGGTTTAAACCATTGTCACCATGGTAGGAAGCATGGCAGTGTGAGGCAGACATGGTGCCGGAGGAGTCAAGAGTTCCACATCCTGATCCCAGGCAGCAGGAGACTTCCTGTCACACGGGGTATAACTGGAGCATAAGAGACCTCAAAGCGCACTCTCACTGGGACACACTTCCTCTAACAAGGCCATACCTCTGAATAGTGCCACTCCTCAAGGGCCAAGCATTCACACACGAGTCTACGGGGGCCACACCTGTTCAAACCACCACATTCCACTCCCCCCCCCCATAGGCTTGTGTAACCATAACAAAATTCGTTTTGTCCAATTTCAAAATTCCCCATAGTCTATCACAGTCTCAGTAATATTTAAAAGTCCAAAGTTCAAAATCTCTTTTGAGATTCACGCAATCCCTTAACTGTAATCCCCTAACAAATCAAAATCACAGAGCACATCACATACTTCTAACATCATGGCACAGGATGTACAGTACATTCCAAAATGTAACAAAAGGAGAAGAGTGAGGGAACACTGGGCCAAAGCAAGACTGAAAATCAGCTGGGTAAACTCTAAATTCCGCATCTCCATGTCTGATGTCCAATTCCTTTCAGATTTGTTACTGCAGCACAGTTCTTTCTCTTGGGCTGTGTGCACTCCTGGTAGCACCTTTTCTCAGCAGGTACCCATGGCTCAGGCAGCTCTAACCTCTTGGGGGCTCCGATGCAATCCAGGCTTCACCCTCGCAGCTTCACACAATGGCCTCTCTGGGTCTCCATGCAGTGACACTCTTGCCACATGCCTGGCCTCGGTGACTTTCCTTAGCCATGAAGGGAGACTCCATAAGCCCTTTCTTCTCTCCTGGACTCTGAAGCCAGAACCATGTGGCCAAAGCTGCCAAGTTTTACTGCTCGCTGGGACTGAAACATGGCTCCCTCTTCAAGGACATCTTCACCAGTTTTCTCTTTCCAATGGCTTCCTTCAATGCCTAAGTTTGGCTGTTCTAGAACTTGTTCTGTAAACCAGACTAGGTCTTGACCTCAGAGATCTGCATGCCTCTGTCTCCTGAATTCTTGGATTAAAGGTTACACCACACCTGGACCTAAACTGTCCTAAAGTTCCTTTTCACAAGTTGGAAGTTTAGCTCGGGTGCGGGAGCGGGGTGGAGAGGATATTGCTCTGAGGTTACCACTTCCTAAATTCCATTTAATGTCTTTAATCTGTTTATCTCCTTGAACACAGAATTTAGTTTCTTTTTTGCACCTGGTGCCTCTTTAATTTGCGAATCATACATTTTATATTTTTCCTTGATCAGCTTGCCTTGTTTCATCAAAACACTCTTCGTAAGAATGAATCACTGGAAGGCTGTTCTGAGATTTCCTTGCCAATACAATTAATCTAAATCTCTTCACCTTAGCCTCAGACAGACTCTTTGGACAAGGGAAAAAAGCAGTCATGTTCTTCACCAAAATATCACAATAATCTTTAGGCAACATATTAAAATTCTTCTTTTCTGAAACCTCTTGGACCAGGCCCCCACAGTTCACTGGCTCCCCCAGCACCACTGTCTTCCATGTTTTTACTAGTATGGCTCATTAAGCCCCATTCAAGCATTTCACTGCTTTCCTAATCCAAAGTTCCAAAATCCACATTCTGCCAAACAAAAGCACAGTCAGGCCTATCACCACCATACCTTAGTCTCTGGTACCAACTTCTGTCTTAGGGTTTCATTACTGTGAAGAGTTACCGTGACCATGGCAACTCTTACAAGGGAAAGCATTTACTTTGGGGCTGGCTTACAGTTTCAGAGGTTTAGTTCATTATCATCATGGTAGGAAGCATGGCAGTGTGCAGGCAGACATGGTGCTGGAGGATCCAAGAGTTCTACATCTTGATATGCAGTCAGCAGAAGTAGGCTATGTGTCCCACGAGGCTTAGTTTGGGCATAGGAGACGACCTCAAGGCCCTCCTCCACACAACATGGCTACACCTACTCCAACAAGGCCACACCTCTTAATAACACCACTCCCTTTAGGCCAAGCATTCGCATACATTGAGTCTACAGGAACCATTCTTATTTACCCAACCCCTCCCCCACAGGCCCTCTGACGACCGCTTTCTCACCAGTAGTCTGCTAGCTACTGTTTCTATCATGGTGACATGAAGCTGGTTGCTCTTCCTTTCTTTGACTCAACAGAATCACCAGGCGCACCTGCTGGAAGGTGGAGCTGCCTGGGATAGTCATGATGGTAAATTATTTCTCTCATGCTTTAGCCGCTTATAGCCCACATCACTGGTTAGAAACCAATCTATGATATCGCCTGGCAAATGGGGATCAAGATGATCCCGAAGTCACTCAGAGCACGGGCACTCAACTGCTTCCTTCTCAAGGGATGAAAGACCCCAGGGGGAGGGGGTCACACCTGATCTAATTCTAATGCCAGGGAGAAGGAAAATGTGACCTGCAATTCTACACACCGAAGCCCCGGGAAGCTCTGGAAAGCAAAGCTATTGATATTAATAATTAGTACCAGCCATCAACTCAATGCCTTAAAATACAGCTATTAATATTTAACATGAATAATTGAGATTAGTATTTTAATTTGCTTCTTGCTTTCATCTCATTCCTTCTGGCAAGGGCTGTATCTACCAGCCCTTCTGTCAGGGACTCATATAATCTTGTTACTCGAACTGAATTTCTTAGCTAGAAAGAGAACCAAATGTTTCTTTTTCAAAGGTCAAGCCTATCACAGTTATTATCTTCCATTGGAGCCAGTTTTAAGAACTGAAGGGGAGAGGCTGGGATGGCATTCTCTAACAGGGTTTCTGCAGGGCTCTGATGAACACAAGAGGGTCCTGGCAGCAGCTGCCAATGTTTCCGTGTCCTGCCTCCTGGAGGATAGGGCATTGTGGACTCTTGCTTTTTTACGGAGTATTGCATGCACTGTCCTTTCTGTACAATGAAACCCATGTGAGTTAGTGACACTTAGGTACCCGCTTGACCCATGGGTCCCTGAAAGCTTTCACAGAACCAGGAGTTTCTAGGTCAGGCAGCTAGGCTAGGACTCAGATCAGTGCCTTCCACAGCCATCATCAGAGAGGCTTCTCCGTGAAGTAGATGAGAACTAACACAGAGACCTACAAGGGACAACATACAGAGAGCGAGAGGCCTTGGAGCACTCAGCCCTACATGGGATGTCTCCACCAAAGGCCCTCACCTCAGGGACCGGGGATCTGTGTGGAGGAGGAGACAGAAAGACTGTAAGAGCCAGAGGTGGTAGGTGACTTCCGGACACAACAGAATTAGCGCAGGTATGAATCCAGAGAGTGTGGCAGCATGCACAGGGCCTGCACAGGTTCAAACCACCCTCAGAACTCACCGGCGTGTCAGCATTGTTTCCTGTCTGTGCAGTGTAGACCTCTGCAGCTGCCCAGGTCTAGGTGTCCTGGTCTTTTCCTTAGAGTCATGCAGGAGCCAGGCCTGCAGGGTTAGCTTCATCTGAGAGTGAGAGACAAGTTCCCAGCCTCTGCTCAGACCTCCTGAATGGCCATGCTCACAGTGGGATCTGGCAGCCATCTTCCAGACCCTGCGCATGGTGCCAGGGTCTCTCAGGAACTAGTGCTTTTTGGGTAAATCACACTTTCCTCCATGATTTTGATCCCCATCAACACGCTCCAAGCACTATATCAAGAAACATACTTCAACGTCAAAAGCTTCTGTGAGACAACAGTAAATTCAGGCCTGGACATCTGTACAAACTTCTAAGCCCACATTTCTTTTTCTTCTCCCACCTAAGTTTATGACTACATCTTCCTACTTGATATTTGGGTAAACATTAAGATCTCAATTTTTCTTTAAATTTTGAATTATAAATACCCTAACTTAAATCAACATAATGCTACTTTTTAGAAGAAAAAAATTTTTTTCTTTTGATACTTAAAACCCTTCTTCTCCTGAGCTTTCAGTGTGTGGTCACAGGCTCCCCACCTCGGGTGACAGACATGGCAGTTAGAGTCAGCGGAAGCTGTTGGCGTCAAACTCAGCCCATGGCTTCTCGAATGCGTTTTACATACACCTCTGCCCCTTTCGCTGCCCCCTTAAGCAAGCATCCTTTCCTCCCAAAGGCAACTCTCTGGTTTTTTACATGAGTGGAACTGTAGCAAAGTCAAATCAGATGCAGGCAGTATTCCAGACCGTCGCTTCAGCTTTTCGTAGGCCCGTACTTATTTGAAACACTCTTATTTGCAAACTCTGTGGCTCTACGCACTGAGAAACGAACTCCTTTAAATATCACACAACAACCTTTGAAGGATGGCAGCGGGTGCTTCTCAAGTGCAGCCAGGCTTGAGAAACACTGATCTCTCGGCCCCTGGGAAGGATTGCTGGCGAATGACAGCTAGTGTTCCCTGGGCTCTCCCGTGCGCATGCGCGCAGGACAGTGTTGGTGAAGGAAGGTTTGTAAGGGTCTGCCTCCACGCCTCCTCATAAGCAGACAGAAGTACTTGTCACTCGCAGACTCAGTTTCTAGATCTATAAAAGGAGACAGAGGGTCCTCCTCACAGGAGCTTGAGAGGAAGCTCAGTGAGGTGCATGGATCTAAAGTGGGGTGGAGATGGTCGTGTGCTACAAGTTTCTTTCCATAGCATCTTTAGAGCCAGATCCAAGGCTGCAGCCCCTACAAAGGCTCTCCCTTCCTTTGAGTGCCATGTGGAGCTGGCACTGGGCACAGGACTCCCTGCTAATTAGGCCTCTTCTTCCAAAACTGACTGGCCAAGCTCCTTCCACCTCCCCTGCTGACCACCTTCTGGCCATTTCACTGCTCATTAGCACTTCCTTCTGAAAGTGGCTTGGAAGAGGCTGACACAAAGTAATACCCAGCCATCTTCTTGACTATTAGCAGCTCTTATCAAAAAGCCTGGATGGTTGAGGACATTAATATGGTACAATACTGGCTCTAGAGATGCTGAGCCTGGATCCCTATCCTGTCCAGTGGCCTCCCAGCAATCCTCGGAACAGCCCCTGGGTCACAGAGCACTTTATATCTACGGACCTCCTCGGACCTCCTCGCAAGCCCCCAAGGTCTCTAAGATTCTTTTCTCATTTTACAGATCTAGAAATGGAGACCAAGAGAAGCTCGTGACTTTGGCCCAATGTGCATGTGAACTGGAATAGAAGTCTGGGTTCCGGTGTTTTTCTTCACCCCTCTGCTGCCATTTTCAACCGCAGGTGACTCCACTGTAATGATGGATCCATGGCATCGTGGGGCGGAAGAGATGAAAATAGTATGAGTGTCGCAGGCGCACTAAGGATCAGTACCGGGACCCAGCCACTTGGGGGAACCAGAGATGTGCCTGGTCTGGGGTAGGTTTTGGCAGATGGAGACGGAGGAGGTCCCGGATGGGACGGGAAAGCCTGGGCAGAGAGGAAAGGTAGTCAGGAAGGAAACCATGCAGAAAGAGAAACGAGGGAAGAGCAGGGGCAGCCATGGCAGCCTGGGAGCACATGTGCCAGGCTGGTAATCCACTGGAAACTGTGCTCAGTTCAGTTTCAGTCATTAATCAATCTAGAGGAAGGACCTAGAAAGCCAGGCTAGGTTTCCTTGTTATTACATCCCAGATAACTGATGTATCCATCCTGCTGGCATTTATAATCATCTAGACATGTTCAAATCCTTGGAATTCTTAATAGTCTCAAATCCATCCATAATTTTTAAAGTGTGTGTGTGTGTGTGTGTGTTTACACGTGCGCACGAGTGCGTGTCTCAAGCACAACTTGCAGGAGTTAGTTCTCTCAGGTGGGGTCTAAGGGATCAAACTCAGGTGGTCTGACTTGGTTGACCTCAAGCACCTTTACCCATTGAGCCATTGAGCTGGCCCTCAGTAATAACTTTCAAACAACTTCTTCCAAGCCTCATAAACTCATCTGTGTTCCGCAGTCCTTTCAGGAATTACAATGGAGGTCCAGTGTCTTCTAGATAGTAATGCAGACAGTTCTGCCAGTTAGATTTTCTCTCCAGGGGCTCCCACACAGGTATGCTTGTGTCTTAAAAATCCCTAAAACTAACTGGCTATTTAGTAGTTAGTATTTAGTATTTAGGTGTTTAAATAACTATATTCTCAAGTATTAGCATTAACCAAGCATTAAAAATATATATGGTAAACACCCCCCAGCCCCCAACAGTTTGGTTTTGGCTAATTTCTATGGCTCGAAGACTTCGCTAGCTGGAATGAGGAAACCTGGCAACCGTCCTAACTCAGCAGCAGGCTTCTTCCTATTGTGGCTGAAACCTCTCCTCAAAGTCCCTGGTGCACACATTGCTATTGAAATGAGGAGGGTGACTTACGGACGAGTGCAGGTGCTAACGTCATTTTCCTTGCACATATGTCCCCATTCTAACTGTAAGAAGAACTTGCATACCCTCGGAAGAGTCCTTGAGCCCCTGTGGAGCAGTGGTAACAGTGAGGAGGGAAATAAAAGACAAAGGGCACACTACGGCACACAGCAGGACCAACCCTAGGTCTGACCTGAAGAAATACAAAATATCATATAAAAATGAAAGCTCTAAAGCCAAACTCATCTGCAGCCATCCTCAGGGAGAAATAACAACAAAGGCTTCATGTCAATGGTATGGTCTAAGTTGATCTCTGGCTGGGGCTTTCTTGGTGTAGTACAACTTGCTATAATTTATTGCCTGTGATAAATTAGGAGTCTTCCCCTCCCCATACTCTTTAGTGCCTCAAGTAGGCTGATCACAGCTTTCCCAACTGTAAATTACTTTAGCAACTACTTGGGACCCAAGCTTAGAGGGTCATATTTTACTCTCCCTCTACTCTGGCACTCGTGGGCATACAACACTTGGGGGGAAGCAGGCTTCTCCACACTCAGGCTAACAGGCAAGTCATAATAAGAACTCCCTTCTCTCCCAGAGCATTCATTATGCGGCAGTCACTGTGCCGTGCAGTGCATACATCCTTCCAAGTGTCCTACGGGTCACGTCTTGCCATTATTTCTGCTCTGTTTCTCCGCATTTAGTAGAATGTGGGCTACAGGTCTGTCACATATAGCTTTTATTATGTTGGGACATGTTCCTTCTATTCAAAGTTTCTTTAAAACTTTTATTGTGGGGGGATATTGGGTTTTGTCAAAAGCTTTTTCCAGGTGTGTGGAGGTGACTGTGACACCCTTGCCCTCGAGTCTATTTATTTATACAGCTGATAGAGTAGATATGGGGCCTCGATTGGATTCGTTTTCTTTGCCAATGAAATAATTAAAAGGTAGGAGACACCCGATGGAAGAAGCTGGCCATCTAAAATATTGGATACCTTTCTAACCTAGTCAAGGCCCCTCTTCCCAGCCATCTGCCTACCTGGGAGTCTCTCTGACACCTAGCTCAACAGTACTCTACCTTCCTAGTGTTGTGACCCCTTAATACGGTTCCTCATGTTGTGGTGATCCCAGCCATAAAATCAATTCACTGCAACTTCGTAACTGTAATTTTGCTACTGTTATGAATCATAATGTAAATATCTGTGCTTTCCAAAGGTCTTAGGTGACCCCTGTGAAAGGGTCATTCGATCCCCCAACGGGGTCATGACCCACAGGTTGAGAACGGCTGACCTTCTCTCATAACCATTCATATATATTAACTTCAGAAGACAAGATGAAACAAAGCCTCTTTGTCCAGCCACTGTGGGAATCTGCTTGAGCTGGGCCAGCATAACAGGCTGTGACTCTAGGCTGAGCTCACCTGCCAGCACTCAGGCACAGTCACACTGACAGCAGGAACACTTACCAAACAAATACTCATTATAGCTCAGAGAACATGCTAGCAACCTTGTCCAATACGTGGATATTTGGAGGGAATTATCGTGGTAGGCCTTTAAGAACAGCAGTCTTATTTCTATCTAAAGGGCTACTTGCAAACACTGAGGTAAGGAAGGCTTCCTTGGAGCTGGTAAACCTCACATTTCCAGGCTTAAGCTGCCTCGTAACAAACAGTTCACTTTCCATCTGGCTACTTCTTCTCCAGAGCCACTAACCCATGGCCACTTTGGCTCTGGCTCTTTTTCCTGGTAAGTCTCAGTACTTAGGAGGCAGAGGCAGGAGGATCATCAGTTCAAAGCCAACCTCTGTTACAAAACAAGTTCAAACCAGCCTGGGTTATATAAGACCCTGTCTCAGAAAAACAAAATTGCAAAAGAGAACCCAAAACTGAGGGGGTAGGTGGGAAAACATGGAGGAGGAGAGTGCCAAAAAATTACTAATAAAAGTTGTAGATGCTATATGCATCAGGCACTATATGAGGTACTTGTGAGACTTCAGTCACAAGGCCATTGTCCCTGCCCTATTGGAGCTCCTCACTGCTCAGGCAGTTGGCATGCTGCTCTGCCTCCTGACAGCCTGTGGTGAAGATTCCTAAGAAGGTTACAGATTTCCTGGAAGTACTGGCCTAGAGGGCTCATCCCAGGATAGTGGTGCTGTGGTAGGGTAGGGGGGAGCATGGTTACCTATAAAACAAGGCAGGAATAGGCCTACATCGAGCAGGAAGAATATGAGAAAGATGAACAACAGAAAGTCTCTCCATTAAGAAGAAGTGGTGTCGGAGAAGGCTCATCATAGGAAATTCAAAGCCATAACCTAGCCCAAGGCCTCATCCAGGTTCTCTCGAGGGTCAGAGGTTCTCATGACTCATTTTTTCCTGGGGATGGGTGCTGATGATTGCTGGATCTCAAGTCAATGTCACTACTGACAGAACTGTCTCTATCAATCTGTCTTCAGAGACAGGCAACCAACGAGGCCTTCTCTTCCTCTGTGAAGCCCACCTGGAGAAGCAGAAGGCACAGCTTTACATCCTGGTCATCTGAGTTACCTGGATGGGACACGGAGTCCTGCTCCTGCGGCTGTGGAATTGTCCCCAGTCTGTCTTCTAACACGTCCCGGACCTGTGCTATTTCTTCCAGCATGGAAGGTATCCAAGGTGACATTTACATAGCAAGCTGACCGGATCCCTCTTCCAGGGAACTAATGGCTAAGACCTCGCCTAAACACGGTGGGACACAAAAGCCAAAGGTTATTATTCTAACTGAATACGTTAGCAACTTCAGTGTTTAGGGTACTTAAAAGCAGCTCACATCAGCAGACAATACATTCCAGGCCAAAGCTACCAAGACTGCACTACCCTGCACTCTGGGTCAGTTACTTCGTGTAGAGATCAGCTTGGCTATAGTCACCCTCTGTCTCTTATGTTTTATCTGCCCAGTGGTCAGAATAAGCAAAGGCTTTCTTTTGATTATTTTTTTTTAAATTCCACAACTCAAAGGGTAAAAATGTAGAATAAATTCCAGATACACCCGTAATCCCAGCACTTGGGAGGTAAAGGCAGGAAGATTTTTAAGTTCAAGGCTAGCCTGTGATGAACCAGCCTACCTCCATTTTAGGCTTGAAAGCCATCTTATAATAAAGACAAACTAGGCTCATTCCTGTCCATGGTTAAACTTCTGTTTCTCAAGGATTGGACTGTGCTCCCCACCTGTAACCTTAATGACAAATGGTTCTGTTCTGCCTGTTCCAGGAAAGGACAACTGTGCTTCTTTTACAAAAAGGTATAACCATCTTGCAACCCTACCTTAGTTTCAAATTTTGTTATGACTACCTTGTTATGACTCCCTGTTGTTACAACTACCTTTTTCTGACCACCTTGCAATCATGCCTTTGTTCCAGGTCGTTATGACCAACTTGTTATCCTGTGTTCTGCTCCTGTAAACCCACCTACTTTGCCCACCAAATCTACCATTTGGAAAGCACCTGCCCCTAAGCTACCTCTAATGCTGATCTCTTGATGCCCATATTTAGGGAGAGACACAAAGAAAAAAGCTTGCTTTAATGAATTGCTTGCTTTAATTGATTTGGTCGAGATGATTTGGGTCAGTGGTCTTTCTCCTATAATGTGTGGGATTAACACCTGGGCTACGTAGCAGACACTCCCTCAAAAACAAAGACGGACAAATGGTGAAGTTAACAGCATGATATGTTCTGGAAATGCAGGCCTTGCCCCCTCAAGCAAGACACCACCACTTGACAGAGGCTTCAGAGCCTGGGTTTAAATGGGTCAGCTTCCCTCTTCCAGCAGCCCACTTTTCCCGATGCAGGCTGGGACGGCACACAGGAGAGGGCAGAGGTTTGTCTGTGTATAGCAGCACCACAGGATCTCTCAGCCTCCCGAGCGCAGCAGGACTCCAAGGACAAGCATTTGTGTATAAATATTTGTGGACTGGGTCTGTAGTCCATTTGGCTTTTCCATCCAGTTCAGATTAATCCCCCTTTCCTTCTCAAACAATAAGAATTGTAGAAAACCCTTGTTTGTAACCAGGTAACCCTTGTCACCCTCATTTTCCCTGGCCCTTCAGAGAGCCAGGTGAGTCTTCGCTCATCGCTTTGATGCTGAGGACAGCGGTTTTGCTTCATATACATATTCTCCCCCTGCCACAAGGTAATTATCTAAGATTTCTAGCTAAAAAAAAAAAAAAAAATAAAAGTAAATAAGTGGTGTTCTTCCCAATCTGAAACTGGCATTGGTCGTTAAGGTTGAAAAAATGACCGGGGCTCACTGAATCCTATGCAAATCAGTCCTGATGAACCCTTAACTAATCTGTTTACAAACCAGACCTGCTAGACAGGCCTCAGTGATTTTCTATCAAAGCAAAGCAGGGCCCTTTATGGGCATCTGGCTGTCCCTGAATGGGCAGTTTAAACATAGACTCTTTCTTCAAAGTAAGATCAAAGGCTTTATTACTCCTGAATGAGTGCCTTGCTCCACTCACGACCCGCTTGTTTGCAATTTGTGTTTATTAACAGCACGGTCTCAGGCTTACTTTGTGAATTACTAGTTTCTGAAAACAGTGTGGCAGCTTTATGGACCACAGTATGCATTTGTGGAGATTATGTAGCATACAACACACAGAATGGCCCATCAGATAGGACATTAGGCAAAGAAAATTCTCTGCAAAGATGGCAATACCTGACCGTGCAGAATTCACTTAGAATTTTTTTTTTTTTTGAATAAAGGAAACCATCTGGCACCACAGAGCTATCACAACAAAAGACCCTCATCCTCAAGGGCTGGAGTTCGATAACGCTTTTGCTTGCCTTGGGAAGAATCTTCTTTGAAGTCGTGACTTTGTTTCTCCCTGAGAGTCAGAATGAAAAGCTGTACTGTAAATGAGGGGACGGTTCAAGAAGCAGACGCAGGTACCTTCAGGCAGAGACCAGTCAGAGGGCCAGAGAAGACACAATTCTATCTCTGGACGACTGGCCCTCCACAGGTCTGTCTTTCATGGCCTTTCGGCAACCGTTTTCTTGTGTGAACACACAGGCTTCCACCTCCCACCACCCGAGCACTGAGATTGTTAGAACCATGTCCTTCACACACACCCTCCAATTCATCTCAGGAGGATGAAGCTGCCAAGGAAACGGCATCTTATAAGATTTGTGGTGACACAGGTATACAAGCTGCAGAGTGTCACTGACCTATATGAGGAAATGGATGAAACTGCTGTGAGCAGATGCAATGCAGGGGACCTAGCCTCCGAAGGAGCAGTTTTTAATGTCACTAGATGGAAATGGGACAGCCAGGGAAGGCCATGATCGGGGGTCACACCAGTGTTCAGAAACTATCAGTTTTTAATGGTTTCTTTTTTGACAGGGAAGCAAGCATAAATTCTTGAGGATAAAGACACATTTATCAGAGCCCACACACAGGCTTGCACCAATCCAAACTGAACTGGGCTGAAAACAGCATGCCCTACAACAGGGAGAGCGAACCCAAGCCCACCGTAAACTGGCTCTGTAATGGCCCGGTTCTGTCATTGTGTGTTGGCGGGAAAGTCAGATTGAGTTTAAATTAAACCCAAGCTTTAAAGCAAGCAAGCAAGCGAGGGAGGGAGGGAGGGAGGGAGGGAAGGAGGGAGGGAGGGAAGAAACCGAACTATTTCTGCCTCTTCCAGACAGGATTTGAAAGCATGCTCCTGCAGTAGAAGAGATCAGACATTCAGATCCCAAGTTACAAATGGCAACCATCAACCTAGAGAAGGGATGATTCTTAGAAACCACCAGAGAAAAATGGGTGGGACAGCCATGCCCCGCATGCCATGCCTCCCCCCCGCCATTGTCCCATCTTACTTGCCAGTCTCCTGTTTACCTGAATTGTCTCCATGGGTTTGTCGAAAATACGGACTTTTCACCTCTGAGACTGGTCAACTCTTGGTAAAAATAAAAGCCAGAATAAATGAGCTAGGAGTTAACTTAGCAGAACGTGCTTTCATTAGCACAAATAAGCCATTGGGTCTCCCTGGTCTTCTTGGCTCATTAAAGGAACTAAACTAAACCAAGCAAGGAGAATGAATCATGTTTGGCACTTATAGAGAGCAGGCCTCAGGTCAGGGTTAGGGTCATTAGGGGGAGACAGAGACAGGGAGCCACAAGATGAAAGGTACATTTGCTAGTAGCGACTCTGAGATTGGAACTCTAAGGGGAAATCTCTGGTTAGTCAAATAGTCTAAAGTTACCCCAAAATGCTTCAAATTCTACCCATCAATGGGATGCACTGAACGTTGAGAGGCCCAAGACAAGTGTTAGAGAGCAATGAGCTTGTATCCTCTGCTCTCTGCTGGGGTAGGGGTGGGGCTGCAGGCGCCACAGGGATGGGCACTAACTGTTTCAGGACATAAGGCTGAAGTTCACTAACGAAGTTCAGAGATGTCTTTCACTCCTCCAAACCCAGGCTGTTCATTTTTTCCAAGGAGGATGAGCAACAATTATGTCCAATTTCATCCGGCTAAGGGGAAACGAGTGAAAGATTTTTTTAATTTTCTGATTTGACAATCTTAATTTGAAGTTTTCTGCTCTGAAATACTGTTTCCTACTGAAACAATATTTGTTCTAATCTCCAACAACCCAAATGCTAAAGTCTTTTAGGCATTTATCATTTTTAATAACCGTGGCAAATGCCAAATTTTGTCCTTTTGAAGATAAAATGCTATACTCAAAAAGTCACAGGATTTGCATATGTAGCCAAGGCTGAGAAACAGGCCCCAAAGCTGCCCTTTGGTTTTATGAGTCTGGCTGTGAGGAAGGTTTCCACTGCCTCCCCTCTGCCAATGTCATTACTCTACAGAGTGCAGCACGGAGCTAAGCTCGCATGTCAGGTCTATTCAAGTGGCTCATTCTAGATGAGCTCTCTTGCTATCTCTGTACCGGGCATGACAGAGTATCATTAATAAAAACATATTGATCTGTGAATCTATTCCTGGCTATAAAAAAACTTCTAATAAATGAGATGGCTATATGAGCAATAAATAATATGTAACGAGAGAGAGCCCAAAAACTGTCAAGAAAACATGCCTCCTGTTTTCTTAAATTCTTAAGTAAGAGGGATCCGTTTTAGAGCTAAAACAAAGCTCAGCGAGCAGGGCAGAGATTCCCCGGAAAAAGAGAGAAATTGATCCCAATACTGCACAGCTCGGCAGGGACCTGGGACCAGACCAGAGGTCTCTGGTGCTCTGGTCCAGGCTCTTGTATCCTGCAGGCTGGCTGCTGAGAAGTACTTCTGCTTCTGTTTTGCTTTACTCTCCTGTGAACGTTTTGAAAGACTGATTCCAGTTTGAAGAGGTCCTTTTCCCTTTTAGGTATTCTTGAATTATTAAATGATGAATATAATTACATAGTAAAAGGTCATCTTCAATCTGTCTGCTGCCAACAAAAGACGATTCCGTGTGCATCCAGTACGACGGACAAGCTAGTTTATGGGTCTGACACCTTGCCTGGAACATTACAAATCCCTATGTTGTCTTTAAGCCCCTTCTTCAATTGAACTGAAAGGTGCCTAAAAACCCTACTCAGGTTGATGACTCCCCACTGGTGGGCTAGCGGTTGGAGAATGCTCCAGGGTGCAGTTTCTAAGCTGAGGCCGGCAGTAACTGTGGCTGTTTTCCCGAGCACAGGCAGCCTCTGACAGTAGCCCAAGTCTAATTTATGAACATGGATAAGGCTTCAGGATTCACCTCTCCTTGCAGTGTGGACAGATGCTGCATACTTCTGACTGCTTAGAAAGCAAGTCAAGACCACAGCCTGTGCAGTGAGCACAGCCAAGAAGGTCTGTCTGCAGTGTGTTCATTCCTATCTATATAATCATATGATACCACATTGGTAGGACAGAGTCCCTCAGATCCAACCTCTCAGAGTCCCTTAGGGAGTAATCCGTGCTACCTTGAGGTTGTCTGCCTTACTGTACATGCAAATCAATGACTGCACACCTTTCACTGTAAAAACTTTATTCAGTTTTTAACAAAGGTTCAAGTTTACAAACTTCGGATGAAGGGAAAAACTTTGTGAAAGCTCTGAATTCTGTGACTTGGGGGTGGGGGAGTTGTGTGTAATGAACTGTAATCTTTAATAAAAATAAACGTGGCACTAAGCAAACGTCTTTAAGAAAGACAGTTTGTGCAGTTAGTGGTTTACTTAACATAAATGCAACGCCCATAGTTTCTACTCATTCATATATTGCAATACTCACCTAAGCTCTGCACTGACGCTCACGGATGCTCAAAGCTGAGAGGACAGTCTGGTGCTTCAAGGAGCTCCCATCGTAATATGACAGACAGCCAAGGAAGCAAATGTAATTTAACAGGTAGCTTCCCTGACACAGAGGTTAACCAGAAGCTATGGTGGAGAAAAGATGGCCTGAAATGGCTATGGAAAGCTACTTAAAAATACTGGCAGGTGAGTCAGTCAGCCAGGAGGGTGGGGAGGGGCTTTGGAGAGAGGGGATGGGGAGTGAGGGAGGGGACATGGAAAGGCGCTACTTGCTAACTAAAGCACAGCATAAGAAGGATGGACGATTTGGGAAACCGCAAGTACTAAAGGAAGCTGCACTACAGGAGGAAACCGGAAGCCTGCGGGAGAAAGCCGGAAGTCAGAGAGAGCACTCTTGCTTGGGACGCCACAAGAGCTCTGCCTGCACTAGATTTACATTTCTCTTGAAATAATGTGAAGAAGGAACTGACCAGTGGTCCAAGAAGCAGCCAGAATATTTTATTTTGTGAAAATTCTACAACAGTATAAGCGGTTTTAAAAAGCCAAGAGCAATTATGAAGACACTGGGGCCTGGTAAGAGTCTGCAAGTGGTACCGGGGATTGGGGATCAGTCACAGGGTTCATAGGAGTGAGGAGTGCTGAGATCTGGCTAGAACGAGGGCCAGAAGAACGAAGTGTATTAGGAAAGGTGGGACCTCTATCTGGGCTTTTGGTATGTGACCTGAGACCCTTGGCCCCTAGAGCAAGGCTCTCTGAATTGTACCTTATGGGGATCTTGAGTACTGACCTGTACTGTAGGATGCTTGGCAGCTTCTTTGGACTCTGACCGTTAAAATCTCCGAGTGACAACCAAAAGGATCTCCAGATATTACCTTAGGTCCTCCTATTGGGGATGAGGGAGGTTTGATCCACTTGAGAACCAATTATCCAATGAATATACTCATATACACACACAGTACTCTCTTAGTCATTAACTCCCCAGTCCCTCCTCCTCAATCCTTGACAACCACTAATCTACCGCAAATCTCTACGGGCTTGCTTTTCCGACATTTCATATCCGTGGAATCACACTGAGCGTGGCCCTTTCTTTGCACCCCGTTCTTCGGTTGGCCCAGTGTCACGGACCTCGTGCTGTGGCATGTTTTAGCACTCTGCTCCTTTTCAATGGAGCAAATAATCTCTTGTGTGCTTAGATCAGTGGGCTTACTCTGCTCACTTCCACGATTCTTTAAAACGTCACTAATGACCTCTAATGTGCCAAATCCACATGATTAATTTCCAGTCCCTGTACCACAGCACTGTCAGGGGCTTTTTAAACTGTTACCTCAAAACAATTTTCATGCAGCTCCCAGGCCTTGCTCACCAATCGAGGGGTTTCTGCCGGTTTGCTACTGTGGATGCCATTCCCAGGAGCAGCACTGTGAGTCTGTTACGTGCATGCAACTTTCCATTCCGGAGCACTGAGACCAGAACAGTGCCAAGGTGCCGACTCTGAGCCTGATTTCAGAGGAACTTCCGAGAGCTGTTGTAAAGCACTGGTTCCACCCGACACGCCTAGCTGCAGGGTTTTGAGCTGCACCGTCACCACATGCTCACTTTCACTCTTGTCCTTAATTCATCATCTTTTACTTTCAATTAAGCATTTTGTATTTGGCTACACCAGGTGTGACAGCTTCCTAGTTGCCCAAGGTCACACTCAAAGTCCATCCTGGACTAACATTTTATCATTCATGTTAAAAACCACGTTACTAAAAGTCCACTCGATGTTCCATGGAGGCCACTGGCAGACTGTCCTCCCAACTGCTCCAGTCACTTAGCGATGTCTTCTCTCTGATCATCTCCTTCTCCCACTCCATCCATATCTGCGATCTTAGAAATAAGTCTAGGCCTTCCCATCTCGATGCTAGTAAACTCTCTACTCCACACTCCCTGCCGGGTCCATCCTGTCTCTTCTGCGGAATGGCTACTGAAGGGTTGTGAGATGAGGAATGTGCTCCACACTGAGCCAAGTCACCTCCCATGGTGAATCCTATAGCACTGACCACCTAACACTTGGGCACACAGCCATGGAGTCTTCAGAAGGGCAGCAAGCTGCTGGCCTGATGATGGCCAGCTCTAAGCTCTGTACCCTTTGACCTTCCTTCCCTCCTTTGTTCTTTTCACCTTTCCCCAATAGCTTGCAAAAAAAAAAAAAACAAAAAAACAAAAAAACAAACAAACAAAAAAAAACAAAAACAAAACTCAAGAGACAAAACCCAAAAAGCTCCAAAAAATGTTATCAGGATAGAAATTTATTTAAATCCAAAATAATATGACTATAGTTAGAATAATATAATAATTATCTAAAGGAAATATCATCATTGGCTCTGAAACAGTCTAACGGTGTCATTTTTCTGGAGTCAAAAACATGTAGTAAAAGGATATACAGGAAGCAAAAATACAGAAGCAAGCCGGCTGAGTGAGGAAGCTGTAACAGGAGGATACACTAAGATACTGTAACAATCGAAACAGGAAGACAAGTATAACAAGCTGTCTTACCTCAACCCCTGCACAGTAAGTCAGTAACCCAGAATGAAGGAATAATAGCACGTGGTTAACAGGACAAATTTCCCTCTAATTTGTCTTTGTAACCGATTTCTTTCCTTTTTTACCATGGGTTCCATCTTGTTAACAAAACATTTGGTTTTATTTGTAAAGCAGAGTAAATAAAATATCCTGATCAGAGTGCTCAATTTTGTTGAAGGTGCTCAAGGTTCAAACTTTAAAAGGTCAACTGGGCTAATCAGTGGAAACCATTGGGTGTGTTTGCTAAACAGATGAAAGCAGCAGCATTTAAAATGGATAAAAATCCCCAGGGATTGCTATAATGTAGACAATCAAAAGCAGACAGATGACCTTTGATTAAACCCATGACTTCTAGAATGAGCTAGAAGGAAGCTCAGGACAGAGTTTGGTTCCTAACAGTGTCCATGACCACAGGGCAGTCAGAAGGTTTCCTCCTCCCGCAGATACTGGAACACAGAGGAGAAGTCTTTCTTTGAGTAGCCCTTTGAACACATCATCCTGTATATCTGATGGGCCACGCTTCCGAGGAGAATTGGGGTCTTGGTGCTGGTGGCAGAGTCTTGAGCTAATCCCAGATCCTAAATCAAATGCAGAAGGAAGCACATTGAGACTTGGGGAAGAATCATTTTGAAACTGGGCTAGGCTAAAGGGAAGGAAAATAGAATCTGAAAAAAAAGGGAGGTGGTTCTTGCACACATTAAGTTTGTGTGTGTGTGTGTGTGTGTGTGTGTGTGTGTGTGTGTGTGTGTGATGTTTCTGTCCTTTGATGCCGAGGATCAAACCAAGTACTCCGTACAATGGTGGTAAGCGCACCCCCGCTGAGCCCCGCACTCACCACATGGCCAGCCCATACAAACATGTTCTCACTGAGCCACACAGAGCCACATGCC
Organism: Rattus rattus; assembly: GCF_011064425.1. Lineage (NCBI taxonomy): Eukaryota > Metazoa > Chordata > Mammalia > Rodentia > Muridae > Rattus > Rattus rattus. Next base: position 88,524,718 of record NC_046159.1, on the reverse strand, counting down.
CAGAACCTATATTAAGTGCTTTTACCTTCACATAGCTGGAAGTGCTAAAAACAGAATTCTTGATTTCTGAATATCTGTATTCCTGTTCCTCCAGGAGTTTTTGGATAGAATTGCTGTGCAGGCAGAATTACATAAAGATGTTTTTCAAGCCGGGTGTGGTTGCACATGCCTTTAATCCTAGCATTTGGGAGACAGAGGCAGGAAGATCTACGGAGTTCAAGGCCAGCCTAGTCTATAGAGTGAGCCAGGCCTATGCAGAGAAACCCTGCCTCAAAACCAAAAACAACAGAAAAAAATAAAAAAAACAAAACAAAAAACCCACAAAATCAATCAATCAAACAAGAAGAAAAATGTTTTTTAATCTGTAGAAATCTGTATGACTGGTATAGAAACATAGACAGTGCCAAATAGTACTCTATATAATATACGCCTTGATGAATATGACAGCTGCAGCCTGCAGAGACTCAGTCCACTGAAGACAGACACTCAAGAGGGACCAGCGTAATTTGGGAGCAACAATACCAGCATGGGAGCCCAGAAGGCATAGTCCAGGGTGCTGGGTAAAGCCTTCTGGTCAGAAAGATGGCTGAGCACAGAGAAAAGAGATGTGTTGGGTAAAAGCTCTGGGGTTAGGGGAATAACAGCAAGGAAGAACAGCCTGATGGAGAACCATGAGGGGAAAGGTATGGAGTAAGGGAGAAAGAACAGTGATTTGGCATGGCTGTAGCAGAGAGGAGCAGAAAGGGGAGGGGAAGCAAAGGTCCTTAGACAAGCTGCAGAGAGAGACACCAACCTGCAGGTTAACTGTGAGCTAATTTTCATTGAGGCCTACTCTCATTGTCTGTGGAAAGCCATCTTGTGGCATATGGAATGAGGCACTGCTATGGATTGGTGGAAGAAAAAGAGGCATGGGAATGAATTCAAGACATACTCAGGAAGTAGAGGGGACGAGTGTCGCCAGGAATTCAGCATCTGGGTGAATGTGTTACTACATCTGTACTGAGGCAGAGGGCGGTGAGCTCTATGACTCCTAAAGATCTGTTGGCCTAAGTATTTTCTACAGTACAGAGAGCAAAAGAATGGGGGCAGTGATTTGCCTTTTAAACGACTAGCTTAGCACCCTTAAGCAGGCACATGCATTTGAAACCCAGGTACACTTAACACAAGAGCATTAACAAGTCGCACTGCTCCCATTCTAAGGAGTTGGTAAGTTAATGCAAGTTTATGATAAAGATCAAAATTTTATTAGCTTACACTATAAATAAACCCATGCCTCAGAGAAAAATCTCAGTGCATCCTTACCCAGAAATAAAATGATCAAGGTAAAGATATGTTTTTTTTTGTTTGTTTGTTTTTTTTTGGTTCTTTTTTTCGGAGCTGGGGACCGAACCCAGGGCCTTGCGCTTCCTAGGTAAGCGCTCTACCACTGAGCTAAATCCCCAGCCCTAAAGATATGTTTTTAATCAAAGCCAAAATTGTTGTAAAAATTTTGCCTTGTAAGACAGGAGGAAGCTTTGTTGAATATGTGTGTGTGTGTGTGAGAGAGACAGACAGAGAGAGAGAGAGAGAGAGAGAGAGAGAGAGAGAGAGAGAGAGAGAAGAAAAGATTAGACTATTATACATTTCTTCTCTCTCTCCCTCCCAGCTCCTCTTTGCATTTACCATACCTTGGCCATGAGTGTTGTCCCAAATCCACCTTGGTAGTTATTAGATGAGGGAACTCCATCCATAACCCCAGGTACAGGGTTGTAAGTGTCGCTGGACCAGCATCGTCCTGAGCTCATATTCAGGATTTTAGCCAATAGTTTTGGGTCAAGGCCTGACCTGTCAAAGGTCAAAGAAAAATATTAAATGTCAGAATGTACAGGTCAAGTGTGACTCATTAACATGTGAGGGGAGTCCACCTCTTTGCTCCTTCACTATAAATCTAAAATCCACACAGAACTGGGAGGCAGAAGAGTCACGACAAGTCTGAGACCAGCTTGGGATAGAGGGCTGTCAGACCAACCTGGGCTACAGAGCAAAAGTCTAAAACAAAGGCCTGGAGTGGAGGAACCAGCCTTTAATCCCAGCACTCTGGAGGAAGGCAGATGTCTGAGTTCAAGGCCAGCATGGTCTACATAGTAAGTGCTAGGACAGACAGGATTACAAAGAGATATTCTGTCTCAACGCCACCATACCCTCCAGAAAAATCAACACACCAAAACAATAACAAAAACAACAACTCATAAAATCAAACAAACGAACACATAAAATCAAAGCCAAGTGAAGAATCCAATCTTCAATTATGTAGTTTTAAGAGGTGCTGATTAACAGGGGCATCCCCTGGGCATCCCGGAGAAAACCTGCACTGCCCACTATCGAGAAGAAAGCACACAGCCTCATCACTGTGTGGATGGCTTCTGACAGTCAAGGGCTCCATTGTCTCTCAGATACTACTGCTTTGTCACTTACGAACTTTAAATCAACCTGATAATCTAAATTCTACACTCACATACAAATGATCTATTTCAGAAAGAAATACTGACAACTGGAAAAGTCACTTAGTCTGGGTGGAAGCATTTAAATGTATGTTTTTCCTTTAGTTTTTATGAGAGCAAATGCAAGAGAAGAATGAAGAGCTGTAAGACCTGCTCAGGAGACGTTATCATTACAAAGGACAGGATTTCCTGCCGCACACTCCTCCTTATTTATTAAGCCTTCATTAGATAATCTTGCTTATGAAGCAAGTCTGCCCAGAGTGGTGACATATGCTATCTATTCAGAGACATGCGCTGTAGTTCTGGGTCACCTGCTGATAAGGTTACTGATCCTGATAAAACAAAGCTTGCCCGAGCGGAAACATCATTTGTTCTCTCACGGGGCTGACGGCATAAACGGCTGCTCAAGGCAACCTTAGGAACAGCAGCAAAAGGCTCATGGGCTTGAGTCTAAGAATCTCAACTAGGGTTGGGAAGCCCAGTTTTATTAAGTATCACTAAACCAAGTTTCAAATAAAATCTTATACTCAGCAATTTATTGGTTACTTTTATGCAAAGGACCATTATAAAACAACTCATAAAAGCTTTCTACTTTGTCTTAAGATCAATCTGTTTTAGAAAAAAAGATTGAAAAGAGACACTTAGATGTATGTTAAAGGAACTGCACCTCGGCATTCTTAAACTGCTTACTGTAGGGTCTACTGACTGCAAAACCTGAACACCCAAACACTAAAGGGTTCCCCAATGCTAAGGGAGGGAAGAGAGCTGTGAGCCAAGATGAGCGTGAACCAGTGTAACACAGCAGGACGTAACCAGGCTTCCGAGGTGGTAGTAATGAACTGCACACGACATGCTACATAGCTGCGTTTGTATGGTGGCTCATGTTATGATGATGGGTCTTTTATTAAAGATTCTATCAAACATAAAGATTCTGTCTAAATCAGCTCTCATACATTCTGTCCAGTAATAGACAGAAGTCCAACTATTTGGATCTTTTTGCAATATCTGAGTTTGGCAGAGCATGTAATGTACGCCTAATCTTAGCAAGTGGGAGGCAGAGGCAGGAAGATTAGGAGTTCTAGGCCAGCGTGGCCTACATAGCAAGTTCCAGGCCAATCTTAGCTATATTGGTCAGATAATGTTTTAAAAAGCCAAAGAGGAAGAAAAAGATCCAAGTTTGCTGTGTGTGTAGTTGCAACAAGCACTTTGTTTTTCAATGTAAATAAAATCAAGCTATCAGTATGACAGTAAGACGTATGACTTGGGGAAAAAAATAAAGATACTGTTCTTAAATATGCATCCATAAAGAGCACATTTTCAAAGGAACCAAACATTTTAGGAGAGTCCTACCTACCACCTACCACCTTAGATTCAAAGATGTCATCACATTTAAAGCCGCGGCCTTACTCCTCTTAGGAACCGTCCAGGTTCTGCTGGTTAGTACTTTACACGAATCTTTACTGCAAAGGAGCTTCGCACTGTAGCATTTGCCCGAATGGCGAGTTAAGCCTATTTCTCTAACTTTCTAACACCTTCTGCTCTCCCTGAAGAGAGCAACTAAGGGAAGACCCTGGCACTGACGTACAGAAGGCTGTTTTGCTGAACATGTCACCGTCTAGAGGCACCTGAAGAGCACATGAACACTTATAAAGTCAGGTGGTAGCTGTTTCTCTGCTCACTTTCCAAACCAAAGCGCTGCCTGCCCTGCAGATCCCCTGCAGGAGCCTGCTGCTCCCTCCCTGCCCCCACTCTGCAGCACAGTGGATCATTAAAGAGAGCAAGTGAGGAGTGCTTTGCATTTCCTCCTTCTGAGGCTTCTTCAGCTGGCGCACACAGAACTGACAGTTAGAATTAGACAGGATATTAAAATCAGTTACTGAAGTCCTCTGCCTTCCTCTGTGCCCAAGGCTTGTAATGGTCTGAAACCAGCTAGAATACACAGTAATTGTCATTCAGAGAGTCTACCCTAGAACGTCATGCTTCACTGGAGAAGACTGAGTTTCCATTTGAAATCAACAAATTAATCCAAGACAGGTATCTGAAAGGGCAAGTTTAATAGGAAGCAGCTACTGGGCTCTCAACCATGATAAAATGTTATTGCTGCTTCCCTGTAAATTGGCTGGGAACATATGATACTTCTGCATAAGAGCCCCATTGCTGCTCAGGAGATATACAGCTCAAGCCATCAAAAGGATGACAGTCTGTCAGTCCCCATAATAACTTGCCACTGGACGTGGTTCGAGAGTTTGTGCATGCATGCTTGGGGCTTTACAATTGCTGGGATGTTCTCTGATATAAACAGAATGAATTCACTGCTCTCACTGCATATATAATGCAACTCAAATAAACGTCACTATGTCAAACCCACTCACCTCCAAAACATAAGAACATTTAATGAACTTTTGGGAGAAGTAAAAAATGATGCATCATAACTGGTAAAAAACGAAAAGTATAAAAACCCTTTGCCTTCACCATTACCAAAATTTTAGGGGCCAAAAGTTTGTTCACTCTACCTTTTTTGTATTTGTACTGGTATTTAGTTAGAACAACAACTGGGTGTTGATAGAACAGACCTGGAAAGAAAAATCTAAAGCTCTGTCCATTTTAATCAGTCACTCCCTGATTCACTCATGCTCGCAGAGACCAGCCGTGTGTCAGTGCCAGGCAGGAACCAATGAAACAACAAAGAAGCTGAGCATGGGCTGTGCCTGCCTGCCCGGGGCAGTAAAGGAAGATCCACCCACACTCCCATGGTAGAAGTGCCCACCCCATCCTCTGACCCACCCCCTTTCCCTCTCCTTTTCCTTTCGTCTGTGTTCTTAAGATTTGGCCATGCACATACAGCCTTTATAGAGCTTATATTCTAGAAGGGAAAACAGGCAATCACACACACACACACACACACACACACACACACACACACACACAGACAGACACACCACACACACACAGACACACCCCCCACACACACACACAGACAGACACACCACACACACACAGACAGACACCCCCCCCACACACACACAGAGACAGACACACCACACACACACACACAGACACACACCACACACACACACATACAGACACACCCACACACACACACACACACACACACACACACACACACACACACACACACACACACACACACACACACACACAGGAGGTGGGGGGAGAGGAGAGAGGGGAGAGTAAGAGTCAGAGTCAGTCATCTAGTGGAGCAAAACTGTCCAAACAAGAGTCAATCCAAATCCCAACCCCTCACCACATCACCACAACTCCAGGTATCATTAAGGTATCCTAGCCACTATGTGCCAGGAACTACTTTTTAAAAGCTACGAGGATGAACTCAGCCATCACAGTAACCTAATGGGGTGATATATTATCACTTTATTAACGAGAGGGGCGGACATCTGAGTACAGTTGGATGAAGCTGGACAGACTCTTACCAGCCTGAGAGTCACTGGGTGACTGTGGGTGGTGACATGACAGTCAGCAGATATGTGGCACTTTATCAGTTAAGAGATCCTATCAACATTTTGATGATCAACATCCTGCAAGTTTTCTGTTGTCTAAGGTATAAAAGTTAGAGTCTGGCCAGGCAGTGGTAGTGCACACCCTTGATCCCAGTGCTCAGGAGGCAGAGGCAGGGGAATCTCTGAGTTTGAGGTCAGCCTGATCTTTGAGTTCTATGAATGAGTTCTAGGACAACCAGGGATACACAGAGAAACCCTGTTCTGAAAAACCAACCAACCAACCAAATAAATAAATAAATGAGCTTTAACTTCTAGGTGCATTAACCAAGAGAGCAAGAGTGAACTTGCACTGCAGGGAACGCTCTTTGTCAAGAGCTTTCAACAGTCCGACAGAAGCAGCAGTGTTTGCAGTCAGTTTGGGTGTAAGACAACATGGTGGCCCAGGAGAGGCCTGGGCTCGACTGACCATGCGAATCACTTGTTATATCACCAGTGTTTTTAAGAATCAATTCCCAATGGAGCAAAACTAAAAATGAAACAACAAAATGCACACTGATGATGTTGTTTGAATGTGATCACAGATACACAAACTCGCTCAAGCAAGCAGGGGGCTTTCAAGGCTATAAACCGACTTCAGAGCCCTAACTAGGAATCCAATTAGGAAGGAAAAAGATCTAATAAAAAGGAATCTCAAAGTATATTATATACCAATATTTTTTGCACTTTTTTACAACATTTTAAAAATTTCACTAACATCCATAAAGACTCACTATAAAAGAGCAAGGGTCAATACAATTTTTAAACTGTATGATTTTATTCTCCTATAAAGAGAAACCATATTCTAGAAGCAAAAAACTGCTTATGAGAATGAAATTAGTCAGAAATGATCACGTCACTGGAACAGGCAACTCGATTTGTAATTGTTGCCATTAATACTCTAGAAACTTCCCCTTGCAGTGCACAGAACATGAGTGCCTCTGGACCACCTTCTGCTGCACTGCTCTGGGGATTTACTACGTGGGGATTTATGCTTGCCGATGCCAATTTTCTCTTTCACCCTGCAAAGCTCGATAAATCGTGGCCACTCTCTCCATTCTATTAGAGAACAATCCTGTCATTTTAAACCATGTCTGTAAACCATGACGGAAAGACAGCAGCAAACGCACTCAGGTTTCAGAGCATCAAGACTCCTGTGAGGCAACATGGGAAACTGCAAGTGATGAGAGCAGCCACGCTCCACCTGAGACGTTAGGTGTACATCATCTTAACAGCCAAGGGAAACAAGCAAGCTTCTGCCTTGCTTTCAAACTTTATACGGCACGTTTTATTTATACTTGGAGCTCTCTCTTCTCTCCATATATTATGCACGTTAAATGTTTTATATATGTACATATTTAGAGTTTTAGAAAAACTATAAATTTTCATATTCTTCAGAGTCTAGCATGCTAGGTTCTGTTATACCATGGAGCCACAGAAAAGCTTTCTATTTTCAAATTCTGTTTTTCCATACTGGGTCATAGCCAAAATAAGATAAACTATTTTTTGGCTACTAATGTCCTTGTGTGGATTTTATGCCAGCTTTAACATTCTCCTTGAGAACCAATGCGGTAGCCAATGACTTTCAGCTCATTATACACTTTTCAGTTGATATCCCTACTTTCTTTATTAGCTGGCATCTGGTGACTTTCTACAAGTGCTTACCCTAGATATAAGTTTCATTTTATGTTTTAAAATTACACTTATTTGTGTGTATGTGTGTGCGCGTGTACCACGACATGTGTGTGATCAGAGGACACGGTGTGGGACTCAGTGGTTGCCTCCCTCTGCATGGATCCCAGGGATCAAACCTAGGTTTCAGGCCTGGCAGGTTTCAGGCCTGGCAGCATGCACTGCTACTCTTACCTGTTAAGCCATCTTCCTATCCTCAAGGTCTGGGACTAAAGGTGTGCGCCACCACGTCCAACCCAAAGCTTTGTTTTAGAAGAGTAAATAATTATCACATCAGAGTTTGGACAGGAAAATTATTCAAGAACTATCGGGAGACACATGATTGTGCCTACGTAGTGTCCTGTGCCAGTGCTAGGCTGGGTGAGGAGTAAAGAACAAACCAGTAAGGGCGGGGCGTGCGGTGAGTCTAGATGTGAAACTATATTCACGCAGGCTCTTACGTTCATGGTCTAGTCCCTTATTCCAGAAAAATAAGAATAAAACCATATCTATAAATTTAAATGGATATTAATTCTGTTGTAAGCAACACGAGTGCCAGAAAGTTTTGTTTTCCTCTTTCATGAAACTGGTCTAGAGACCGATGTGAAAATGAGTAACAAGGTCTTCATCATGACGACCACCCATAGCCTGAAGCTGCCACAGCACAAATGGGGCTCTGAGGGCTCCCACGCACAGCAGTTTTATTAAGGCTTTGTACAGACATGCCTCACCATCTTATAGACGTTTGGCTCTAAAATGTAAATGGTATGGGATATTGATAAACCAATTAGCGCTGATGCAAAGCAAATTCCTCTTTTATCTCAATTACAACATGACAACTTAATAGGTCAAGATAGTTTAACATCTGAGACGGGCAATTCAATAAAACAACGGCATCTTGATATGGTAATTAAGAGGAAATGTGAATCCATTACCATGTTTTAAAAAATATCTCAAGCACTTTGCCTGTTTTTATTGCTTTTACCCAAAGCTGCAGTCCAATCCACTCTCAGGCTTCGTGCTGTATCTGATAAGCAGCCCGGGGTATGAACAAAAGCTATGAATAAAGCAACTTGCACACACTGAGCAGTCCTCTAAAATAAAAAATACGTATTTATTATATTCATGAAATGCAGAACATTAAAAATACTAATTAGGTGATTAATCATATGTAGCATTCCCAATCCAAAGGATTAGAGACTAAAATTAAGGCATTAACCTTAAGCATTCTAGAGAATGATCACTGGAAAGAAAAACAGAATTTTGGACTCACTTTAAGCAAACAGTTAGCAAACATTGTATTTTTCAAAGACACATCGTAATCTAGAATAACCAAGCAAGTGAAAACAAAAGTTATATACATGAATCGTGCCTTTAGGAACGGAAGCCTGATTGTCCTGACAACAAGCCACCAAGAAGCTTGCTAGTACAGATTCTGAGAAATATGTTTAAAACAAGCATATAAAACTAGTTATGTGGTGGCATAGCACTTGAATTCATAACACATTAGAAGCAGGTTTCGTTCAAATCTGTCCTAACATTGCCAAACATGTTTGATTTTTACAGTTTTTCCATTTCAGTATAGTAGAAGAGATGGGGCTTCCATATAAAAAGCATAATATAACTCCAGTGCACAGTGCAATACATTTTATGGCTGTGGCAAAGAGTGTAGATGTTCCCTAGGGTCCTATTGCTTGTCCAATAAGCAAAGTCTATCAAAATTCAATAATGAAGCCCTTGCAACACGCTCCTGAACCAACTCATTTACTCTCATGAGCATCACTCTTTTAACATAAAACATCAAATAGGGACATTTGACAGTGAAAATTGTTAGTATATAAAATGTTCCCTTCAACAAACCTGATTCCAAGGTTCATAGCTTCAGCAGTTCCGATCATACTTATAGCCAACAGCATGTTGTTGCAGATCTTTGCAGACTGAAGAAAGAGAGCATCAATCAGGATCTTTATTTTCAGGTTATAACTTCTAAAAACGTTTTCTTTACCTGATTCTTCAGGGTTCTCCCTTAAACCAAGCAAGCAACCAAGCAACCAGCAATCAGTTGTGGATTCTCTCCAGGAGGTTAGAGAATGTGGTTCAGTATGTCCTCTGAGCCTAACACAGTCCTCAGCAGAACCAAGAGGTTTCCTCCACTTGTTAATAAATGGCGTTACTACAGTGGCCTCAACACGCTAAGGATGGATTACGTTCTAATTTGGAAATGGGAATGGCAAGCTACATGAAAGGGAACAGATGAGGCAATGAGCATAGACAGTAAAGCACGTGCTAGAGCAGACAGACAGACAGCAGAGTTCAGGAGGAATGGGGTGAGTGCGAGCTTGTGTTAGGAGTGGGGCAGGAAGAACTGAGTCAGTCTCAGTTCAGTACTAGTCAACTCATCACTAAAAACAGGGAGGATGGGGGAGGTGGAACCAGAAAATCTCTGAAGGTTAGAACATGATGTAAATAGGCAAGAAAAAAGATGGGCATCAGGATAAATGGAGATATATAAGAGGAGTAAATACAGAGAAGCGTGGACCAAGCCTAGGAGGGTAAGGACATTACTCATATCTGTGTTCTAGGGAATGTGGACAAACTTGATAGTTGACTGTCAAGTGGGGGAGAAAACTAAAGTTGGACACAGTAGAAAATAGGGAACTACTGGCCTTCTATCAGCAAACTAGATATAAGGTGACAGGAGATTAGACCAAGTAACCTGTGGAATGATCAAGATGATCAACAGTGGGACTGCTGCTGTAAAACTCATACAGCCTTGAGAATGGTAAACTCAGCCCAATAAAGATACCTTATTAATATGAAAGTCTCAATCTCAGCGACTGGGCAAAAGCATCACCAGGAAGAACAGAATATATGCATGCATTAGGAAGTGGAGAAGGGCACTTAGTTCTATTCAGAGCTCAGTACTGAAAGCCATCTCGTATTTCTAAGGAAAATGATTTGTTATTCAGAAAGATTAAAGTGCACAGTTACTTCTTTTCACTGTATTGACATCTGCCCAGACCTAAGAACAGTCATGAAAAACCAACATATCCCAATGTAACACAGATCTGAGCACGGAATCCTCAGCATGAACCAAGTAAAGAAGGGCAAGCATGTGGTCAGAATGTTATCTGAGTGGCAAACTTACCTGCCCACTCCCGACAGCTCCACAGTACAATACATTGGAGCCCATGCACCCCAGCAACTCTTGGGCAGCAGCAAACTCATTTTCAACTCCTCCCACCATGAATGTAAGGTTTCCAGACCGAGCAGCTCCTACGCCTGAGTCATTTGGGGAAAAGAAAATGAAGCAAACTGCTCAAGTAAAATACCAAAACAAGGACAGACCTAAAAGCCAAATTTAAATCCCTTGCCTCAAAAATGGTTCTAGGAATGTCTGCAGGAATGTGCCAATAACCGAGTGTCATGGAGATTAATATAGACTCCAAAGCCACGCACAGCCATCCATACATACTTAGCTTACTGGGGCCCTACCTAGCACCACAGCACGCAGAAGGGTCTGCTCTGAAGATGGCCTTTGATGGATGTGGCTCACGCGTTCTTTCTCCACAGGTCACCCACTGGTAAGATCTAGAGACCTGGCTCAGGCCACGAGTAGGCATTCGGGTAGCAAGGCTCTTTTCAAATGAGGACATGGCTGCTTATTCACATACATTTTCCAGTACCATCTGATTTTTCTCATCAAACAACTTCTTAATTTAGGCTGGTCTTTCTTCATAGAAGGAGGTGGGCCACAACTTTTTAACCAACCATGAAATAAAATTTTAAAATTAATGTGTTTAATATTGAGATGTCTTTGTTCATAATTTTTAAGTTAGATTTTATTGTTCAAAAAAAGTAAGTGTGTGGATAACACATTAGTAGCTTCTCTAATTACTCTACAGCTTACTTGCAACTAGAAATAGGAAACCATCGCTGTACGAAGATTGGACACCTGGCCACTCGAACAGACAGCTGTGAGTGAAGACCAGCTTTTCAATTGAACTAACTGCATACGGGTTTTAAACATTTAAATGTTTAAATGTTTTGCTACTGCCAAATCAAGTACTTTCTCTTTCCTGGTTCATATTACTTTTAACCATCACTAAAAGCAAAAACCATGTGATGTAACCTAAACTATCTTGGGAGTGCATTCCTTACATGTGGAAGCCTACACTGCCTACAGGAAGTTAAATTACCTCATTTCATAACAGTATTAGATACAGTTTGGAAAGGATTATGTACAAAAACCTGATTATTTTAACATTTTGATAATGACATTTGAGTGACTGTAATTTTTCTAGTTTCTAATTTACTTCACCAAGATGGTGAACCATTAATGTTTTAGAATCATTTTGCTCAATTCATTATCCATTCTTATTCAAACCACATAACCACGCCATCTCCTAATCCTGTTGGTCTGACCTGCAGGAATTAAGTAGACAATTTAAGTCAAAGCTTACAAACAAATCGAGCGCTATCCATCATAGGTTCAGTAGCTCTGTATCTAGATTACAGACGGCTAAATAGCTTCAGAGAGTCATTTATTGAAGGAAAATTAATGCTGACAATGGTTCTCAGCTGGTTAATCTTTTGACAGGTGCACTTTCTCACTTGTTCAAACACATATTTCAAAAAGAAGAAATAAGTTACTTAAGCAAGAAAAGCTCACAAGAAAGAATAATTTATCCTTGATTCAAAGTCCTTGGCAGTCCCACTCTTCCTGTGATGGTGTTTTTATTTCTGACCTTATCACAACCTATGCCCCAATGTAGTGTCTGGTTAAACAGTAATTCTGAAAGCCTTGGGACCAAATCTTATCATCCCACACACTCCTTTAACACCATCCAGCCTAAACACCACCCTTCTAGTGTGGGGCAGAACTAGTGCCTAAGCTAGCCTAAAGGAAATGTGACCCCTGTGCATAGATGGCAAGGACTTCTGGAGCGTTGGGACTCCAAAGCTTCAAAAGGCCCTCAAGACTTCTGAAGACACTAACAGGTCTTCCTGTCCATCCCTAATAAGCACAAAGTATATGGCCTTGACAGGTCACTTGAATCATGTCCATTGTCTAAAACAGGTCAGCACAGAACGAATACCTGTGCAGGTCGTTAGTGTTAGGAAATATTTGCACATTGACTTTTTTGATTTTGCTTTCTGAGATAGGGTTTCTCCATGTGGCCATGGCTGTCCTGGAACTCTATAGAACAGGATGGTCTTGAATTCAGAGAGTCACCTGCTTCTGCTGGTGGGGCTCAAAGATATGCACAACTACTGCCTAGAGGTTGATCATTCTTAATTCAACAGTCTAAAATAGGATTGTTTTTTTAATTCAACCTTTTTTGGGCACCAACATGAAACCACGGCAGAAAATTGAGCATCTATCCTTAGGTAACAGGATGCAGTCAAAATGCAGACACACAAAAAATTCTATGTAAAATAACCTTCAGTCTATGTGTGTGAGGGCAAAAATGAATCTTAAATGTGGGTTTCAATCTCAAGATATAGATAGATAGATAGATAGATAGATAGATAGATAGATAGATAGATATTCAAATATTCCAACATCTGAAAAAGTCCTAAATCTGAAACACTACCACTTCAGATCTTAAATCTGTATTTTAGTTTATATTTTAATAATAGTATACATAAAACCAATTCTATTGTTTTAGTTCTATTATGGCCTTTACCATATATTATTAAAATCTTTGATTTTCTTTATCTGATTTTTCCTACAGGGTCAGCATAGGGTCTTGCTTATGTCAGTATTTCTATTATGTTGTATACTGCATGATATATTCAATAGACGACTGTTTGGAAAATAAATCAATAATCATGGTTCAGAGGATAAAGGCTCTAGAGATGTAATAACTGGTTTTGAGAGTAATACTTGCTGGCTGTGTGATTATAATGGAATATCTCCAAGACAGTGTATAAAATGGGAAAGGCATTAATACATCTTTATAGAGTAGCTGTAAATACCACATAAACAGAAGGTGTTTATAATTTGAGTATGTGATGTAGGCATTTTCCCTATCTGGTTGTCTCTTCTAGGTTAGCTTTAGTCTTGCTTGCTGAATATTAGCTGTGAGCTGACCCCGTAAACAAGAGAGGCAGACTGGCCTAGGTTAAGAAGTTTATAGAGGTCCATGTCTGGTTAGTGTTGAGATTACAACACTGTAAGTAAGCTGGGTGAGTTAGCATATGCCTGTCATGCCACTTGGGAGGCTAAGGTAGCCAAATCATGAATTCTGACCAACTTAAACAACAAAATGTGACCCTGTCTCAAAAAAGTGGGGAGGGGAAAAAAATCACCATGAAGACCTCTTGGAAAATCAAAGACAGTTGAGTGTATCTTCTGGGAAGAGATGGGAAATCCATATTTGCTTATCATTCAACAGTCTACTGGGGACCTAATAAGCACCAAGCTCTGTAGTTAGCTGTAGGCTGAAGGCTTAGTCACATGTATCCTTGCTTCTAAGAAGTTATGCACCTGTGATCTGGCCACTTTTTTCTACAACCCTGGTCTGTGCACTTTATTTCTCTTCTGCTCTGGTCCCCAACATCTATCCTCAACACAGCAGCCAGAGGAACTCGCCCAGAATATAAATCTGGCCCGTGACTTTTCTCTACCCTCAGCCATCCCAAGGCTTCCCATCATGCTCAGCATAAGATCCAAAGTCCTACAAAGCCCTAAGGGACCCTCTTTTAATAAAGCCACGACTTCCTCTCCTGTCTTATTCATGCCCAGCTTTCTGTCACTCCTGCTTCAAGGCCCTCTGGCCTCTGTTGTCCCTGGAACAGATCGTGTATGACCTTATCTCGTCTCAAAGCCAATGCTTCTTATTCTTTTCAGTTTGGCACATTCTTCTCTAAACTACTCATGATGAATTTCCAAATAATCCAGCATGCATCTCTTCAGAGAAGCCAGAATCACCACTTGTTAACTTTCCTGCTTTACCTTACTGCCCCTACTTCAATACTTTTACTTCTGTTACAGTTCTCCATAGGAACGTTATTTCTGGGAAGGTAGAGATAGCTGAGTCATGAGGCACATACCCACAGAGCCTGGTACAAAAGAGATGTTCAGTAGATGACAATTTATCCAGAGAAAGACAAAGAAGGAGAAGCCATGTCTTAAATGTGTACTCTAAAAAGTATGTCATCCCCAAGACTACAGTGTAAAACAGTGAGACCCAATGAGAGGTAGTTAGAACATGGAGGCTCGCTCCATCATGCATGGACTCATGTAACTTCAAGAAAGGACAAGTGTGGCCTCTCTCATTCTCACCCACCACCAATCCTGCTTCTCCAGGTCATGATGGCTCTTGACAAATGACAGCCCTTTATTTTGGATTTCCAAACCTTCAGAACCATAAGAAACAAAATTCTGTCCCTTATAAATTAACTAGTTTCTCCCTTTCTTGGAGTAGTGCTGGTGGTGGGTACTAGGCATCAACCCCAGAGCCTTAAGCACATTAGACAAGCACTCTACCAACGCTATATCCCTAGTCCCCAGTCTCTCAAGTGCTGCTAAAGCATCACAAAGCGGACTAAGACAGGAGGAAAAGGGAAGAAACACAGACCTGGTACCGGGTGCGACCTATTCTCACAGAAATACTCAGTGAGGCTAGGGGTTTACCAAGCTTTTTCTTCACTCTAGCAAGCCACTTAGATGCTGCCTGCTCTATCCACTTCCAATCTATGAGGGCAGTCAGACAACATGATTCTATGATTATTGGGGGTTTTCAAATTCACACAAATCAACATTCAAGCATGTATGATGCTAACACACAAAACTGGGGCACACTTGACTCTGTACAACAGTTTTCTATAGAAAAAAGAAAGGCTATCAGGATAAAGTATAAATGATATAGTATACTACTTATTATTTATGATGTAATACTTTAAGATATGCATACTTTGCA
Organism: Rattus rattus; assembly: GCF_011064425.1. Taxonomy (NCBI): domain Eukaryota; kingdom Metazoa; phylum Chordata; class Mammalia; order Rodentia; family Muridae; genus Rattus; species Rattus rattus. Next base: position 88,509,127 of record NC_046159.1, on the reverse strand, counting down.
GAATGGCTTAAGGCAAACTGTCTAGTGGATGAGACTGTGCATACCTTTGATCAGCACTTGAGAGGCAGAGGCAGAAGAATCTAGTTCAGGCCAGTCTGCTCTACATAGTGAGTTCCAGGACTGCCAGAGTACTGAGAGACCCAGTCTCAAAAGTAAGTAAGTAAATAAATAAAATGTCCTTCAGTTGACTGAGCCCATACCCACCCTATATATCCTGCTTTATTGCTTCTTGGCCTTTTAGCTTTTATTACAGTGTAAAAGCAAAAGGAGGTCTTATTTTCTTATATACATATATTAACTAAATCCAACTAGCCTAAATGCTTGTAGCTGCCTTTAAAGCTTCTGGCCATTTCTTGCAATCATGTCTTTAGAAATTCTCTCCCATACTCCTAGGAGAAAAACAATGAACTCAATTATACAAAAAAAAAAAAAAAAAAAAAAAAAAAATGAAAGCGCAAATGCCCGAATCACTCAAAATAGACACTAATACTGTGATGGTTTGAATATGCTTGGCCCACGAGAAGTGCTACTATTAGGAGGCATGGCCTTGTTAGAATAGGTGTGGCCTTGTTGGAGGAAGTGCATCACTGTGGGGGTGGGCTTTGAAGGCCCCTGGTGTTCAAGCTCCACCCCCTTAGGGATGCAGTCTTCTTCTCTTGGCTGCCCTTGGGTCAAGATATAGAACTCTTAGCTTCTTCTCCAGAGTCATGTCTGCCTGCATACTGCCATGCTTCCTGCATGGTGAGAATCGATTGAACCTCCAAGCCAGCCCCAATCAAATGTTGTCCTTCATAAGATTTGAATTTGGTCCTGGTGTCTTGTGACACAGCAATAAACCCAAGCTAAGACAAATACTCTGCTCTTAAAAGCCACAGGTGGGGTTGGGGATTTAGCTCAGTGGTAGAGCGCTTGCCTAGCAAGGGCAAGGCCCTGGGTTCGGTCCCCAGCTCCGAAAAAAAGAAAAAAAAAAAAAAAGCCACAGGTATCTATCATGTTTTTGCAGTGTAAGGGAAACATTCTTAGGCCTAATCAAAGTCTACGATAGCCAGTCTTCCTATTTTAAAAATATAGACTTAGAGTAGATACACACAAAAATTCTACAATTGGAGACCCATCATTCAAGGGTTTTCAAACTGGTACTAAGAACCAGCTCTTACCACTCAAGGAGCACAAGATTTACTGTTGATGGGAGGGCAAGGGTAAAAAAAAACCCACCTAAGCCAGTAAAAACCAGTTATATCCAAGCTAGAGAAGTATAAATGTTCACAGACTCAAGAAGAAAAATACCATCAGCAAGTTAACTATTCAGTGCTTGTTAGGTAAAAAGATTCAATGAGTAAGTAAGTTTCCCAAATAAAAAATGAAGACATGTTTCCTGGCATCTGAAATATGAATATTCCAGGAAATCTAAAAAGTAAAGTCATGGGAGACATGGAACTCTACCTTACCTTCCACTCCCCAAGGATACACCTATACACAATCCCTGCACCTAAGGCTCAGGGACCATTGTGGAAAAGGAGCAGAAGGATTCTAGGAGCCAGAGAAACAGGGAGTTTGCTGTGCGATTGTGTCTCCTAGGAGTATCAGAAGCTACACTCTAAAAGTCTCGGCAGCATGACTGCCTAAACAGGAGCTGAGCTGGATGACACCAACAGTCATGCTAACATAGACAAGGGAGAGCGCAGAAGGCCAACCGTAAACAGAGAACAATAGGTAGCTTAGGAATACTGAGTGGGAGAAACAGTCTTCCCCAGGGAAGAGCACAGCCACTGGTTATCCAATACCTAATGGCCAGCTCTAAAAACATACATATGAGCAACATGCATACTGAACATATTGTATTTAGGAAATGTATATATGTATTTAGATAACGACAATTAATGAAAACAGTGGCCAGGAATTCAAAAACAAGGTAGGTTGGATTTGGGAGAGTGTGGGAGTGGGAAGATGAGGATAATACAATTATAATATAAAAAGAAAAATTTAAAGATCTAAACCATAACTACAGAGAAGAGATACGTTCAGAAAATAGCATCACAGGATACCAGGGTCAGATGACAGATGGCAATCACCACCAAATCCTGGTTCCTCCTCCTTTTTTTCTTTTTGAAAAGGCCAAAGACAAATCAAGAAATCTTCTCAAGACAGGCACATGGAATCTGGTAAAATGGTAAATATGTTTCCTGAACAAAAATTAAGATTTGTTTCCTAGCATATTTGGAGAACAACTGAAATATGAGTATTCCAGGAAATCTAAAATGTAAAGTCATGGGGGACATGGAACTCTACCTTACCCTCCACTCCCCAAGGATACACCTACACATCTCTAGCACCCAAGGCTCAAGGACTCAGGGATTTATAACTTTAAATTTTTTCTTTTGAGATTATACTTGTACCATTTCCCTCTTTCCTTTTCTCCCTCAAACCTTCACAAATGCTCATACAGTGTCCTATATTCCAAATGCACTTGCAAATCTGATTGAAACAGTAAAGCAATCGTGACCCAAGCAGGCCAAAGTGCTCACGGAGTCCACTTGCTCCCTACCCACACAGAGCTCCCGCCTCTCTGCAGCACTTTGTGTCTGCTTACAGAACAAGATGTTTAGAAAGCAGAAAGCCAGAAATATGGAGGGTGAGGTTCAGGAGCCCACTAAACGATATGATAACTATCGTTAGTAACGGAGAATTGTATTTCTGCCAATAGCTGAGAGTAGATTTTAAGTGTTCTCATAACTAAAATCAAGTATATACAGTACTACATGCTAGACACTTTGATTTAGCCATTCAACAAAGTATACATATCCTTAAGAATTAATCATACATGATATGCAGTATACTATTTTTATCAATTAAAAGCCAACTAAAAGGTTAGGGATGCAGTTCAGTGGATAAAGCTGTTGCTGTGCAAGCATTGAGATAAACGTTCAGATCCCCGGACCCATGTAAACGCCAGGCAGTGTGGCAGCCACCTCCAATCCTAGTACTTAGGAGAGACGGATCTCAGGAGCAAGCTAGCTCAGCTAGCCAAACTACAGAGCACTCCTGTTCAGTGGAAACCCTTCTTCAGTAAATGAAGTGGAGAACCATGGAAACGATGCCAATGTTGGTACTCTGTACACACATAGTATGTACACACACACACACACACACACACACACACACACATTCACACACACAAACACACACATGCACATACAAAGACCAAAAGGAGAAAAAAAAGGCAACTTATCATTAACAAATACATAACAAAGATTTCACAATAAAATTAAATTTAAAAGTTATATTCAAAGTAAGAGCAAACTTCATTTAGAGAGGAATAAAGCAACCTCAAAAACTAATTTTCTCCTTGAATTAAGTTACATATTTTAAAGTTTCATAATTTTCAATGTTCATTTGGTACTTTACATAGAATACAGAAAATGAAATAACAAATAGCATTCTTCATATTTTTATGTTACGATTGTTTGCTCAAAGTGAACTAATACTCAATTCTTTCCTTCTGACTGAACTCAGTCTAACACCTGTAAAACAGTAAAAATCAACATTAATCCCCATGCTAATCTGTCTTCCGATCTGAGGCAGTTCCGTTTAAGAACCAGCACAGGCTGGTATGTCAGACGATGCCTTCCTGTGGGCACAGCCAGCTACAGACATCATTACTATTACTACAGTTACTTTCTCTGAAGCACCTGTAAGTTTGACTCAGCACAGGACAGCAAACCCCTACTGTTACCTCCTGCCTTTGATCTTGGAGTTGTAGGAAGCAGTGGAGTTTAAGATTTTCTCTCCTTAAATCAGTTCTAATTTTTAAATCTTCACCTTTCTTGTCAATGGTAAGTATTTCTACCCCGCAACAAAAACTAGCTCACTGTGTGCACTGAGAACTGTGGGTTTCTGTGCACACGCTCGCTGCTCCTTCACATGAGATCACCTTCCCAGGCCCCTCTCCCCGACCAGCTCCTCCAGGGTAGCACTCAAAGTGAGAGCTCCACAGTCTTGGCTGTCTTTCCTATTCTTGTAGCATTCCGAGGGGCACTGGTGGAAAGCACTTGGAACTACTCAAACCCGTGTTTTTTCTTGTGGTGTGTCACATTTTGAGACCTTTAGGGCATGAACTCTTGGAAAGTGAGATAAAGCTTCATCTTGCTGTCTACAACACATACACTACCAAACCAGCGTAAATGATAACCACCACTGCCGTCAGTAATTACACACAAGGAGAAAACCTCACATGTGGAGCAGTGGCACCGGCATCTTCACTTAACGCCATGTAAAGAAGCCCAAGTGTGTGTGTGTGTAGTCATTATCATAAAGAGGTAAAAATGAAAACACGTGATTCAAATTAAGTGGCCCAGGTGAAATCTCCAGTCGAATCACACTGGTGGCTCAAACAAATCCTAATACCGTTAAATCTTGGTTCCTCCGTCTAAATTTTAGACTCAAAAGGCACCACGCTTATATGGAAGCAGCAGAGAATATAAAGGAAAGGTATTTGATGTAGTAAACAACAATATCATAAAACTTAAATGTAGCAAGTAAATCTATTCAGCCTAAGCACGTAAAAGTCTTGGGTGTTAAGAGTACCAGAGAGCTGAAATTTGGAAATTGGCTTTACTAGAAAAAGCTGAATCAAAGATGGGTAACCTAAAATAACCTCTTAGGAATCACAAATGAGCTTGTTTTACCCACGCCTATGGGAAAGAGGCCTTCAAACCCTTGAAGAAGACAGAAAGCTAAAATGTAAGCTCCAGCTATATCTGCCTTTAACACTGTAAAAGCCAGGCTGCCAAAGCACTCTCAGGAAAAACGCAGTAAATCACCTAATTTACTCAAAAGAACTTAAATGTTTTAACCAGTCTGCCATCAAAAGAGATCAAGAAGAGGCCAATGGGACTTGGTTTGCAATGTGAGCTGTCTTTAAAATGCAATTGTTCTAATCATTTTCTACAGATGCAGCCTCACAAGGGGCTGCTGTCACAGGGACCATTTACGACTTGTTATGGTGTCTCTATTGTTTACCAGCGTCATTCCCGAAAAAGGGCGACAGCTGGGACAGAAAGCTGCTACTCAACGAACAATATAATCCCGTGAAAGTAATCAACAAATTTAAGGGTGTTAATTAACTTTACACTTTATCATGTTCAATTAGTTGTCCTTTCTAGAAAAGATTGCCGTGCACAATCAGTTTAGAGCGTGCCATGTTTGATTTGTAAGTGATCACTGTTTCTGTTTCAGAGCCCATGTCAGATGTTCTCCTGGGTTTTGGTGACACAGATGAATGGCTCTGCACATGTTCGGGGTGATCTGGTTTAACATAAGCCAGCATAACATAACCCCTTGTTAACGTTACTTCTGGCATAATCCAGGCTGGAAACAGAAAGCAGACCATTCCCAGCGCTATTCCGGACTCTGATAAACAAAGTTTGGTTAGCTTTTCCTGAAATAAACAAAGACAAATGCATGGCAAAATAAGCAATTTTTCACCATTATTTTTCAAAGTAAGATTCCCCTTCCAGGGGCATGTTGGGATTATTTCCTCCCAGCAAGATCTCGAAGCTCTGCCACACTGTACACAAAGCACTGCTGTATTCCGTAACGCAGACAGGCTTTTCCATAGCAACTGACTAGGTGGTGGGATGGTGCTCAGCACCTACCGGCCTGTTGGAAATCCTAGATTGTAACTACTAGATCCAGAAGCTGCATTCTTAAGTGTAGGAAATCTGCAGGGGAGTACATTAATCTAGGAATGCAATCTGCTCTCGCCCACCTTTAATGTACATGCTCCTGCTCACTAATAGGACAAGGAGACACTCATGATGGAGCGACAATATAGTCACTATAGCATTTTAATGAAAGCCACTGCAGCTATGCTGAATTGATAAATACAGCACATATCAAATTATTTCAAAGCCACTAAAGAAGTGAACAAAACCTAAACTCAAGGTCTGGCAGGAGGCGTCTATTATGAAAACAAAAGCAGCAACGGGCATGCGTCCATCTTTTAACAAAAAAAGCTATCTACGAAGGATTTTGAAACACTGCCATAAGTCGTACCTTGCTGTTTTATACTACTTCTCGCATAATGTACAAATTAAATGCATATAAACAGCCACAGCTGGTTAGCTGGTTACGGCAGTCACAAGGACAAAGCCAAACTTCTTTAAAAGTTGTTAACTCTGAAAGCTAATAATGTCCTAAGTTAAATATTAAAGAAGGAAATTATAGGCTATATCTGAAACAGCTGAAACCACAATACACAGCAGCAGAAAACATTTGTTTTCTGCAGAAGATCTGCAGGGAGAAGAGACGCGGTCGATAGATCCTTAAATTGGAAGCAATGGCCGTTCTTCTAGCCCACGTTGGCAGCTGCTACATTTGCAGACCTGGTTCATTATTTACCCATAACGACCATCAAGCTGCAGTCAGAGTCAGATCACAACAACTGTCAGCAGCTCTTTTAATTAGCCTTGTTTGAATTCAGATAAATATCACAATAGCCCTGCTTATGCTGAAAGAGCAACAGAATATTCTGTGTGGTGTTAGCATGGCTTTGAGAAGGACCAGGGTGTTGTAGAAAGGCAGAAAAAATGAAGAGAGGGATTTAACTAGTGGGCAATCAAAGCATTAAATGGTTTACCTTCATTTTGTAAATCACTTAAAAGAACAATTCCCTGACATCTGCCCAGACCGAGACGGTGCCCAGTGCTGAACTGCAACAAAACTCCAGGCTCCTAAGAACCAAATGTGCAGTCTACAGAGAACCAGGACAACCCCTGTGGAGAACGCTGAGTTTTGAAGCTCTGTCTTTGGGCACAGAGTGGCAGAGCACATTCTAATACTGTTAAAACAAAAATTCGTTATGTAACTACTGTATCTTTCAGCTTTAAGAATAACTGAAAAACAAAATAAGTCTATTATTAAGTAGCTTGTAACTCCAGTGCACTTTTATTTTACCCTTTAAAAACGTCTTTTTAAAAAGGTATCCTCTATGATAGGAATTGGCTATTTTCCTGCACATTTCACATTCTTTTCATCAGCATTAGTAATCAGGTTAAAATGTTAATAATAAAGTCTGGGTAATCCAATTCCTGCCATATTCCACATCAGCCTGGACCCCACCACACCATCTTGCTACCAAAAAACATGTGATAACTTTTTTCCCTCCATTTTATCAAGAACATGTTGTAACATGTTTAAAGGAAGGGAAAGCGACAGCTGCCCAGTGAGGATGACCCCAGAGGAGTAAGCGAGTAAGCAAAGGACAAAATGACCTGACAGCAATGGAGTGAAGAGACCACAGGAAATGAAGAGAACGTTGAGCAAACAGTCACTCCTGGCTGACCAGGAGCCCATCTCTGAGCCTTGGAAATCCTCAGAGAACCTGAGGTCTGGTTTCCAGGTAGAAGGAAGGCCACGTGAAGAAGCAGCTGCTTATGTTGTGAGACACTGAGGACCCGTTCCTGTTATTCTTGCTAACTCCTCAGCTACCAGGTCTCATTCTACTGATACGAGGCAGCCTCAGGAGAACTAACCATATCTGCATGAGCTAAACGACACATTACTATTTTGCACCCACCTGCAATCTCTTTATTGTAGTGAACTCCAAGTACCAAAACTTGAGAGTAAATGCATCCGCAGTGTGCAGCGAGCCCATGTGTAGGGTAAAGGAAACTGTTTGCTTGGTGCTGATAACTGTTAAGTGAAGAGAGCTCTGCATCTGGTTTGTGAGAATTATGGCAGAGCCTATTTCTTGTCTTGCTTCCTGTAAAGTGGAGCCATATGTAACAACCTGCCGTGGAAACAGCCTTTCAGCTCTTCATCCTTTAACACGACCTCCCTCCTGACGGCGTGCCCAGCCAAGAGCTACTCACAACGTGCAGCTCACAGGCACAGACGAGCACATTCTAACGTCCTCCAGTCACCCCGAAGTGGTTCTTCTGAGGCACAGCCTCTCGCATGCCCTAGGAGCTGTACTAGGAGCCTTCACTGAGATTGGCACCTCAGATCACTAGTTCTACAGGACCCTCATGAAAATTACAGAGAGATATTCACAGTTGGGTTTTGGTTTCCATCCTCCCCCTTCTGATAACAAATCCAAAAAACATGAACAGAGAACCTCGCTCACACAGCAACAAAACCAAAAGAATTCTGCAGCCAGGAGAAAGAGGCTGAAACAGTACCAGGACTGAAACCTGGTCTCTTTCAACTTGAGGGCTACCCCCAGTACGTTCTACCATGAAGAATCCCCAACAGAAAAAGTTCCTTAAAGGTTTTGTGGTCAAATGCATAGTATGTTAAACAAAAAGATGCATAAGCTTATAGTGATATGCAATCATATAGCCTAAATTCTAAAGACTAAGAGAGACTCTTTCCAACTTATTATTTTCAACAAGTTGTTATTGTTAGAGCTGGAGAGATGGCTCCACCATTTAAAAGCACTTTGCTGTTGCAGAAGTCTGAGGTCCACTTCCCAGCATGCACATGGTGGCTCATAACCATCTGTAACTCCAATTCCAGGGGATCCAATGCATTCTTCCTTTTCTCTACAGGCTACAGGCATGCATATGATCTGCATACATATATGCAGGCAAAACACACATAAAATAAAATCTTTAAACAAAATCTAAAAGTACATTTTAAATTTTAGTATTATGATGATGATGATAATGATGAATATGGGTGCTTTGCCTGACTATGTGTCTGTGCACCATGTGTGCACCTGGTGCCTGCTGGGGCCAGAAGAGGGCCTCAGATTCCTCTGGAACTGGAGTTACAGACAGATGGTGGGAGCCACCATGTGAGTTCTGGGAGTTGTACCTGGGTCCTCTGCAGGAGGAGGCTCTAACCACTGAAACATCTTTTCAGTTTTTCTACTTCTTACTAAATTTGCTTTTCAAGGTAGCTAAAAATTTGTCTTCTTTGGGGATTGTTTCATGAAATGTTATGTTAGTCACATGACCTTCTGTTTCCCTATTTAAAGCACCAATTTCTGTCAAGTCTCATGTGAAATTTCATTTTTGGTTAGTATTTTCTCAGCAAGTAATTTTCTCTTGGCCAGGTTGCAGCTGCTCTCTCTGGGCTAGTTTCTAATGAAGTACTTTTTTGTTCAATCCCCATTCCTTATTCTTACCCTGACCATGGATACTCATCTGACCCTCTCTGTGATTTACCATTGCCTTGGGAGCCTTGCAAGCCTCTGGTTTAGGACTGGTTCTTACTGTGTTGAAGCTCTGCCCTATGAGAATGCCTCAGACCCAGTCAGGAAGCAAAGAGGTACTTGGTTCGCTGGCTGACCCTTCAACCACCATATTTAAGACCAAGATGCTTGGTTTGCTGGCAACACCAGCCCTAGGCAAGTCAACAGCAGGCTTCAGCTAGTCTCCGGCCTCTGAAAATGGATCAGACTCTCTGAACTAGTTACACTCCACACTGGGGCAATCGAACACCAGCAAGAGCATCTGACAGGAAGAGAAGTCTATTTCTGTGCACATTTGAGGCTGTAATCCATAACAGCAGGGAAGAAACAGCAACAAGAAGGTAAGGCAGGCATCACCCTGAATCCAGCCAGGAAGCAAAGGTAATGAGTCCAAGACCCTACATGGAATGATGCCATCTACATTAGAAGTTTTCTTACAGACATGCCCAGACGTTGGTCTTCTAGATGATTCTAGATCCTGTCAAACTCAGTCAATATTAGCCAACACATCCCGTTATTCAAGTGGATGAATACTTCTGCTCCTCTTAAAAATCTGGGAGTAAACTCCAGCCAGCACTGCACAATTCCGGCCCCAGAGTTCAGCTGCCCGACAGCATCAGCACCACTCACTCTGCTGTACTCACCCTCCATTTTTGGCTCATAGAGACAACATCTTGAGGCACGTTCTCATTCTTTTCTTATATTCTTTCATGTTCTTAAACAAAGCAGAGTTTCAACAAAACTGTACCTTACTTTTCTCTAATGCTCAGTTATTATGTTGTTTTGGATCTGTTCATCTCTCACTTAAGAGACTGTCATTTTTAGTTATCTTTCTCTGCTTACACATTCAATCCTCACTCATTGCCATGAGGGTTGTCCAACTTTTTCCTCTCCTTTAAAATGCCTGCACCTCTGCCTTACTTACATGGCTAGTTGCAGGTTATCATACGACACTCACCTCCCTGGACTTGGCACACCTTCCAAACTACATTGATCTTTGTTTCCCCAGAAGGAAAGCATGATCAGATAGTCCTGTCCTGGAATGCTGCCTCTGCATGCACATCCTACTCGGATACATACCTTGGGTGTTTACCTACTGGCAAAAGTGAACCTATTCTTTAAAGTCCTGCCTTAGGGTCACTTGCAGACGCTGCCCCAGGGCCCACCTGTGAGAGCACCACTCTCACATCACTCAGCCTCCCACCATCAGGGACATTAGCCACTTGTGCTGGTTACCTGTTTACTCTTTCTGGATCATGAGCTCTTTGTATAATGCTCACTAAATAAATCAAGTCTAAGAAACTGACAGAAATCACAGGCAGGAGAGAAATAATGTAGAAAGTAACTTAGGGAAACGATGAATTTTAGTAAAAACAAAGAAGTATTTTTTCTTGAGTTATCTTAAAAGAACATTCTGAAGAAGTGTCAGAAATATGCATGCTCTATTTACAAGATGCTTATAAGTTCTGATCACTGCAATGTCAGGAAGAAAGCTATTACAATGCTTTAAAAGATCAAAGAGGGAGACAAAAGATCAATCTTTGGATTAAAAAGAATACTTCTTGATGACATGAAAGACCCCTTTACCTACAGAACAGTGCGTATGCAGATGACAATGGAAGGACAAGAAGAACAAGCTGACTCTTACAAAGTCACTAAACCCCATGCATAAAGTGGGAAGAGAGCCCTCACGGCCCAGTTACTTCTTTTCCACTCCTAAAACAGGGCCTTTCGCCCACAGCCAGGAAACTGCTTCTCTACCCAGCCTTCCACACAGCTCTTAAAAGCACAATCTCTTCCTACCAACAGGTTAGCCACTAAGTTTCTGCTCCTGAATTCTGGAGGAGATGCACACAAACCATAGTACGTACATATAAGAATTCTGTTATTTGATGATTACATAAAATTTATATCCCCTAAACTTTCTTACCCGTGTGGTTTGGCACATGCCTATAATTCTAGCACTCAGGAAACAGCTGCAGGAGGATTATAGATTTTGAAGTCAACCTGGGTTATATAAGATACCTTTGCCTCAGGAAAACAATACTAAATCAAAATTAAACCCTTTTTATTTAAAAAGAAAAGTTAATGTGCAGACATGAATCACTGAGCTCAGTGAGAAGTGCTCGGCCTGATCTCGGCCCTCTGTTCTTTCTTTTGATGAGTATTTACATGAGTATTGTTTCTCCCTTTTAATTTTAATCCTTCTATATGGTTTTCAAGTGGACCTCTCATAAACCACAGACAGTTGAGACTCCTTTTAAAAACCCAACAAGAGGTGCTGGAGAGACAGCTCAGCAATCAGTTAAGAGCTTTTGAGTTGCTGCTGCTGTTGTCCTAGTTTGCTCTTTATTGCTGTGATAAACACCATGACCAGCAAACCGAGGAGGAAAAGGTTTAGTTAGCTTGTCCCAGTTACAGTTCCTCACTTAAGGGAAGTCAGGGCAGGAACGCCAGGCAGGAACCTGGAGGCAGGAACTGAAGCAGGGACCATGGAGGAGAGCTGCTTTCTCTCTTGCTCTCCCCAGCTTACTCTGTTACTACCGAGGGGTGGTACTGCCCACTGTGAACTGGGCTCTCCCTTATCAATCATCAATCAAGAAACCATCCCACAGACATGCCTACATGCCACTCTAATGGAGTCATTTTCTCAACTGAGGTTCTCTCTTCTGAGATGACCCCGACTTATTGTCAAGCTGGCAAGAAACGAAACAGCACACTGCTATTCACAGAGGACCTGGGTTTGGTTTCCGGTACCCACATCAAGCAGCTTAAAGTGAGCAGCGTGGAACTCAAGAGCCACAGAAAAAGAAAAGGAATGGGAAAGGAACAGATGGGTACAGGGAGGAGAGGAGTCAGGTATGTTGCCCAAGCCTGTAATCCCAGTATTTGAGAGGAGACAGGAGCTCAAGTTCAGGCTAACCTGAGTTACAGGGAAGAAATCTGTCAGAAAAGACAAAACGAAAATCAATATCTAAAATAAAAATTGACATTTTAAAAGTTTCTATTTCTTAGACTTGGGATTTTCTATCTTCTCGCTTTCTGAAGCATGGCTATAACAGCTGTTTTAAAACCTCTGCCTGATACGAAACATCTGTGCGATTCTGTGGCCAGCATCTTGTCTTTTCCCTGGGGAATTTGTCAGCCTTTCCTGGTCTTTCTGTGTCACGTAACTTTTTAAGGCAACATGGACATTTGGAACATAACATGTTATGAAACCCTTAAATTTACTCAGATTCTGTGAAAAACAGTACATCTTGAATGTGTGGGGTGTATGTTTCACCAGACCACCAACCAGGTTAGAGGCAGGCTGCACATTCCAACCTGCCTTTACAATCCTCTGAGTATTCTTTGCTCCTGCCTCACATGCAAATCTCCCAGAAGACAATCTGACATTCAGGAGACAAGTCTCTGGTGTACTGCTGAGGGTCAGAGTCCTGCTATATGGCCCAGGAGTAGACCCAGAAATCCATACACAACATGATGTTTCCTCCTGTACCCCGTAATATTCCAATATCAAACCCTAACCCTCCTAACCTTTGACTAGAAAGTCTTGTGCTTGGTAACTAAGGCTGGCCCTGGGGCCAACAGAAGGAAAATACAAAAAAAGAAAGCCACAATATATCCCCTCTGTCCACCGGTCCTACTGAAGCCAGAGGAGAACTCCCTCTCAGGTTTCCATGATCTGCTTGGTTACCAAGGTCACAACCAAACTGAAACTCCAGGAGTAAACTAATGGAAGAGCTGTGAGAAAAGAGAAAGGGAGAGAGGTGGAGGGAGGGGGGTAGGGAGAGGAATAATTTACTTTCCCATTTATTCTTTTATAGGGATTTCCTTGCTCTTGACTAAAATTTTTCTTTTGTGGGGAATCTTCCTTCTGTGCCTATGTGCAGCCAGGGCTGAGGGCAGGCTGGGAGCTTGCTTGTGGGTTTGACTGAGTCCTGTTTCTCCTCTCAGTCTACTTGCTGTCCTTTACTTTTCACAGTCCTCAGGCAGTGGCTGCATGCATTCTGTCCAAGAGTTTTAGTCATATTCATCAGGAGACAAAAGAATGAATATGCTTACTCCACTGTACCACAGCTGGAACCTCACCATCATCTTGAAGGAATCTTCTGTTGGACTGTATTCTAAATTGACAGTTAACTCAGTGTTTTGACAGCAGTGTTTCACCGTCTTCTGCCTTCAATTATTCTTATCAAGTTTACTACAGACACAAAAGACGACGTGCACACATATGTATTTATAAAATATATTATATTATAGGAAATTCAAGGTTATAGCCGAGCCAGTGAATCAGTGTTTACCTAGGGCTGGATAAATGGCTAAGGGAAGAAATGAGAGAACTTGCTGGGAGAACAGAAACAGTGTGTGTTAACTGTGACTGCAGTTACATAACCACATTCATTGGTCTCCACACTTGAAATAGCTGAACTTTACCATCTACCAATCAGTGGATGCACGTGTGGGTAGATGCATGGGATGAGGCAGACAGGCGCATGCTCCCCGTCCGCTGTCCCATGTAGATGCTTTCTCTTCTTACCACGTTGTATCGTATTGGTTACTTTTCTATTGCTGTGAGAAAACACTATGACCAAGGCAACTGTAAAAAGAAAGGATTTACTTAGGCTTATGGTTCTAGAGTCAGAGCCAGCCCCAGGCGATCTGCTTTTAACCAAGCTATACTAATATCTATCTGCAAATTCTCATAGTCCCAGATTGAGGGTAATTTTCTGCAGAGAGGATGTTCACTTGTTTATGGTGATATAGTTCATACTAACTCTACTAAGAAGCCCATTAATTTATTAGTTGTTTTTTTTCAGTTGAGTGAATAGTTTAAATTTAAACTCTATTGATTCAGAGTTATTAAAAAGCTTCTCACACTTTGTCTAGGTAGACAGAGTTCCTAGTTAGCCTCTTTGACCAGCAGGCAAATGATCTCCAGATGACCCTTTCTCTTTGAGGGTTGGCCTGTTTGGGGGTGGTTTGGCTGCTGCTGCTGCTGCTGCTGCTGCTGCTGCTGCTGCTGCTGCTGCTGCTGCTGCTGCTGCTCCCTCCTCCTCCCCCTCCTCCTCTTCCTCTTCCTCTCCCTCCTCCTCTTCCTCTTCCTCCTCTCCCTCCTCCTCCTCTTCCTCCTCTTTCTCCTCCTTCCCTTCCTCCTCTCCCTCTTCCTCCTCCTCTCCTCCTCCTCCTCTTCTTCCTCCTCCTCCTCTTCCTCTTCCTCCTCTCCTCCTCCTCCTCCTCTTCCTCCTCTTCCTCCTCTCTCCTCCTCCTCTTCCTCCTCTCTCCCTCCTCCTTCCTCCTCCTCTTCCTCCTCCTCTTCCTCCTCCTCTTTCTCCTCCTTCCTCCTCTTCCTCCTCTCCCTCCTCCTCCTCTCCTTCGTCCTCCTCCTCCTCCTTCCTCCTCCTCCCCCTCCTCCCCCTCTTCCTCCTCTCTTCCTCCTCCTCTCCCTCCTCCTCTCCCTCCTCCCCTTCCTCCTCTTTCTCCTCCTTCCCTTCCTCCTCTCCCTCTTCCTCCTCCTCTTTCTCCTCCTCTTCCTCCTCTCCTTCCTCTTCCTCCTCTTCCTCCTCCTCTTCTTTTTAATATAAGGAGCAAGTGGTTAGCTGTGTAAACACATGGTTCAGGTTCCCATTACCCTGTGATCTTTGTCCAGCAGTACTATTTCCCAAAGTCCTTGGCTCTCTGAAGCAGCAACTGCTTGCAGGGCAGTTAAACTTCCTGTGTTTATTCATCAATTTGATTTCGCATTACTATTCAATTACTTGATCTCTGAATATTTCCCTTATCTTCTGAGGAATGTGAACTGCACCTAAAGGCATGTTTAGAAAGTACAGTGAGGCAAGAAGACTAGGAGATCAGTCTACCCCAGTTACATGAGTTCCTGTTTCAAAAATCCTCCAAAGAATCTGAGGGCTGAGGATATATAGAACCCACAAGGCATGGGTGAGGCTCTGGGTTTGCCTGCATGGCCCCTTACCCATCAAAATGTAAGGTGCTTTACTCTGTGCATGAGTACACTTTATGGCAACAGGGTATGTCAATGTATCTAGGTAAGCTTATTTACATTCCTGTGTACAATCACCCACTCATGTTCCTGTAATTCTAAGTAATTTCCTTAGGTTACCAACACACATTGGAGTGTGTATATACACGTAAATGTACATACATGAACACATACAGAAGCAAAATGGTCAACTAGTTGGGAAAATGAAGTCAATAGAATGGTAGAGGGAACCAGACAGGGTAATGGGGGTGAATATGATCAAACACATTATATACATGCACAAAAATATCATAATTGGATAAGCAAGATAGCTCACCTGAGCAGGCATGAAGCCCTGAGTTGGACCTACGTGGCAGATGGAAATGGCTCCTATGAGTGGTTTCTCTGACCTCCACACACATGCTGTGGCACACACACACTCATGTACATACATACACAAGATAAATACACATAGTAAGATTATTTTAAGTCATTAAAACTATTAGGTACAACTAATATATGCTAATAAAGTCTCTAAAAATGTATCTGGGGTCAGTGAGACTGGCCCCACTTAAATGTACTTGCTGTGCTTACCTGACAGCTTGAGCCTAAAACCCACATGGAGGCAGGAGAGCAGAGCCGTCCTCTACCTCCATGTGCATGTCACGACACGTGATTCATCCACTATAAATGTCATATGCACACACAATGACAGACAGGGTCTCACTGTGGAGCCCTGGCTGGCCTGGAACTCTTTGTAAACCAGCCTGGCCTCCAACTTGGGAATCCAGTTGTCTCTGGCTCCCAAAGGTGTGTACTACCTTGCCCAGTTTTTATCTTAAGTCATCAAAACTATTAGGTACAACTAGTATATGCTAATAACGGTTCTAAAGACGTCATCTTTATTTGCTGTGTGTGATTTTTGCCTCGTCTGCCGCGCTGCTAGAAGAAGTACTAAGCTTTGGGAAGGACAAGATGGGTTTTTGGTGTCAAAAGAAAGACTGACTTCCCCGGCTTTTATAGGATAGTTTTTCTTTTTTGATACTAAAACAAGCTTCATCTTTACCATTAGGAACAACATCAACCTAAAACTTCACAAATGAACACCTTTTTATGGCTGTTACTTCAAAGGAAATCAAGATATTTCACCCAACTAGACATATCAGTCAATTTAATGATGACTTTCTATGGATCAAAAAAAAAAATTAGATGCTTTGAGATGCAAGATCTCTTCAAGTTCATGGTCTGTTTGTGTCTAGTTTTAAAATCTCTTGTAAAAATGTTTACTTTCTACAAACCAAATATTTACCAGATATTTACAGTGTGTGTGTATACACAAAACACACTTTTGGGTTTTTAGATTACACAAAATTAATTAAGTCCCAATTTTGGTTCAAGTTGAGTCTGTAATCTAGACAAGAGTTAGCACACTAAAACACAAGTCTGAAGGCAAAGAAAATGAATTGTCATAAAAAAAATTAAGATGTTCAAAATTCAAGAAGGTGAACTGTCATGCTGGGTTATACAATTAAAACCTTGACTAAAAATACCAGATTAATGTGAGCATCAAAAGTGACATTGTGGGGTTGGGGATTTAGCTCAGTGGTAGAGCGCTTGCCTAGCAAGTGCAAGGCCCTGGGTTCGGTTCTCAGCTCCGAAAAAAAGGAAAAAAAAAAAAAAAAAGTGACATTGTATTGCAGTGTGCTAGCAGGGTCTGACATGGGCAGCGGAGGACACTCAAGGTGAAGTAGACTGGTTACCTCTTCTAGCATACAGGCCTGGGCTCAATCTCCAGCAATGCACTAAAAAACTAGGTCTGGTGGCTCATGAAGCACATGGGAGGTGGAAACAGGATCACAAGTTCAAGGTCATTCTCTGCTACAAAATGGCTTAAGAGGTCAGCTACATGAGATCTTGTGTCAAGAAACAGAATACCATGGAAGAGGGGCTAGAAAATCTGCCTTTTCCTGAATAGATTCCTGGCTGGGCAGGCTCAACAGAGCCTTTTCTCTGGCAACAAGCGCAGCTCCGTCTGACTGACGAGCACACCCGTCCTTCTGCTGGTTGGCTGCACGTAAGTTGCCCACCCTTAGAGTCCTTTAACACACACAGTGCAAGTCATTCTTCCAGGCATTCCATCAAGGCTGATGGCTTGCAGAAACAGTCACCAACTAACAGATGCACAAGTGGAAAGGGAATCCAAAGGAAGGAGAAAAGAAACCAGAACAGAGCCGGAGCAGGGAAAAGAGTGAGGCAGGCAGGAAGGCACAGGAGAGAGTGGAACACCTCAACCGCTACGCTTGTCAGTCACACTATTATAACACGTATTTACACTTAAGCTTTGTTTTTCAGAGTGTTTGGCCATGTAAGGTGTGGAAGTATTAACAACGTTAATTATGTTTTACAATTAGTAATGAAGATTAGAAACAAAGCCTTTGATGCCTGCTACTCTAATGATGGAGTACCAACATCTGAGAAATGTAACTGTGTATTAGCATAACCACATATGAAAGTACACAGAACCATTTCCAGTTACCTTGTCACTGAATGATTAAATATGAATTCATAATTAGAAAAACCCACATGTAATTTACTGGCTCCTCTGACTGTTCTGGTTCATTAGCAGTTGATTACTAAACAGTGCCCTCTAGTGGCCCATAACGTTCTAATGCTGTCTGACTTCTCAAAAGAGCAAGATACGAAGAAACGTGCTTACCCTAAATAAGGCAATTACCTTTTCCTGTAAGGGGAAATACTCCGCTTTCCTGCTTAAAATACATTCTTTATAAAGTCCTCCCAAAACCTATGGCTTCTGCCCACGTGACGCACATTACTTAGTAAATTATAAATGAGTACCTGTCTGAGACCTTGGGCTGAATGTTTAAAATAGTTATTAAAACATCACAACTGACTGAATTCTTTACTCCAACCAAAAAGTAAAGCAACATTAATAGAACTGTCCCAGTACTATCTATTCACTGTGCACACACACAAACATGCTAAAAGCACACTTTAAAATTCAAAGATACCAGAAATGTCTGATTCACTGCATTCTGAACTGCTATTTACCTCACAAGGCTGATTAAGCATATCTAGAAGACCAAGGTCACAGCTCAGTGTTAGAGCAAATGCACAAAACACTTGCTGTGTTTAATCCCAGCATTTAAAAAAAAATTCAGCTAAGAAGTTCTGATACAAGGATCTTGTTTAAGATGTCTGTCTGTCACACGTGTAAGCTTTCCATCTCTCCCCTCTGCCCTATCCCTCGTAGAGTGAACACACACCTTTACAGGGTTCTTATGCTCAAGTCAATAGTTTAAGTAAAAATACAATTTACATATCTGTGAATATACTGGCTTTTATTCCCGGCAACCCAAGTACATCCATTCATTAGGACGAGGTTTCAAAAGGCTACGGACAAGAAGAGACGATTTGGGCTCAGATACAAAAGGTGTGATATATTCTTCTGTTTGCTCACATCAGTCAAGCTCTTGATTATGGTTCTCTAAAATCATGGCAAGGCTGGAGCATCCCTTAATATGTGACTCAGCCTCTAATTATTCTGAGGTGCAAACAAAAGAGACATGCATATTTCCCTTACACACCCCTGCTGCAGAACACATGGGTGAGTGCCAGTGGTTTTTGCTGATAATTTAATGTAACAACTGAATCACCATTTTAATGCTATTATCAACAGTTCATGACTCACAAGCAAGAAATGTCAGCCTGATTAATCTAAACACTGATGATCTTAAAAAAAAAAAAAAAAAACCTACCTTCCTCCTCACAGCAGAATATCATAAACATCGGCTGTTCCTGAGTATGAAGATCTGCCAGCAAGACTGTTAGACTGAGACAGTACCTAGAGCTAAGGAGCTCTTTAACAGAGTGTACATACATGGTTTGAAAAGAACTGGTGACATTAGTTAAGTAGGATTTTTTTACAACTAAAAGAAACATATTTTGAACACACACGTTCTCTAAGTTCAGCATATCATTTAAAGTATCAACTTTCTTAGTATGTATGTTTGTATTACAGTACGATGCCATTTGACTATTAAATTCTTCTTAAATACGTTTCAAAAATAACCAGACTAGCTCCAAAAATCTCCTTCCTACTTCCTTCCGTAGACAGAAGTTGGTGTAAACGGCTCCTTCCATACACAGTCGGAGCACCCTCCCTTGCAGCTCAGCTCACTGTTGTTTTACACCAGAGGCCACTTCTGAGAGGACGTGAATCTGAAAGTGGTGCTTCAGAGGTAATCATTTAACACCATTTCCAGATCCTGCTGGGGACAGAAAAGCACACACCTCACCACTGGGTTTCAGAAAGGTGAGTGCAGCATAAATCTGGGCAGCTGATTTTTACCCAAAGCAAAAACAAAGTTTCTTCTCACGATAGGTTTCTTTACCTGCACCAAGTTAACTCAACCTCAGCTTCCCTATACTTGAAGGAGGAGACGGCAGCTCTTAAGAAAAACATCCGAGACAATGCAGAATAAGTCAAAAATTTCTACAATTGAATGGCAACATTTTTTAAAATATAAAGCAGGTTCTTATTAGCCTGAAGCTAGTAAGGAAAGAAATAAATCCATATTAAGAGCAACCTATAAGACTCCAAAGATTTTACTAGCATAAAAGATTGTTTAACAGATGAGGCATCAGAACTGTTGTAGCTTAAAGACGAATGAAGAAATAGAAAACCAAATGCAATGCACTAACTACTGTCAGACACAGGATCAAAGAAGACGCAGAAGCCCAGCTCTGTGTGGGAACAAGTGGACGATGTGAGTCTGAAGTCTCCCTAGTAACTAACACCAGATAACTGGCAAACGTCTTGGGTAGGATACCAGCCTTGCAGTTACAAGGAACCTCTTTTCAGAAAACATAGGCTCAAAGTATTTAAGAGTAAATAGTTTGACCAAAGAGCATATTCATTCATTCATTCATTCATTCATTCATTCATTCATTCATTCATTCTCTCTCTCTCTCTCCCCACATAAACTTAAAAAAAGAAAACAGAACAAATGACTAGATAGCAAGATCTCCATAGTAACTATTCTATAATATATTATCAACTCATAATTCATGAAATCTGTGCATAAATGAAACTCCTATGATCATTTAGAAGGATTTCCTGAACTCCATTTTTACTGTGACTTCCAGACGAGCAAGATGTAAGGAAAAAAATCTTACCAAAAGGTCAACAGAAGTAAAGTAAGTAATTGCCTCTTGTTTTACACATTACTTTTGCACAATATTGGAGTTAAATTTCTTTTTAAATATTTTATGGACCCAGAGTGGTCTTGAACTCTGGGTCCTGCTGCCTCAGTGTCTGAAGTGCTGGGACTCCTGGTTTGTACCACCATGTCTGGCAAACAGAAAGTCTCCCACAGGAAAGTTTGTTGCTTCTATTAGAAGTCTAGTTTAGTTTTGCTTTTCATAATGCTAGGGTTTGGACACAGGAACCCTGCACACCAGGCAAGCGCTACACCAGTGAGCTACATCTTCAGCCTACTCTGAGTCATCACTTGTCAATTACCATTTTACTTTGCAGATTTGTACAGGAGTATCTGCCAGAGCGTTACACAGAGAACACCCTCTCTGAGTTCCATTTTATTAGCAAATAAACTTCAACTACCAAGTAAGAAGCTAGGTATCTTATTGTGCTATTAGCTGATACAGTGATTCCAAGACAGATTCCACAGCATACTGCTGTGCTACTGAGTTAGAGCTCCTGAAAATCCAGGGCTTCCTTAGATCCAAACAGCACTGCGTCCGAGATAGATAGATAGATAGATAGATAGATAGATAGATAGATAGATAGATAGATAGATAGATCCTCAAGAAGCAAAGGAACCTGACTGTATAACTACATTTCTACAAATTGGGACTTGTGGGAGAGAGAAAGGCTAAATTTAAATATATATGGCTATTTTTTACAGTTTTTTTCCCACGAAACAGAAGTGTCAAGGACACAAACATGCTTCCTGTGACATTTTTGGGGGGTTGCTATGTACCCCAAACTAACCTTGATTTCAAAATCCTTCTGCCTCTACCTCCAAGTGCTAGGGTTATGTGTGTGGTACTACTCTTGGCTTCCTATGATTTTAAGTAAAGATAGGCAATTCATTACAATGAGATCACAATAGACATTTCTCAATACAAAAATCTCCATGCCCCGTCTCTCTCACAGTAAGAAACAGTTAATCGAGGTCTTCTCAGAGGCCACAGTAAGAAGAAAGGACAGAAGCTTGGGTTCGTGCAGATCCAGACCATCAATATATTCCATGAAAAGAGCTCAACTACTTAGAAACCAGAAAAGTAGCTCCCAGGTGCCAAAACCTGTTCCAACAACTAGAGATGATGCCCAAAAGTTTCCAATGGTGATCTCTATAGTAACCAGGTAGAGAGCTCTTCGAGGTAAAAGAAATAATTTTTTTTTAGTTTCCAATTTGAGTATAGAATACAGGGAAAGACTATTTATTAAATATGTTTTGTGCTATCTAAGGCAGATACTGTAATTTGTCTTCTCTTTCTAGAAACATTCACCAACTTACTTATTCATTTATCCATCCATTCCACATAAGCCAGGTGCCTACTGTGTGTGGGTATTGTTATAGGAACAGACAGTACAGCAATCAGCATGAACAGAAACAAATTCTAGTTTGTTTTTTTTTTTTGCTGGGGACCGAACCCAGGGCCTTGCGCTTGCTAGGCAAGCGCTCTACCACTGAGCTAAATCCCCAACCCCCAAATTCTAGTTTTACTGGAGCTTACATCATTCCAGTAGTGTGGGCCTCAATCCCAACTAGGTATCAAGAACAACTCCCAGAGATTTGACTAGGGAGACAGCAAGAGAGGTGGCAAGCAGAAGTAGAGGCTGACTTTAGAGATCACTGATGACAGAAGGCAGGCCGAGGATGTGCACATAAAGGCACAGGATTAGTAGACATGGTGGTGGATGTGTGTATCTCTAGTGAGAGGGAGGCCAGCAGCTGACACGGAACAGTAGTACTAGAGGTCTGAAGACAGAAGACAGTGTGAGAAACAGTGTGGGCACTGGAACAAAGGAGAACTTACCCAGCAGCCCTATGATCCCACTTGAAACCAGGGAGCCAGAGTTTCAGAACAAAACCAAGATGGCCAACCATTCATCCCAACACAGCCAGCCATTCCACAGCAAATCACAGCTGGAGCTGACTAAGAGAGGGTCAGATTCAAGAGGCACAGAGCATGGCGCTGACACTGTCTAATCATGCAGAGTGGGATGTAAGTACAGTAGGAGAGGAGCACATGAGGAAGGCCAAGGAAGAGGCTGCCTCACTTCACTGCTTCCAATTTAGCCATGTAACTGACTAACTGCTTGCTCTCCTAACACTGGGGGTCTTTCCCTTTAAAACCATTCTTTTTTTTTTTTTTTTTTTTTTTTTAACCAAAGGTAGGCTGCCCTTCTCCTTAACTTTATCACATTTACAGTATATCTGTGTTATTGTGATGAACATGTACATTTCATATCAAATACATTTCATTTTCCCTGATTATTTTTGTTCAGGAATGACTACTATGTTCCTCGTCCTTGTGTCTATTATAGATCAGGAGAACCCTGTATTTGTGTATCTTTGGGTACTTCAAAGACCACAATACAAAAATAGATTTTTTTTCTTTTCTCATTTGGCTTAGGATTAATTAGTATTCACACATTCCAGTGCAAAACTAATGTGTAGACTATATAAGGCTGCCTGGGACTCTGATGGAACTAATGTATAACTCGGATTAAATGCAAATGCTGCCTACAATTTAAAACCAGCCCTTTGACCCTACAGGGTTAGGTAAGGGATACTGTTCTATAAGGCTATTTTCTCTTTTTCTATTTTAGAAGCAGAAATTTAAACTTCTGGCTTAGTGTTAGAAGTTTTATAATAACTTGCTTCTGATTACTGACTGCTTATGCTATACCAGATGCTCAGTCTTGTCCACATTATTTTAATTGAATACTGTGAATGAATCTTTATAGCCCAGATATTTGGAAGTATATCCATTTTTAATCCAGGCCATTTCTCCCTCAAAATTCACTAGGTTTCTTAGGGTTAACAACTGGGCTGGCTGTTCCTTGTGCCCTCTTTATATAGACAGTGTACTCTGTGGGTTACATTGGCAAATCTAATCAGCTGTCCTTCCACAGTGACCAGGACAAGCACCTCACCCTCTTCTCGGACCATTTCACACAGTGATGGATGGTGTTTAACTCAAAACAGTGATAAGGACTACGTGGGATATAGTCGGGGAAAACACTCAACGATGTTTTTAGCTCTTCAAGGATTGAATCTAATATATTTTGATCATATTTACCTTCTTCCTTCAACTTCTTCCACATCTATTTCATTTCCTACCCACCCAACTCTGGTAGTATAATTTGCACTGTTCATACAGTCTTCCACTGAAGTTCTCTACCTACCAGGGGCCACACCCTTAGAGAAGACAGACCATCCCTTCTTCCAACAGCCATCAGTTACCTCAGCTCCTTAGCTAGGTACTTGGTCTAAGACTTACTGTGTAACTGAAGCTTATTAAATATTAGTTCTCTTTACATTTATCTATTTATCTATTTATTGGTTTTTCAAGACAGGGTTTCTCAGTGTAGCTCTGGCTCTCCTGGAACTCACTCTGTAGACCAGGCTGGCCTCAAACTCAGAGATCTGCTGCTTCTGCCTCTCAAGTGTTGGGATTAAAGGCGTGCACCACCATCACCACCTGGCTATTTTAACCTTTATTTATAAAAAACTCTATTTATATAGTGACATTTTCTTTCTATATAATAGCTACTATTCTACAAAATTTCTCTCCCTGTGGTAAAGTGAACTTCAAATACTATAATCCGTATGTTTTCAAAGGTATCCCATGGCTTTAAAGGAAGCTTTTGAGTCACTGAGTGTTACAAATTCATTATGTTCACACAGAATCTTACAACTAAGAGACAATAGAGGAATACACACACACACACACACACACACACACACACACACACACTCTGAATGGTATTAGAGGCCTCCCTTAATCCATCCAATGAATCTGAAGGGTAGTAATCATAGTCCTGGTTTATAAAACAGTGTAAAACTAGATCGGACTAAATAGTCTAGCCAATGTCACAAAATGCAAAATATTATTGTCTTTGTCAAAAGCCAGGAGGTAACGTAACGGTACCTCATGTTGCAGCCTACTATTCATTCATTCATTCATTCATTCATTCATTCATTCACTCACTCACTCATTCATTCATTCATTCCATTTGCCTTTTGCAGTGCTAGAGATCAAACCAGGCAAGCACTTAAGACACACTTATTCTTACACACACATACCCTTTTTCCCCTTAAAAAAAATTTTTGGGCCTTTTTTTGAAATTGGACCTTACTAAGTACCCTGCCTGGCCTGGAACTTTGCTATGTGTACCAGGTTGGCCATGAACTTGTTGCAATCCTCCTGCTTCTATTTCTAAAGTGCTAGAATTGCAGGCAGGTGCCACCAGACCTGGCTTACAATGCCTTTTACAAAATGTCTTCTATCTTCCTTTCCACAGAAACCTATTTAATACTATAGATGACAATTATGTATAAAACACTTAACATTCTATAAGCCTACTATATTTTAAAATAATTATTTAAATTGAATTAACAGATCTTATAATCTTTTTTCACAACCTAACAAATATACAGTTAAAAAAAATTAGGTTAATGTCAGACATGGGTACATAGGGAGTGAGAGACCTGTCTCACAAAAATAACTCTTTCCATGTCAAGTACTTATTTATATTATTTAAGTCATAGTGAAAATTAATTATTCCTTCTTCTTGGACATTTGAGCTCTTTCTAAGTCATCACCAAGTTATTTATACCAATGTTTCCTAATCTTCTGATCTTGGGACCCCTCCATTTTACTACTTATCAGTGAGGAGCCCAAAGCTTTTTTGCCCATATGAGTTACACATATGAGTCAAAATGTGCAATATTAGAAATTAAAACTAAACTAAGGAAAAATTAAAATATTTATCTTCATTTACTTAAAATATACTAACATGTTTGTATTTTAAAAATGTTACACCATAACAAAGAAATGTTTATGGGAACATTATTTTACAAGTGTGACTGCCTTTAGCTCAGGCATAATGGAAGGCAGCTGGATGCTTAGCACAGGTTAAATGTGGATGCTCTGGGTGAGTAGATAAGGAACACAGATAACATGAGAAGAGGGAGCAGTACTTAAATAGCTTTCCAAACCCTGGCTATTCTTCCTTGACAGCAACCCAGATCTGTTGAATGGTCTCTGCAGAGCTACAGAATGGGATCTGAAAGGGCTACTAGGGAATTTCTGCACTGGTACATGAAAGTCAGTCTATTCTACAATACCAAATAATGGTCATTTGAAACATATTAAGTTGGTGGGTTAGACAAAGCTTCAAACATTCCCATTACACAGTATAAGGAACTCGTGTTTTTAACAGCACTTCCAAGCAGCTCATAAACATCTTAGGATGCTCTCAAAATCAGTCAGATACAAGAGTCCAAATCATTTTTTACTTGAACAAACTGGTTTTAACAACTAATAAGAAATATATCAACATTTTTCCTTTCAAATTAAAGGCTCCACTAGGTCTTTCTCTAGGATCTCATTAGTCATTTTTACAAGTAAAATGATGTTCTACAAAAAACCCTCATCCAGTTTAGCTTGCAATTACATCACTGTATCAAGTGCAGCGGAAGATCTTGGTGCACATGTATCATTTCATCAAAAAGAACACTGAACAGATGTATTCAAATTCAAAGTTTGATAAAAATAGTTATTACTTCTCTACTGCGAATATTCTTAAATGAAACTGTATCTGAACGATCACCAAGAACACAATGTGGGGCTGGGAGTGCAGCTCAGCTCATAGAGTGCCTGTCTAGCATGCTCAACGTCCTGGGTTCGATCCTTAGCACCACATGATGGTGCATAACTGTGACCTCGGCACTTGGAAGACAGATGCAGGAGGATCAGAAATTCAAGATCACCTCAAGCTAGAGCTCAATCCTGGGCTACATATGACCCTGACTCAAACAACAACAAACCCTACAAAGTGGCCATCTTGATTCATGCTTAGAGCAGAGTATCTACCATTCCTTTCATGAGGATTATTGTCTCATGAGGAGAATGGTTGTGACTTTATGGTCCATCTGAAGAAAGGCCTGTGGGTAGCACATCATGAACCAGTATAGGGATAGAAGTTCAGCAGTTAAGAGCTTGCCCAGTGTGTGTGAGACCTGAGGTCTTAGTGCTAAAAGTTCATCCATATCAGTAAATATTTATATGTATTCAGAAGGTAGTGATAAATTTGTTAGAAACAGAATTACTAGAACAATTATGTGTTTATATTTGTACATACACATACATGCACACAACCCTTTGCCTACGTAAAGGTTTAAAATTTGTGGCTTCTCTGGACCATCCTCAGTGTCATCAAGTGCAGGCAGGCTGTTCCACAACTAGGCAGGCAACTATACATATGTGCCTTCTTCATGTCCTCATTTCAGTCTATTAAAATAGAGATGTTACCTGCCACCCTAACTCACTGGGCTAACATAAGCACTAAATGAAATACAAGAAAAAGACTGAATACACACACACACACACACACACACACACACACACACACACACACACACACACACACACACACACACACACGGTGGCAGGGGTGCCAGATGAAATGCTGACAGTCTAAGGACATCAATGAGCTTTTTTGTTTCACTAGAATTTTGTTACATCAAAATCTCTGGGGCTTAGAATAGTAAAACTTTCATTTAATTAAGTAGTTTTCCTACCTTTAAGTAAGATATAGTATCTTGTCACATTTTAGAGGAAAAATTATATAAGACGGCAAAATTCTCAACTGAGGCACACACGTAAGTTTAACTAATGGCAGACTCGGGGCCAGCCTTCTTCCAAGCTGACTCGAATCTGAGAAAATGGGTGGTTTAATTCCCCCACACAAATGCAATCCACCTAGACACAGGGGTGGGGAAGGTCACCTGAATGAACTAATGACCACAGTTCCTTCGCTTTGTGTACCGTTTGTGCTGTACATTTTCTGTGTACATGTTGTGTATGTTACGTGTGCTGCTTTAAACATGTTTTCTCTCACGAACACTATGTCTTTGTTTCAAACATACAAAGACAGAAGACAAACATCACAAGATGTGTCACTTCTGTCCCACTGATCCTTAGCCTCCCTAAGACACTGGGCTCACACCAGGAGGTGCTAGCCTCATGGCTGCAGTACTGAGCACCTCTACTTCCCTGGGACTTCAGCTCAACAGCCCTCATTGGTGACTTGTGACATTGTCCTGCCAGTCCCTGCAGGTCCAGTACCCTGACAGGCCATTATGAAAAGGCTCTCTAACAGGGCCACTGGCTGTCAAAAGCCACCAGCTGGCCTGCCACAGCCCTGCAGTCACCAGGGTCCAGCTGCCAGTCTGGGCGGTGCTGTCCATGCTCAGCAACGTGCCACCCAGCTGCTGCGTGGTCACGTCCATCTGGAGCTCTCCAGCTAGACAAATCTCTATGCTGTCAGATCTCTTCGGCAAGCCTTGTTATGCAAATCCAATTACTCAAGTGTGCCCTGTAACTGCTGGCTAAGTGCTCCTAGAACCCGTCTCACACTGACAGTCAATTCACCATTTTTTTCTTCACCAAAAAGTACCTCATTTATTCTTGCTTTGCTAAGCCCTTGTGTCATTAAAGCAGAGTGGCTAAACTCCATGGTATTCTAACCTCTCTGCGGTGGGTTCCTGTTCTCCACACAGAGCCCAGAGGAAAACTAATTACAAAACAAACCCTTCTAATCAGAACGAGAGGTGTTCAAGCTGCAGAGTTCCTGCATTTGACAGAGGTGATTTTACTACAAGAAATGTGAGAGTTAAATTGTAATGACTTGAACAAGAGTGGAATAATGAGAATAAAGCCACAGTGGTCCTTTTGACTAATATCCAGTTTTAAATGTTAAAATGAGGACAGACTTTACCACATGAAGTTCATATTGATGGCTCCTTCCCCTTCTAAAGTCCTTTCTCCTCTACACCCTCTCCTGGACAGGAACCCTCTACATGAACCACACCTCAAACCTTAAAATGAGGTGGCTTCCTTTCTCTTTAATAATTCACTGTAACCCATCATTGATTAGAAGATTATTTGAGAAGTTTTCAAAGTTTGTTTTTTAACTATTTCTACCCCAATCAAAAGACAATTAAGGAGAGATTTCACAATGATAAGGCTGTAACTTAAAGAGTCTTACTCAAAAAATGTCATTATAAAATTATACACTTGACTACACTGAGAAGGGAAAAGATGAGTGTATCAGCAGCTTCACTTTCAAATTCACAGTTTCCACACTCTAAGTACAGCAGTTAGGAGAGAAAGGACATATATAAATGTCTGTCAGCCACAAAATGATACAAGCATTATATAACCAGCATTATGAGAAAAGGGTATCTGGACTTCATTTCCTCAAACACTGTAACTGGAATAGGAATGTCCAAGAACCTTACTCTAGAGGTCACAGCTCACTGCTGACTGAGCCAGATTTGAACACTCACACTTCAGCTTTAAAGGCCTAGGGACTAGAAGATTGCTGCTGCTGCTGCTGCTGCTGCTGCTGCGGTTTGTTTCTAAGTGAACTTGGAAA
The DNA here is from genome assembly GCF_011064425.1 of Rattus rattus. Classification (NCBI taxonomy): domain Eukaryota; kingdom Metazoa; phylum Chordata; class Mammalia; order Rodentia; family Muridae; genus Rattus; species Rattus rattus. The sequence continues at coordinate 88,480,234 of NC_046159.1, read as the reverse complement.
TAGGTATGAAAGAACATCTGGCAAGGAATTATGATAAATCAGAAGACAGCATCTTAAAATATAGCATGAGACCACTTTTGCTAAGACAGTTTCACTAATTCACAGCTCTCTAATTTTGTTTCTAAGGATTACTAAAATTTCTTCAAATTACATATGATACACGTGGTAAGCACAAGAGCTTATATGCTTTGTCTTACCCTGTTCCTGATCAAATGAGAGAATGCACGGTGCCTTGTTTAAACCTAAACTACTTGGTAACTGCTTTTCAAATGCTCATCTTTAAGTAATTTTAGTTTTGGTTTGGTTTTTTGGGGGGGAGAGGGGTGGAACTGAAACAGGGTCTCTCTGTGTAACCCTGGCTGTCCTGAACGCACTCTCTAGATCAGGCTGGCCTCAAACTCAGAGACCCACCTGCCTCTGTCTCCTGAGTGCTGGGATTAAAGGTGTGTGCCACCACCCATTTGAAGTAATTTTAAAAGTCAGCATCTTTTAACTCTTCAGAGACTAAAGTTTAGAAAGAATTATGTAAGTTGGAATTAAAAGCAAAAATTTCAAATTTATTAAAGGCATAAATATATTTAGTCCATTTGGATTGTAGGACTAAATATCTAGACTACAGAGTGACATTTTTAAATGTGTAATGTGACTACATGAAGTAATGTGGGTACATTGAAAAGATGTGCCTTTATCTAATGAACTGGTTATACCAGCATGTGATACTCCTACCTGCATATTCAAAAGACGGCAAAGTTTAGTTCCATTGTGGTAAATTATATTTCTCTTATTATCTTTAAAAACTACAAATGCTTATTAGGAATACTTTACGATATTTTAAAACATTTCTTCCCAACACTTAATAAACAGAGAGGTAAATTTAGTCTCAGTAACACACACACACACACACACACACACACACACACACACACACACACTCCTTTCTCTCCTTGTCCCCAGGATCTCACTATTATAGCCCAGGATAGCCTTGATCTCACTGCTTAGCCCAGGCAGGCCCTGAACTAGCTGGTGATCCTACAGCCTCGGGCTCCTAAGCACTAGGATTACAGGCATGAGTTGCCACACCCCGTTCCAGATTTTCTATGTAAGTAACCACTCACTATGTCCAGCTTACTTCCTCACTGGAATTAAATACTTTGCTATCCCTTCTATAATCAGAATTTATTGCCTATGTAAATCTTTCTACTTTAAAATAGCAAAACCAGAATTCTCCTAATTTCCAAAGCTTCTCAACATTTCCTTCCTGATTCTTTCAGAAGCAGTCAAAACAAAGGTTTCCCATACAGAACAAAGTCAGCAGAGAATAAGCACTGTACGCAACAAAGCCTCCGTACTATGCAGATGCACAGCATTCTGAAGGCAGCACTAACTCCTTGATAGGCCCAGGAAACCGGAAATGCCATGTTCTTCGATTCTAGCCAGAATAGTAGCAACTCATATTAGAAGAGCAATCACTGAGGCCAGAGAGATGGTTAGGAGTGCTCGATGCCCCTGTGGAGGCCTGGACTGGTCCCCAGAACCAACACTGGGTGGCTTGTAACTGCCTGCTTCTCCAGCCTTAAGGGATCTAACACTCTCTTCTGACATCCCAAGCGAATACAGGTACACATACATGTATGCAAAAAATTAATAAACAACTTTTAAAAATGGAAAACTTAAGAAAATAGCGTAATGTATGGTTAAGTAAAATTTTATTCCCAGCTTTTCTACGAGATACTCTTCAGTTTCAATCCTTGAACATAACCTTTTGAACATAGTTCAAAAAGACACTGCAAAAGATCCAACATGATTTTCACTTTATAAATATATACCTTCATACTATAACATTACATGATCTTGTTTAAGTCTTAAATTAAAAATTTTAAGCTTAGGATTAATTTCTTCTTAAAGGAGGTGCCATAAACAATAAATTACAAACACAAGGCAAACTATCATTTTAAAAAAAGAGAGAGAAACGCACACAAGCCAAAAGTGATAATACATCCCCTTAACCTCAGTACTTGGGAGGCAGAGGTAGGAGGATCTCTTTGAGATTAGTCTGGTCTACTTGGTCGGTTCCAGGAGCCAGGGCTATATAGAGACACTGCTTTAAAATTCAAAACAAAACTCTCACCATAATGTAATGTGATAAAGGAAAACACAAGACTCGCCTCTGGCCTCAACAAGCAAGAGTGAGCACACACATTCTCCACAAATCTCAGACTTCTCACTATTAGTAAGTATAGTTTGCTAAGGACCACTTCAGAGCCACTTAAGGTCACTTAGAGAATTGCCAAGCCCACCACAAGCACTGATGGCTTCCACCTCGCAGAGGCAGCATCATTTGCAATTGCTTACACATACATAAAACAGAAGGCAGTGTTTTCTTTTTAAAATACAACTGAATCTGTTCTTTTGAAATTCAGTAAATCAACTTAGTTGCCAAACTGACAGCTTGGAAGTCCACTCATTGCTTTGCCCAGCAGAGCACAAAAGCTGGAGGAGGAAGAAGAGGAGGGAGTCCGGAGAAACGGGAAAGGAAGAGGATAAGGAGGACAAGGAGGATGGGGAGGAAACTTAACCTAACTAAAGCATTTTTGAGGTGAGGCCCCTAGGAAGTGGCCAGAACTAGTTAAGGTGCCATGTCACCATCATCATGACTGAACAATGGTATGGAGTTTTCTGGGAGGGAGAGAGAACAGAAGAGGCCCATGTGTATGCCTCCTGACTCTTGCCAGGAAGTAGCCGACAAGCCATGGGACTGAGCCAGCAAGAAAAGTCATCGGATGTGGCCAACAGCCTTGACCTGCAGAGCCATGAGTCAAAATGAAAGCATACAATAACAGAGTAAAAAGACTACTGTAATCCTCAGTAAGTGTTTTCTGGATGAAAGGTGCTGAATGAAGAACAGGCCTGCAGAGATGCCTTAGTGGTTAGGAGGCCAGGTCGCTCTTCTTGAAGGATGCAAGGTCAATTCCTATCACCCAAGTCGGGCAGCTCAGAACTGCCTATGACCCCAGCTCGAGGGGTTCAATGCCTCTGGCCTTCACCAGTACCACTGACCCTAATGTGGCATACGTACAAATATACACTGATTGAAAAATCTTCAAAAGGGAACAAAGGACAGAAATCCAGCAAGAAAACAGTAATCTGATACTTCCTTGGGTCAAGAAACAAAGGGAAGAGAACTGTAGGCCAGGAGGAAAGCAATGGATGGCAGCTGGCAGGAAGCGGAGCGCGAGCGAGGGGGTCTGATGAACCTGCAGCATTCCTGGGCTTCCCCTTATGTAAAGGACCTGCGGTTCTTCTAGAAAGACAGGCAGGTGAAAAACCATGTTACCACTTCCCTCTCCCTCCCTCCCTTCCCCACGGCTAGTACAAACTATTTACTATTACAAGCCTGTCCCCAGCCCCCTGGGGGTGCCTGACCCTCTGTCTGAGGTGTTTCCCACACTGTAGCTGCTAGCATCTTTTAGAGATTCTAATATGGTCACAGTGCCTCCCTGCTTACAAGTTTATGGCTTCTCGCTGTTCTAGCCATGAAGAACAAAATGAGCAGCGTGTCTAACAGGACTTAGGCTGGCCTCCCCTTCTGACTCTAAGGTAGACTTAAGTTTTGTAAACATGCCAATTTTCTATAAAGTCCATGTAATCACAACAAAATTGTTAACAGCGTGTTTTTAGAAGAACGTAATAAAATTACTCCTACATTTCTTTGGAACAATAACCAAGTAAAAGTTGTTTGGAAAAATTCTGAGTTTCAGGGAGTTAGTGGGGGGTAGAGGGTGCAGGGAGAGACTATCACTTCCAGATAATAAAACAAAGCAATAGAAAATAAAACCGTCCTCTAGGAAAAGAATCAGCTGTGACCTATCAACGGAATCATACAGAGAGCTAAAGAATACACAGATGGAAATCGAGCATGAAATTAACAGAGTATTTGAAACTGATGAAGGGAAGATTTTTATTTCATTAAGTAGGTTTTTAAAAAAGATTTATTTTTATTTTATGTGTACAGGTATTCTGCCTGCATGTATGTCTGTGCACCACATGCATGCCTAGTTCCCCGAGGAAGCCAGAAGAGAGCAACGGATCCTCTGGAAGTGGAGTTGCAAGTAGTTGTGAGCCTCTGCATCCACGCTGGAAATTGAACATGGGTCTTCTGGGAGGATCAGCCAGTGCTCTTGACTGTTAAGCCACTTTTCTCCAGCCCTCAGTAAGTGGACTTTCAAAAGAAAAAAGTAATCTACAGCCCTACTAATATCCCCTCTATCAAAATAAACCACATATAGATCAAAGAGTTAAAAGTTTTAAAAATAGCACCATAACTAAGATAATATACATATGAATTTTAAAATCTTATACTCTGGAAAGAGCAGTCTTTTAAGTAGGTCATAAAACTCTGAAGCCATAACAGGTAAAACAAAGCAAAAAGTCCAGTTATATAAATGATTCAAAATTTCTGTTTTTGAGAAGTACCATAAATAAAAGACAGATTGACAGTATATATTTTTGACTTTTTTACTTTTTTTATTTTATTTTCCCGTACATATTCATACCCACTACAAGAGAACCTCCATAGAGAAAGTATGTGTGAGTGTATGCATGTGTCTCTGTGTGCATGTGCATCTGTGTGAGTGTATGTTCACTGATTCCTAGATTTCTAGGCCTAGATTAATACTAAGTACATGGCATATACTCTGCAAGTAATTGATGAATGCATGCACATAAACGCTCTTAAAATACTAAGTTATGTAAGTTTTAGCCCCTGAGAGTGGAAATGTGAGGGTAGTTTTCCAAACGTGATCAAATACTCTCTATTACTTTGTGCTGCTACAACAGATTATCCAAGACAGGGTCATTTTATACAGGAAGAAACTTTCTCAGATTTCTGGAGAACAGAAAATACAAGATGACAGCACCAGCAGGTTTATAGTTAGTAAGAGTGGACCTCTGCATCCTACAGAGGGAAAGAACACATTCCTCAATGAGGCAGAAGCAGAAAGACAGAAGACCAAGAGACCAAACTCCTAGGTCAGAGCCTTTCCTAAGGGAAACCAATTTCCAAGGGCAGAGCCCTCACACCCCAAACGTCCTCCCCAGGCCCACCCTGTCCACACCACTGCACTGGGAATGAATTTTCCAGAGCATGCAATCTGAGGAGCGCATTCAGATCAGATCGCTTCCCTACACCACTAGTGCGTGAACTGCTGAAACACCTGGCAACCTCCACCAAATCCAAACCCAGATCCTCTGCTGGCTGTGGCCGTGCATGCCCCAGTCCCACCACCCGGAGGATGGGCAGGAGGACTCCAGAGCCAGACAGAGCTACACAGGCAGCTCCAGGACAGCCTGCACTATACAGCAAGAACCTACCTCAAAAACACCAAAAAATGTAATCAATTTTAATAAAACAGATATACTCTTTGGCCTGGCATTTCCATTTTTAAAGAAAAATACTTGAAAACATCTATGCTCATGAATATTTAGAGTTGCCTCTTTTGCAACAGTAAGACTGTCCTCATAATAAAACACTTGTAGTACTGAAAACATTAAAGCGTATCTACTACATACTAGAAGACATGTTAAAGTGAGCTGTAAAATAAGAATCCAATTTTCTTTTTAAAAAGTGTATATAAGGAAATCTTAAACTACAATGTATAGAATTTTTTTTTTTTGATAATATGGGTTGGCCTCAAACTTGTTGTTAATGGAGGATGAGTCTGAACTTGTGATTCTTGTCTCCATTCCCTGAGCATGCCAAGTTTAGACGATGCTGAGTTTGAATCAAAGGCTTCACACACGCCAAGCAAGAACTGTACACACTGACCCAGAAGCTTTAAGAACAGAGGTATTGTTGATTTCATTTAATAAAGACAAGAAAATAGAAGCAAAGGAGATTTTAAAAGATAAACATTAATAAGTTCAGTGGCTGTGAAGCCATGTTTATAATGTACACCTTCATTTCCCGAGTAAAATTTTAAGTTATCTTCAGGATGGCCACAGCACTGATGAGAAAAGACGTCTCTCGAGTTCACCAGCATTGTACAAGCCCTGGCAGAAAGTGACCATGGGTTATTTTTAAAGCAATATTTATAGGTAAAGTGGAGTTCAGATAGAGAAGGGAAGGATGGGAAACGGTTGCTATGATCCTGAAATGCAGCATGCCTCCTGACCCCGTGAAAGCTGACTCTGTGCTAGAAGTCACTAATCTTCCAACTGACCGAGGAGCCGCAGCACTGTGAGGCAGACAGCCAGGATCCACCAACCAGACGGCTCTGCATGCTCAACCTCCTGGGCTACGACCCCAGGCAAGGGACTGAGTGGATCCACACATCAGCAAGCCCACCTACCATGTCCTCTCTCTTCTACCTCCCCCATCCCTCTCTCTTCTCCATGCTTCAGACTGACTGAACCTAAGGCTTTGTGCCTGGTAGGTATGTCTACAAGTGACATTATATTGACCTGTTATTTTGAGCACAGTTTATCATTTTCACTCAATAAAAAGAAGATTCCAAGACTGAGGCAGCTCATGATACAAGATGTAGCTCAGCTCTATGAGCTTGTGCTGCATGTGCAAGGGCTCTAGGATTACATCATCAGCACTAAGCAAACCAGCTACCACCACCACCAAAACCAACTGTGAACACCATTGTTATCTTTCTTATGTTGGTATCTATCACTAGCAGGAATTCACAGAAGCTAGATCATAAAATATAAAGAAATTTGAAGAGGGAGTTACAGAGCCAGGAACATCAATTTTTAATTGCCTCTGTTAAGGAAAAGAAATACTAACACATATAAATGAAATGGGAGAATAATAATTTATAAGTTACCCCACATACTCAGCTCAAGCAATACATTTGCCATCATATGTATCAAGGTATTTGACATGTGAACTACCCAAGAAAGAAGAAAATACTGTCTCCAAATACCAGGTAATTTGATCAAACCTCTTACCTGTTTTTACTAACAAGTTTACTTGTTAGAAGAATTCAATCAGAAATGTATTTGAACCCAATAGCTGGATAAAAGCTAATGTCTACAACCAATACCAATAAACCAGGATTGCATAAAAGCTACTAAATATACAGTTAACTTAAAATATCGCCAGTCAGACTAATCGGAACTAAACAACAAAGACAGACAGGAAACATATCCCAGAACATAAGAGATGCTCACAAAGAAGTCTTTTGAAGGAAATAAAACTAAGAATGGCTATGATGTGTGAACCAATGACCTCAAAGGCTTGCCCTGGCCAATCTTTCTGTAATACAAGAACTCTGCTCTTCCTTCTTAGATAGAGGAAGACAGCCCTTCAGTCTCCAGTCATTCCTCTTTGGAAGTTCTGGCTGAAAAGGTCTGGCTACCTCTCCACTGCTACTGTTTCAGACAAAACTGGCTGTCATTCATGTCATTCATGCCCTCAACTGCTTTAAAGGGCATTAGAGATATACACTCCTTCTGATCTAACGAAGCAGTGTTTGATGATTTGAATGCTGTGACTCCATTTTCAGGAAACAGAAAGAAACAGTAATCCTTTCAGCTCAAACTTTACCCGAGGAGTTTTAGTACAGCATTTATCATACCTAGCAAACTCGACAGAGAACAGCTCTACCCGAGACAGCAAAACAGAGGAAGATAAAGGTCTCCAACCCTAATAGCACTTTCCCAAAAAGGGGCCATAAACTTAACACCACTGACAGCCAAATGCAATCTGCTCTTTGCAGACCTGGACAGGAATTGCTTCAATACTATCTTTTCCCTTCTTCCTCACCATAAAAACGCTGGTGTCGATGCACAGATCTGCATCCCAAGACGCTTAGGAGATTAGGAACCCACAAATACCAACAAAGACAGGAAACTCGGACTTTGTTCTCACAGCTTTACCAGCATTTTACTTCAGAAATGACGCATCCACTGAATACTGAAAAGCAAAGCAAAGTCTGCTCCAGCACAGTCAGGACAGACCAGATGCGACATCATCATCTCTTCCAGATAAAGGCTCAGTGCAGAGCACTGTAAGGGACATTTACTTATCCTCTCCATCCCCTTGGATCATTACTGAAAGGGAATAACTGAAGAGCCTTCAAAAGCAAGCACCGTATCATCAAAGACTACTCACATGCCAACTCCAACTTCAATCCTGTCAGAGTTGTAGTCCTCCAGTCCAAACAAAAATGCATTTTAAATGACTTCTTCATACATAATCTAATTTAAAGAGGGGTTAAAAGGAAAGAATATGGGGTTGGGGATTTAGCTCAGTGGTAGAGCGCTTGCCTATAAGCGCGAAAGGCCCTGGGTTCAGTCCCCAGCTCCAAAAAAAAAAAAAAAAAAAGGAAAGAATATTTCTTCCTATAGAAAGAGAAAAAACTACATGCAATTAGATATATATTTTCCTCTTATACTTTATCTTGAATCCTTTGTGCTTAAAATTATTAGTTTTAAAACTTTATCAGGAGAAATTAAAATATAAACAATATAAATAAATATAAATAAAATTAAATAGTATTGACTTAAAAGCTTAGTTCTTTTTTAAATAAAGATTCTTCTTTATTTAAATTTGCATGGGGGCTGGAGAGATGGCTCAGTGGTTAAGAGCACTGACTTGCTCTTCAGAGGTCCTGAGTTCAATTCCCAGCAACTACATGGTGGCTCACAACCATCTGTAATGGGATCCAATGCCCTCTTCTCGTGTGTCTGAAGACAGCATCAGTGTACTCACATGAAATAAATAAATTTAAAAAAAAAGAATTTGCATGGAAGACTATAAGTAAATGCCTGGTAGTTCTTCATACAATAACGTATATTATAATGGCACATAAATAATTCAAGAACATTTAGAACACAGATATAAATAAAAGAAGGGTATGCCATTCACATTTTAATTGCCAATGAAAATTAAATTCTGAGTTACTATGGAATGAGGAAAAATAACAATAAAGCCGACTTATTCCTTAGACAGTAAAATGCTTTTGTGGTGTGAGAGAAGAGCCAAGTCAAGAGGCACGGTCAGCAGTGGAGAAGAGCGAAATGTCAGGCTATGAAGTCAGACAGCTCATTTCCTCAGTAACCTTCCCAACGTCTAACTGAGTCATGTGACAGACACATATGACAAATCAGTGTTAGTGCCAACAGTTTATTTTGATGTAGTGCCAAGACGATCATTCGTAAGAGCAATGTGACACATGTAATCCCAGAACTCAGGAGTCAGAGGCAGAAGGATCCCAAGTTGAGACCAGGTTAGTCTACACAATGAACACTAACCTCTACAACAGTAAGCCCTTCATAAAGAAAAGTTATAAAACTACTAAACAGGAGTGGTGGTGTGCGGCTGCATCCTGGAGCTCAGGAGGCTGAAGCAGGAGGACAATCTGAAGGACAGATTACACTATGTGATGAGGCAGGTGCAGTCTATATAGTGAGGGTTGAAGTTAATTTAGTCTATATGGTGAGGCACTATGTAATGGGGTTGCTGTGGTCTATATGGTGAGGTACTATGTAATGGGGTTGCTGTGGTCTATATGGTGAGGTACTATGTAATGGGGTTGCTATGGTCTATATGGTGAGGCACTATGTAATGGGGTTGCTGTGGTCTATACAGTAAGGCACTATGTAATGGGGTTGCTGTGGTCTATACGGTGAGACACTATCTGAAAAAAAAAGCCACTGTGAGTAGTTTTTTTCTTCTAATTTTTCTTAAATTTTACTCAAATACTTCACAGATTCCCCAACCTTCTACTTTATGCAATAAAAACAGAATTCTACTGCATTCCTCACTATTTTCATCTTTATTACTAGTTTTCCCACATCATCTTCCCTTCCTGGAAACACTGTCTGAAGTACACATTAATACATCCTCTGAAATTATGAAAATCACAATTCACCTGTGGGCACTGTCAATTTACCTTCTCAAAAGTTGTACCTTTTATCTTAAAAAACAAACAAAAAAATCACAATTTAAAACGATGTACTCATTATTTTTATTTCTGTGTATGCTGTAGGAGTTTTTCTGTAGCACATGTGTGTAGGTGTCTGAGGAGGCCAGAGAGCACTGAATCTCTTCCCTTGGAACTGGAGTTGTGGGTGCTACCAACACACAGAAAGATCAAGAATTGCCCCCTTCCCTGTGCCATTGAAGAAACTTGCTATTGTAGGGCGTTCTGGCAGTTAAAGATAACATCTCTGATGCAGTCTTCCCCTTGGTTCCCATCATCACACACCACTAAAGGGACCTTACCATCCTGCAAGGAAGAGCAAAGACACACAAAAGCAGTCCTGACTGAATTTCAAGTCTCCTTACTACCAAATGAGTGACTTTTTTTATTTTTCTCTTATATATTACATCTTGACCACAGTGTCAACCCTGTCCCCCCTCCTGCCTCCCTTTTCCCTTAAGTCCCCCACCCCTGACTACAGAAAACAGCAGGCCTTCCAGGGACATCAACCAAACAGGGCATACATAATACCCTACACTGAGACCAAGCGCATACTATCACATCGAGGTTGGACAAGGGAACCTAGTAGGGAGGAAAGGGTCCCACAAGTAGACAAGAGTCATGGACAGTCCCTGTTCCCACTGTTAGGATTCCCACAAAAACACCAAGCCACTGAGACATAACAATATATGTAAAGGACCTAGGTCAGACCCCTACAGTTCCCTGACACTCAAGTTCCCATGAGTCCTGGTCAATTGATTCTGTAGGCTGTGCTCTCTTTCATACTGTGCTCCTGACCCCTGTGGTTCCTCCAATCATTCCTCTCCCTTCTCAGCAGGACTTCTAAGCACCACCTAACATCTGGGTGGGATACTCTGCATCTATTCCCATCAGTTGCTGGATGAAGTAGGAGAGAGTGACTTTCTATCCAGCCAGTAGTAATCATTATTTCCTTGGACTATCACCCTAGGAGAACCAGAGTCAGAATACATGTGTCTGTATTTAAGGGCTCGAAAGCTGGCACTGTAGTTAGAGCAAACAAACAAACCTTGCCCTGAAACCATGTGAACCAGAGTTCTGATCCCCAGAACCCATATAAGTGGTAAGTGGGCTTGGCAGTCTGCTTGTGACTCAAGCCTGGAAGGTGGAGACAGATGATCCCCAGAGTGAGCCTGTTAGCCAGACTTGCCAGGTCAGTGAGCTCTTAGTCCGGCCAAGAGACCCTGCCTCAGTGAGTAAGGTGGGAGAGCAATAGATTCCTAACAACATCCGTCTCGGGTCTCTACATGCATGCGCCCATGCACATGTACACTAGCAAGTATACACTACACACAAAAAAGAAAGTGTTTTCCTCTAGAAATTTCTTTCTTGTCCTCTCTCATCCTTTTCTTTCACATCACAGCATTTCTGAAAATAACTTGGTATATTGTAAGCAGAAAACTCTAGAATGAAAAATCTGGTTACATTATTTCCAAACAACCTGGGATATCATAGCAGGTTCTTTGGTGTTCCAAACTACAAGAATATCACCGATTTGTTTCCCTTTTGAATACACAACATAAGAAGAAAAAGGGTCTTCTCACTCTTCATTCCAAGGTACTGCTGTGTTTCAAGGAAAATCTATCAATCACAAGACCACATCAGGATTATTAAGCACCTGAAATCTTAAGAGTTGGGCAGCTGTGCACCTAACACAACCCTAAGCTATGAAAATATAACAATCTTGGAATAAATTAAAATTCACATTGCCTTATAATTTAAGTATAGTTAAAATACTTTTAATCACCTTAAAAGGTTTCATAGAAGAGTCAAACACTAAGCTTTTTTTTATATGGGGCTGTCATGTGGAGTGGTTTGTGCACTTTTAAAATTCAGTCTGTTTGTAGTCTAGGTTGGCTGTGAACTAACTCTTGGCAAGCCTCCTACATCAGCCTCCTGAGTGTAAGACTACAGATGTGAACCACCACATGAAATATGGGTTCTCATGCTTGAGTGAGGAGCCTGAGGCTCAATTGAGGTTACTGTGAGCATCAGTCAGCTTGATTCTGTGAAGAGACACTTCAGGTAGAGCATCTTCAAATAACAAGGTAGGATTCACACACTTATTTTCCTTGGAGACAATGTCTCAGTCTAGGCTGGCCTGGAACTCACTATGTAGCAGCTCAGGCAGGCTTCAACCTCTTGACAATCTTCTTGTCCCAGCCACCTGTGTTCTAGAATACAGATGAAAGTCACCACACTCTTTTTAGAATTTATTTGGTTCCCAGATAAAGGAAAAGGCTTTGTGTGTTTTAGTTACAAACACAATCAGCAGAAATACTTTTCCATCATCTACTGATACCACCACACACACACGGATGCCTCCCCTCACAGGTCCCCTATCAAAACATAGAAAGAGGGGTTGGGGATTTAGCTAAGGGGTAGGGCGCTTGCCTAGCAAGCGCAAGGCCCTGGGTTCGGTCCCCAGCTCCAAAAAAAAGAAAAAAAAAAAAAAAGAAAAAAAAAAAAAAAAGAAAAAGAAGAAGAAAAAGAAAAAGAAAAGAAAAAGAAAAAAAAACATAGAAAGAATTATTACCACCTAACTAAAAACCAACCCATGGAGGGAATTGAAAACATTTTTGTTTTAAATGCTTGAATCTGGTCAGTTGAGGAGAGAGGAGCAGCCTCTATGAAGCATCAATGAGAATTGCAGTGTGTGAGATTATAAAGACACTCCAGTATTCGGCAATACAACTCATCAGTGGTTTACATAAGTAAATGTGAATCTCAGCTGAACCTGTGAAGGCTGATACCTCTACCTAACATTTCACATGCCAAAAAGTCCACTGGTTAACCTCCAGCATCCCAATTAACTTCTTAAAACCCATCCCCCAACACCCCACAGAAAGCTCAGCACTGTTTACCCCATCTTGAAAACAATCTATTCCCCCTGCCGGTTAACTGCATCAGACACAGTCAGGCCCAACCAGGCAGTTTTGGTCATTTTAACCCTCGTTCTCCCAAGCAAGTGCACGCTCTCACATCTCTTAAATTACTCCGTTTAATTTTTTTTAACGGTTTAACAAAACTCTTTAATAAAATTCATAAAAATGCATCTTAGAGAACAGTTTCGATTGCTTACCTTTTCCACTCCCCACAAAATCTAAAATTATCAGCACCCACACACATATACACTCAAACTACATACAAAGGGCACGCTACTCCGTTTAATTTTAAAACTTCTGGCTGTTTACTGTGCTGGCAGCTTTACTCTTTCTCTAGATGGATTAAAAGGTTAAGTTTAAACAATCGCTGTCATCCTCCCGACCCCACCCCCACCATCCCCACCAGAATCCATAGCGCCAGTACAGTGGGAATGGTCCTTTTCCCTTCCCTAACTCTCCACACTGGCACAGCCCCCTTGCTTTTGTAACTTGAATAGAGTAACTAAAACACTGAAGCATACAGGTAGGCTGGTTGGTCTCTAATAGTCTTTCCTAGCCCTTACACCTAATTCTCCTACATCTGCAGACTCTAAAATCTATTTTGTGCTTGGCTTTACTTTTGTCATTTCTTGTTTTATTTTTGCTTTTATTATTACTAAACATGCAGGTGCAGTTATTTATTTTCTTGGCTAATACTTAAAAATTACTAAAAATGTCTAATTTTAAATATCGAATATTAGAAACTCTATAAACCCCAATGCAGTTTTCCTGTCTTTTAACGAGTCAGCTCATTATCTCAGACATGAGAAACACAATGACGGGCATCCACAATAATTAGAGCTATTTCAAAGACCAAAATGCTAACTTTAAAGTAACACATTTAGCCAAGTTCAACATTGTTTATCTTAAATATACTTCTCATGAATGAGGTTTTTTAAATGAAGTACGTAACACTGGCAACATGTGCAAATGAATAATTGAATGCACTTCATATCCTGAAATGTTTCCTTTCACCCACGAGATTCCGAACACTTGCCTTTAAGACGAACACTTGCTCCTCACACTACTTCCCCCTCCCTCTCAGCTGAGCCAAACACCCCAATCCATACCCACCAACACTCACATCACCTAGGCCCACAGCATTTTAGTGTGCTGCCCTCCCTCGACCTTAGGCAGTCTTCCTTTTATATCTATATGGATGTTCCCATGGTAACATTTGTTCAGGCTAACACTACTCCCAAGTGAAATGAGAGCAGAAATCTAAATGCTTCATTAAAAAATAACCCATATGCTAATGAGTAAGGATTTTCTCCCCATCACTATTATTAATGAAAAAAATTAATTTCTAGAGTTTCAGCAAAAGAGTTAATCCAACAGAAATAACTAGAAAAATATAGTCATTTGGGACAATCATTTTTTTATTACATGAGATTTGCATTTATTTGCTCTTAATGCACAAAGCTGCCATGATGAGCCTTGAAGCCTGCTCCAATTATAGTTATGTATTGTAAGTACATTTTTGTTAACCCAGTTTACTGTGTCAAGTATGACTTTTTGAAAATGTTAGCTACAGAGATCACAAAACCTGGGTAAGAAATTCTGACAAGAAGCCAGGATACAATCCATGGCCAGCAGAGACAATTCCAGAACACAAGCATAAACTACAGAAAAACCACAGCAGCTTTTGGTGTTAAACAAGTAGAAATATTAGCATACAACAAAGCTAAGAAGCAGACTGTTGTATCAAGTTAAAAAGTGAATTATGCAGGTCAAATGTCATGAATTTAACTGTCTAGACTACTTCAAATGTGAAGTGATCATTTTAACATAGAGACAATCTCTAATAATATGGAACAGATTTACTCTTAGTGCAACATACATGCTAACCAAATAATTCACAATGTAAGAGAGAGACGATAGTGGAGGGGAGAGCTTTACTAATTTACCATGTGAGAGGAAAGGGAACATCACGGTGGGAGGTCAGGCACTTACTTGAAAACACATACCTCTCTTAAACAGGCTTTGCACATTAAGAAGCCTCTGAGAAAAGGCAAATGTGTGCAGTAAGTAAATTTCGTAAAGCAAAATGACCAAAGCCAAGTATTAGTCACCTCTCTGCACGGCAAGTACACATTTTTAAAGTAAAAGAATCAAGATAATGTACAGGGAACTGCATTTCTTCCAACTGGACATTTGTACTAAATAATTCAGTTGGACCTGGTACCATTTATTAATTTATATTTAAATATAACCTGGTATTCAGTGTAATGAAAACATCTCACTTTTTGTTTTATATGATCACTTTTTAAGATAAGCTGATTCAAAGAGGCAGTAAAGACTCATTGGAAGCTGGTACAGGAAACTTGAAGACCGTTTTTCCTAAAACAGCTTCTAAGACATGAGTGAACTGCTGCACACTCAGGCTTGTGAAAAGGGCCGGCCTGCATCTTTCAAAGGGCTCTCCGTCTTCTCAAAAAGGCTCATCAGTGCAGCCTGCCAACAAACATTTTAACAGAGGTGTGTGTGTGTGTGTGTGTGTGTGTGTGTGTGTGTGTGTGTGTGTGTGTGTGTGTGTGTACACTAAGCACATGTGCATGAGGGTGTGGGTTAATTTGCAGCAATAGGGGGGTTTTGAACTTTTTTTGAGGATTTTCACAAGCAGGATCCCTTCTCTTTTTAGAAGAGTTTAACAACAATAGCAACAACAAACACTACATTCATTTTTTTAAAAAAGGCAATCTCTGTAAATATCTATTGTGATTTACTTTCAGAATCACTAAAAATAAATTATCTGTAAAATTCAGAAGGCCTTTCAACTCTCTGAGGACACTTTAATTAGCCTTAATATCAGATGTATTTTTAAGCCAACTTCAAAAGCAAAAATCTAGAAAATGTTTTACATCCTCTCAAACAAACAATATCTTAATTTCTCTTATCACAAGCAGGTTTGCATGCAATGCCCCCTGGTGGCACAGATGAGCTCTTAAGAGGCCGTCATGTGTCCATAAGTTGAGCATTCCTTGAAATATCGACTACTTCTTTCATATTCTACCATCCTCCCAAATGAATTCTTATCCTACCTCTGAAAAATAATTTGTATTTAGAAATTTTAAGGCCTTTAAGCAATTAACTGCATGTATGCACATGACAATTTCCTCAGTGTTTAAATCATAAAAGAAGCAAAACATTTTTTCACAAAGCAATTTTGTACTTAAGTTTTCATTGCAAATAATAGGATGTTTAAGGGAGGGGATAAAACTGGAGTAACGAAGTTGCTTTGTAAAATTACACTGTATAATTAATTCCATAGTAAGAATGTTTTTATGGTGTGTTTTGGTGACCTTTTATTACCATCAAGTTCACAATGCTGGTGGGCTGCCTTTTAATCCCTCCGCAGACAAAAGCCCTAAATAAACACAGATCCCTTCCTGGGAAAAAGTCCACTCTGGTTAAATAGTAAGGAAATGAGTAAATCATTAGTAATCTTTAAAGCCAGAGCTATAAACTCAAGTTACCTTCAGCTGAAATGAAAGTGTCCTGCAAGCGTTTCAAAGTTCTGTCACAGATAGACATCTCCAGCTCTTGACTCCAGACTAGGCGCCAGCTGATAAACAAACAATTTAAGTCAAGAGCTGGAGAAGTCCCAGCTTTTTCATTTAATGGCCCTGGCCGAGAATATTTATTGCCTCCAGTTTTATTCTCACTTAGCTCTAAGAGGGAATTTAAACTCATCATTATCTTAAAGCCCCATACAGGCAGCGGGCAGCTCACCTGAGACAGCTCCTCTTACTGGGTACTAGTTTGCGCCTCTACTAGAAGTGATGTCATAATATAAACTAATTAACCACAGTTTTATGTTGACTTTTTAACAAGCTAAATAAATTTTGTTCAATATAGTTTATATTCCCACTTGGGATAGCAACGATTCCAAAAAGTTTAACTTTACAGTTTTCAGTACAAACCCAGCAGCTGAAACAGAGAAGGACAAAGCCTTTCCCTACCTTCCCACAAGCTTGGGGTCCTGGCTGCTCTTGCCACCCTACTCAAGCCATTCAGTGAGCCTGCTTCTTCTCAATCAGACATGGACTCCTTCCCGTTAGCCTCACTGTCCCAGTGTAGACGGCCTGTTACTAAGGGAGCAGAATGCAAAGTCCAAGATGAAGATGTTGGCTCATGCAAACTTGTTTTTCTATGACTACTAGTAAGAATATAAATAAGAATATCAAAGTTCAGCCAATTAAGGATCATGAGATATCATCAAGTTTTTTAAAGTACTGATTTCAAGTTTGCTGTTACAAATTCCAAGTTTTAGAGTCAGTTACATGGTTACTCTTTTGTCTTTCTTAAAATTATTTCTGAGTTTTAGAAAAATCTCATCTCTACAAAAGATTTTAAATCAAAATACTTCTTTCAATAATCAGAGTGTTTACAAGAGATAAACTATTTTTTGAGATGTTTATCTAATGAAAGAAAGCTAAATGAAGAACTTCTATAATCTACAATAAAGGGTTAATGTGTCATTAGTAAAAAAAAATATATTTCTTATTTTCCAGAAAGTTTTACAAACCTATCTTGGCGAGAAAAGCCAATTACCCATTACAGTGTCTGTCAAGACTGTTTTTCTACTCTTAGTATATTAAAAATGTTGGCTGTTTGAAAACAAATATTACTCTCAAATAAAGAAGAATTAGAAGCAATAAAGTTAATTAATGTTAAAGTTACTTGTATGCCAGGCCTTACTTACATTGTTTTAGTTTTAAAATCTCTGTAAGAATCATGCCCTCTGAGGCAGCGAGGGATAAACAACTGTGATGACCATCGCTTAGTGCCAGCCACCACACTTAGGTTCCTCAGTGAGTGCATCAAAACGAAACCAAACAAAACCTCTACCTCTCACATCCTCGAGGGTGATTTGAGCTACATACAAAGCAACAGTGTACCATCAGCTCGGCTGCCATCAGCTCAGGCAAGGCAGGAAGGAGCAGGCGTGCCCACTGTTCCTCTCCCAGCAGAAAGGAAGAGACTACCACGAAATCTGGAGGCAAACTTTGTTCCCAAACAGAACACCCAAAGGAATAAAGGGAAAATACAATGTTTGTGGCAAACACAAAGAGACTAATTTAAACTTAACTTCATATCCTTCTCATCTGCCAGCATTATCAAATTACTTTAAGAAGTAATCCAGACATCTGAAGAAATAACTATTTTCCTAGTAACAAGGCCCTTATTAAATTCTCAAATCCATTTTTTCTCTCACCGCTACCCAAGTGCTACACCAGATCTAGCAAAATAAGGCTATGTAAAGCATGAAAGAACTGATTTCATGCTGCTTAGAAATCAATAATGTTGAGGAATAATATATTATGCCCAAGCAGCAGCTCCTGATGTATTTGCTAAATCTACTTCAGTTTTACATAAACAGAGGTAGGCACTCCTAACTGTGTGACCAGACCCAACTGCATCTGGTCTGACTTACATCCTGGATGGCAATTAAAAGACATTAAAAATACCCCAGGAATACTCCGGGCAGGACCCCTGCCTTACTTACTGATGTGCTTCCCACCACAGCAATGTGAGAACACGGGGTCTCCACCACGAACAAGCACTGGCCAGGGGCAAGCTCTGCGGTGAGTGCATGTTTAACCAAAAATTACAACACAGTTAAAATACAGCCTTCACATCTAGAGAGGAAGGAGTTCTGAAATGAGAGAGCAAGTGTCCAGAAAGGGAGTAGAGTGCTAGTACCAGAGACTGTTGTCACAATGGGTAGTGATAGCAATAGAGGAGACCCCGAGCAACAACCACTCAGCTGTCAATGTCTCCCACTCCTGTCTCAGGATACAGGGCCTCCGAGCTGCCGAGCTGCACCATCTACAGAGCCAGTCACCCTCTCTGATTGCATTAAGAACACTCAGAGGGGACCTGACGCAACAGCTGTTGCAGTGGAGTCACAGTATGCCAAAGAATAGGAAAGGTTTTTACAGGCACCTCTTCAGAGCTCACTTCAAATAAACCCTTGAAATGTATTTACAAACATTTCTGAACTACCCGTGCAAATTGTAGAAAGCCTCAAGGCACAAAAAGGATACTTAATGGATACAGGGTTATAATAAAAATTTCAGGGAATGAACTGACTAATATAATTAACTCAAGATTGTATACGCTATTAATGAACCTTAAGCCATTTTTAAGAAAATGAAGTTAGTTACCAAAGTTTAAGTACATGTTAACTATCTGAGCTACTAAAATATGAAGTATCAAAACCTGACCCGGAACAGTTTAACATTTTTGAAGAGAGTAACTCAAGTCTCTCATTCAAAAGTCAAATGCTACAACATACTTTTACATTTAGCTAGTAAAGATGAGAGTGTCCAGTGAGAGAGTAACTTTAAAGAAACTGCAACAGTAATGTAACTCTTGGAGAGAGAAGCCCCGTCAGGTGTGGTATAGCATCTCTACAATTCTGGCACTCAGGCGGAAGCAGGATGAGTGAATCCAGCCTGATCAGCACTGTCTTAACAAAGAGACCTACGTAAATTCAACCAATATATTTCAGAATAAAACCTATAATAACTTTATTTACTAAATATAAAATGTGGTCACTGTGGAAATAAGCATACACCCACAAACCCACCACCCTTGTCAAGGTCAGGAGCATTTATCACCCAATGTCCTTGTGCCTTACTGCTGCTGTTTTGCAATAAGAATGAAAAATCTGCCTTTCAATTTTTTGTTTGGTTGGTTTTTTTGTTTGTTTTTTTGTTTGGTTGGATTTTTTATTTTGCTTTTCGAGACAGGGCTTCTCTGTACAGCCCTTACTGTCCTAACTCATTGTGTAGACCAAGTTAGCCTCTAACTCAGAGATCCACTTGCCTTCTGAGTGCTAATATCAAAGGCATGCACTGTGATCACCACTGGCTTCTTTCTGGTTTTGGTTTTGGTTGAGATGGGGTCTCATATGTAGCCTGGGCTGACCTAGAAGTCACATCCTCTGATCTCTGCCTCCACCATGTTAGAGATTACAGGCCTCAGCCACTAGATCTTGCTCTGTAACACTCCTTTTTACTTATTTCTTTATGTGCACACATATGTGGGGAAGGATAAGAAGGCTTCTCTGTACAGTCCTTACTGTCCTGGAACCAGGTCCTGTCAGAGACCAGGGGAGAGTGTTGTGTGTCCTTCCATCTCTCCCACCTCATCTCCTCGATACAGGGTCTCTTACTGAACCTGGAACTCACTTTTTCCTTCAGCTAGCAGGCCCCAATGATCACGTTGCCCCTCATTCCACAGGTCTGTCCAGGACTATAGCCAGCTTGTGCATCAGCACCGAGATCTGACTACAGTTGCCATGCTCTTATAGCATACTCTCTGCTCCCCACTTTAATAGTAACTGTAAGCACCGTAGTGTAACAGCAGATCTCGAGAACTCAGTTATCTTGCATAATGAAACCTTTTACTGCGGTAAAAACAAAATATAAGAAGGAGCTGAATGCTGGTAAGTGAGATAGCTCAGAGGTAACCTGAGTTTCATGTCCAGGACCCACTGAGTGGAAGGAGAGAAACAAACTCTCCCAAGTTGCTCTGAGCTCCCAATACAGGTTGTGGCACTCAGGACATACCGAAACATGCACTCACACAAAATGGATAAACAAATGTAAAAACACTTTCTAAAGAAAACACTCAGCATACACACAGCATTCCATGTAACTGAAGCATGTGTGAGGGCATCAGGAACTGCTACGATCGTCCCTCCCTCAGCACATCAGACACATTCAGGTCTAGGAAATTTGATAAAAGAATTTGCTTTGAAACAGAAATAGCAACGTTTCAGCCTAAAGCCAAGAAATACTGCCAAGTTGTAAACTTTTGTAAGAAAATGCTGTAACCGAAATGCCAACAGGCCCTAAACTATAATAGCACTAGGTGCCAAAACAGAAATGATTTTTGGTTTTGTGGTCTTTTACTATAAATTAGATACAGCTCTAATGGAAAAAAAGTAAGTATCCAGTTCAGTAAGAGTATGAGCCAAGACTGCATACTTCATTTTTAAGTAAGAATGGAGACTGTATGAAACTTTCATTGAGATATGGCCTGCAAGTCTGCTACTTTAAGGGCAACTCTTCAATAGGTTTGTGTGCTTACCACTTCACAGTCTAAGAACACCTCAATTACTAAAACAGAACCCAGGCAAGAAGAATATAAAATCGGGTTTCTTTCCTTGTAGTGAACTGTCATACAAACACACAGTGCGGTTATTTAATTTTGGCATCAATTCCTAAGTGAAATGATAGGAGTTGAGTGTGTCAATCAGGCTCGGCCACATGGAAAGCCTGGAGCTAACTAAGCACAAGTGCCACTTGAAAGCTGCTTCAACCCAAGTTCTCCCTGCAAACCTACCGGCATAAATTACGAGGCCACAGGTGGGTTTATCTGTCATTATTCAAGCACAGCTAAGTACCATAACAATGCTGGGAGAGCAGCCTGAGAACCTGGTCATAAGTCATAAACAACGACTCTAGATTTGCTTCATCGCTGGCATATGAATGCCAGAAATGAGTTGATTAAACAGGAACCAAGACAATGGCAGCAAATCCATCCACCACACACACAAAGACACCCATTGTGCCCAGAGTGGTGTGATGGAGGGACACTGACGTCACATGATGCCTCCAAGTCTCCAAAGACATGATTTTCACAAAATAAAGAGATTACAGTAGCATGCTCGGGATAGGTTATCACAGTTCTGGTTAGCTCTGTTTTATATCCACAAAGTGTTAAATAAAAGTCGGTGTAAGAAATGGCAATCAAGTAAAAGTTACTATCCAACCCATCAACCAAGTTCTAGTAACAACCTAATGCTCAAATGATAAAGGAAGGCTCCACACATGCCAGCTTGTTCATACATAGGAACCTGTATAGAGCAGTTCCTTCCACTCCAACACACTACTCTCCTGGGTCTCTACACTCACTCCTCTGATTAAATGTCACTTCCCTAGAAAGACCATCCATCACGCTACAGAAAGGGGCCCCCCATTAGTCTCTATCTCCCTAGTTAGTACTTTATTTAAAGGCTCTAATTATTGAAATTCCCTTTATTTGCTCACTCCCTTTATTCCCATAAACATAGGCTCCAGGAAGAAAAGCCCAAGCCCTAGTATCCAAAGAATATCAAAATGTAACAAGAACTTACTAAACAGTTACTATAAGAAATAGAAAGTGGATCATGCCCCTTGTGGTCAAAGTATTATCAACATAATACAGAGCTAGCATATGTAAGCATAAAACAATATGCAATCATATAAAATTATGTAAACACAGCACTTTGAATTGTAAGCTATTTTGTTGAAGGAAATGTAACCTTTTCCTTTTGTGTGCATATATATGACAAGTGTAGATTTCATGTGTGCCTGTACGTGCATATGCATGTGAGAGCAAACCAGAGTTGACAACTCTCCACATTCTTTTCAGTTTGTGTGTGTGTGTGTGTGTGTGTGTGTGTGTGTGTGTGTGTGTGTGTGTGTTTACATACATAGCATGCATGCAGAAGCCAAGAGGACAATGTTGTGTATCAATCTTTTACTTTCACCTTGACAGGGTCCCCGGGATTCTCCCGTCCCCACCTCCCATCTTGCTTTAGGTGTTCTGGGGTTACACACACGAGCTACTGCACCTAAGCATTATGGTGGGTTCTGGAAATTCAAACACTGGCCCTTGTGCCTTTGTGGCAAGTGTTTTACCTACTGAGCCAGCTTTCCAGCCTTTGGTGCTTAAATGTATCCTTTCCTAACATAATTCACTAAGAGAGATAACGGTAGTAATGGTGGTAAGAGAATGATGTGAAAGAACCACCTTCCTTCGTTTAGAAAATACTTCTTGGGGGTTGAAGAGATGACTCAATGGTGAGGAGTACTGGCTGCTCTTCCAAAGGACCCAGGTTCAAATCAAAATGACAGTTCACAACTGTCTGTAATTCCAGTGCCGGGGGAACTGACTCCTTCACACACATGGAGGCAGAACACCAAGGTAAATAACTTTCTTAAATTTAAAAATATTTCCTAAAGAACTGTTACATCAAAACCTAAATTCCAGTGATTCCTATGGGATATTACAGAAATCATCTGAGGTTTTGAGAACTTATCTTTAACATACATTTTCCATTTCCAAACTCAAAACTCTTTCAGTTGATGTAGAATCAGCTGTGTAAGTTAAATCCAGTGTTGGTTTCTCTTTAAATATCCAAACCAACATGTGGAGGAAAAAAAAAAACAAAACTCAGATTAAGAACAGCCAGCAGCTCAGGGAGAAGAACTGGAGATTGGAAAGTGCTGTGGAAAAGATCCTGTTCTGCACGGCTCCTGGCAATGCTGCTATTCTAAACTAGTGTACACTTTGCACTGTTCACAAATTATTAGTATGTTTTCTATATTCTAAACTCTCATGGAAAGCCTTCTTTACATTGTTCTGAATACTACAGTTAAGAGAGAGGAATGACTGCAGGAAAACCCAAAATATTCAACATTAATCTTCATATATTTTTTAATTGTACTACTTAATTATTGCAATCCTGGGCCTTGTGCATGTTAGGCAAGAGCCCCACCACCATTTTAAAAAGGGATGGGATGTGGGCTCAATGGTAGAGAAGGTTAAATGTTTGATTCCCAGCATCATATCTGTGAATCAACAGGTAGCTTGGTAAAGCATGAAGAAAAGAAAGGAAGAACTGATTGATTCTTGATTCAATTTTTATTAAATGTCCACTAGGAAGATACATTGCAGATATAAAGTTTTGTTTTTCTTTTTTGTAAATTAAGGTCTACCCACTTCCAAGTCTTGCAGAAGAAACAAGCACGTAAGTGTAACACAGCAGTCTAGTGATGGCACAGATGCTGTGCTGTGCTATGCTGTGCTGTGCTGTGCTGTGCTGTGCTGTGCTGTGCTGTGCTGTGCTGTGCTGTGCTATGCTATGCTATGCTATGCTATGCTGTGCATGCTATGCTGTGCACAAAAGAAAGACGTGGACATAGCCCCACTGCTGCAGAATAAACCATCTTTTCTGTCCTCCACCTTCTGGGCACAAGCCCGTCTAACCCCCCAAGGGTTTATGTCTGGGAAGAGATCACATATCAGTCCCACTCAAGCTCTTACTTCTTCTTTGGCAGGCGTATTTGATTAAGTACCGGAAGCTAGTAATCCCAAACAGGAAGGACTCCCCAAACTGGTTCTAACCCATTCATTCTGTTGTAACTTAAATTTTTTCAAAACATATTTTTAATGATGGTTCTTAAATGCTTTAACCTTCCTTTTAGCCCACCACCCACCAGAGGTAGTGGGAAAGAAAGGATTTGTGGTGTCTAGAAATTGGCAGTTCAGTTCAGTTTAGCAGTGGCAACTTGATCCACTCACAAACACTTCACAGATAGAGATTGGCTAGCAGACATGAATCAGCAGCGGTGCCAGTACCTAGCAGAGAAAGGCCTTAGCCTCCAGTCAGCAGGAGGAACCAGGAAGAACCCCGCAAGTGCCTCTCTCAGGGAAGCAAAGATTCAGCAAAGACACCAGACCCACAAGTGTTGCACAGCTAGCTCTATAAATAAGCCAAGCTCAGTCTACATCACTGTCTGTGGAGTCCTTTAATACCCTCCAAACTTCACATGTCTTGCCTCTGCCTGGGTCTTGCCTCAGTACATGTGTCTGTCTCAACTGACATCCATCTGCCAATCAGCCCAAGTCCACAGAAGCGGCAAGAAACACCACCAGAAGTAAATGCTCAACTACACAATGTAAGGCCGACCAATATATGTGTGTTGCTAGCAAAGACTCCTTCATCACGTGTCCTTTCACATGCTTGCTTTAGCAGAGCACCCTCTCTCCTGTGTCTGCTTCAGGGAAATGTTCCTTCACGAGTCTGCCTTAGCCTTTCACACCTGTGTCCACTTCAGGAAAACACCTTCCAACACAACTGACTTTCCGAAGAACCCTTAAGTTTCCACTTCATTCTGTGAACAGAGGTCACCCTCTAACTGGTCAGAACTGGTAGGACAGGTCAGAACTCTCAGTTCTCCAACTTGTTTTCTCAACCAGTTTCTCCCAAGTGACTGGAGAAGAAATGGTAAGCTCAGCTCAGGTTAGAAGCTGGCCTCTAGGGGTTGGAAGATAAGGCAGTTCCCCTTAGGTTTTCAAGATATGTCAGTGCCTAGCAGGGAGTACAGTAGCAGGCAGAACTAGCTGTGGGTAGGACGAATCATCAGAATTGCAGCATCAGAAGGAGACTGTCATGACAAGGACAAGGTGCAGGACAAAGAGAAGATACCACAGACACCATCAAAAGGAAGATGCTCTGGCAGATGGCAGGAAGAGCAAAACTGACCTAGAGACTAGAATCCCGCTCCCAGGTTTGCTAAGCACCCGGAAAACCCCAGGCAAGTCACTTAGCATTTTTGAACCTCAGTTTTTCTATCTACAAAATAACAGAGTCAGACTAAAATAATTCATAAGGTTACTTCAAATAATAAATTTCCACTTTAGGAGCAGAAGAGACACTTAAAAGCTGGACATACTACTTAACCACAACACTCCATGAAAAAATATAGTAACCTTTATTGAAATTTACCAACTACTTTCCCAGATCTGAGCAAATGTGGGTTATTTCAAAACAACTTGACAGGTAACATACTCATTGGTAATCAGAAATATAGAGACTTAAGGTTAAAGAACTGTACAACCCAACAGATTTCTATACAGAATCACTTTCTCCAGCTTGCTAACAAATCCTGGACAAGAATCTTGGTTACCTGACTCAACTGGGTCCATGATATATTTATCAATACACACTATCCACACCAAACCCATGACTTCTACGTTCTCACAATTCTATAGGTAAGCAATTTAGGCTGAACTATTGGACAGTGCATATGCTAGTCAGGCCCACTGTAACCAATGAGGTGTCAGTCATCTGCACACTGACTGGGGCAGGATGGTCAAGATGGTCAGACCCACACTCAGCAGCCGTTCTATGTGTGTCTGTACAAGCTGGATTAGGCTGCTGTGTTGATGGAAGAATTCCACATTATAAGAAAGCACATTTTGGCATTCAGGATGCTTCCAAATCTCCTTGTCTCACACACTTAATGAATTTAACACTGTCCAAAGCATGTAAGATGGTGAAGCTCAATCCATTCAGGGAGTGGGAACAGAGCAGATACTGGGAGACCAGTCATTTGAAGTCATTACTGTAACAGTGTACCACACCAGCTATTAGCTATTTTAGCCAAGAAATAAGAGTTCACACTCTAAAGAGCATTCTTGGTTTAACAATTTTAATTTCAACTTGGAATAAATTAATAACACTGAGAAACAGTTTCTTAACACAGCAAAATATGAAGCAGTGTCACACCACATTCAGCTTTCCTATCAAACAGGTCTGAGTCTGAACTAATTACTTACCACTTCTGTGTATCATTCTCACCTTGGTAAAGGGGGAGCCACCACTATCCTGTCTATTTTTCATAGTTGTTTTTCCAGTTGAGGGCAACCTAAAATTTTAAACATTTATTGAGCACTAACAATGTTCCAGTATTATACAGGCAGACTGAAAGGGCAGGCTCCTGTGATGTATAGATAAGTGTGTAATTTTTTAAAGCCCTGGCTGGAGTGTGATTATTTATATCCCTATCACATAGCAGTTAAAATTAATGAACTACATGTAGTAAGTATGCAGTAGCAAAACACTCATGTATTATATGCGGCCGTTTGACCAAGGGGGTAAGCAGAGGCTGGCATTCAGTCCACATTGTTTGACAGGCCATAAACCCTGTTACAGGGTGACATTTGTCCAAAAAAGAGTGGCTTTTTTTTAAGTACCTCTGAACATGGAAGTGCGGTGTGTGCCACCACTAGTAATTCCAACCACAGGTGACAGAGGCAGGAAGTTACCAAGTTTGAGGCTAGCCTGGATTTTATAGCAATATCTTATTTCAAAGACAAACCAGACTCTGCTGGCTTACCTAGGAGTGTTTTCAATACTGAGAAGACAGTTCTTTCTGATTCTCACAAAGAACTGGATAAGCTAATGCCTCTTCCAACACTACAGAACAGAAAGTGAAAAGCCGGTCATGGAACAATGATTTTGTTTTTAGAATGTTCCAAATCATGAAAAATGTAAAACTACTGTTTAGAGGTCAACTCAAAAGAAAAGCAGGAGAATCAGACGTAAAGCTTGGGACTCTGGTCATCTAGTCAGAGAGAAGAGGATGGGGACTCTGGTCATCTAGTCAGAGAGAAGAGGATGGGGACTCTGGTCATCCAGTCAGAGAGAAGAGGATGGGGACTCTGGTCATCTAGTCAGAGAGAAGAGGACGGGGACTCTGGTCATCTAGTCAGAGAGAAGAGGATGGGGACTCTGGTCATCTAGTCAGAGAGAAGAGGATGGGGACTCTGGTCATCTAGTCAGAGAGAAGAGGATGGGGACTCTGGTCATCTAGTCAGAGAGAAGAGGATGGGGACTCTGGTCATCTAGTCAGAGAGAAGAGGATGGGGACTCTGGTCATCTAGTCAGAGAGAAGAGGATGGGGACTCTGGTCATCTAGTCAGAGAGAAGAGGATGGGGACTCTGGTCATCTAGTCAGAGAGAAGAGGACGGGGACTCTGGTCATCTAGTCAGAGAGAAGAGGACGGGGACTCTGGTAATCAGAGAGAAGAGGATGGGGACTCTGGTCATCTAGTCAGAGAGAAGAGGATGGGGACTCTGGTCATCTAGTCAGAGAGAAGAGGATGGGGACTCTGGTCATCTAGTCAGAGAGAAGAGGACGGGGACTCTGGTCATCTAGTCAGAGAGAAGAGGACGGGGACTCTGGTCATCTAGTCAGAGAGAAGAGGACGGGGACTCTGGTCATCTAGTCAGAGAGAAGAGGACGGGGACTCTGGTCATCTAGTCAGACTCTGGTCATCTAGTCAGAGAGAAGAGGACGGGGACTCTGGTCATCTAGTCAGAGAGAAGAGGACGGGGACTCTGGTCATCTAGTCAGAGAGAAGAGGACGGGGACTCTGGTCATCTAGTCAGAGAGAAGAGGATGGGGACTCTAGTCATCTAGTCAGAGAGAAGAGGATGGGGACTCTGGTCATCCAGTCAGAGAGAAGAGGATGGGACTCTGGTCATCTAATCAGAGAGAAGAGGATGGGGACTCTGGTCATCTAGTCAGAGAGTAGAAGAGGAGGGGGAGTCATCTAGTCAGAGAGAAGAGGATGGGGACTCTGGTCATCTAGTCAGAGAGAGAAGAGGACGGGGACTCTGGTCATCTAGTCAGAGAGACTCTGGTCATCAGTCAGAGAGAAGAGGACAGGGGACTCTGGTCATCCAGTCAGAGAGAAGAGGGATGGGACTCTGGTCATCCAGTCAGAGAGGGACTCTGGTCATCTAGTCAGAGAGAAGAGGATGGGGACTCTGGTCATCTAGTCAGAGAGAAGAGGATGGGGACTCTGGTCATCTAGTCAGAGAGAAGAGGATGGGGACTCTGGTCATCTAGTCAGCGAGAAGAGGATGGGGACTCTGGTCATCAAGTCAGAGAGAAGTGTGCGGGGACTCTGGTCATCTAATCAGAGTCATCTAGTCAAGAGGATGGGGACTCTGGTCATCCAGTCAGAGAGAAGAGGATGGGGACTCTGGTCATCTAGTCAGAGAGAAGAGGGGGACTCTGGTCATCCAGTCAGAGAGAGAAGAGGACGGGACTCTGGTCATCTAGTCAGAGAGAAGAGGATGGGGACTCTGGTCATCTAGTCAGAGAGAAGAGGATGGGGACTCTGGTCATCTAGTCAGAGAGAAGAGGATGGGGACTCTGGTCATCTAGTCAGAGAGAAGAGGACGGGGACTCTGGTCATCTAGTCAGAGAGAAGAGGATGGGGACTCTGGTCATCTAGTCAGAGAGAAGAGGATGGGGAGTCCAGAACAATATCCACAGCTTAGGTGACAGGCACTGCAGTTACCTGGATCTGATTAGAACTGTAACACTGTAACTGAAAAATGTCACGCTGCTCCCATAATTGCAAACAAGTATTCTACTAATTAAAAAGAAGATGTACTTTTAAATTGAGACGTTGAGGGTGATAAGTAGTGAGGTTCCTGCTCTTAAGCTGGTGGTACCTGTCAGTTCAATATGCACTTACACGTCTTACTTCTTACTTCGCCAGTGCCCGATAAGCATGATGATGGGAATGGGTGAGAGTGGAGAGATATGCAGTATTTCGTCAAAGAAATTGTTTTTTTAAAAAAGACTTCATATTAAAAAAAAACAGAAATGGGGGAAAGAGAACCAATGCCTAGAAACACAAGAGAGCATGAGACGTGGAAAGGAAGTACATGGTTTGAAAGTTTTTTAAAAAGAACCCAAGAGATGAGAACATGCCAAAGAGTGAAATGGCTCTTACACGCTCTTGAATTACATGACACAACTGCTTTGGGAATGGGTTTCTAATAAAAAATGTGTTTTGTAAAACAGAACTTCATCATTTCTGAGGGCTGGGGGATTTAGCTCAGTGGTAGAAACACAAGAGGAGGGAAAGGGGCCCATGGTTTGAAAGTTTTTTAAAAAGTCCCCATGGTTTCTTCGAAAAAAGAAACATGAACAAAAAAAAAAAAAAGAAGTCATTTCTGTTGGGTTTAATATACATAAATCCAACCTAGGGAAAACCTTCACCCTGCTGCTCCTGGCCTAGGGAAAAAAGAGAGGAATGATCTTTGTTACTCCTGAGAATATTACTTAGTAAGAAATAGAAGTACTGGGTGGGGAGATGACCTGCACCTCCAAACACTACTCTATTTCAATCATCTGAGCTGCAAATTTTCTCTTTTATGTAAAATGCTAATAGAAACTGTGATACAGGCTCATCTGTATTTGTATGCTACTATAGTTATATCCTCATATAAATCTACTTAGATGCATTTTTAGTTAAAACATCCCCCCATGGGGAGATGGCAATATGGCTCAGTGGGTTAAATGGCTTGCTGTGAAAGCAGGAGGACCCAAGTTCTAAACTCCAGCACCTATGTGAAACCCAGACGTGGCAGTAGACATCTGTAACTCGAGCACTGCAAAAGCAGAGACAGGGGGCTGCAAGGAACCTGGCCAGCTGAAATGCAAAGATCCAGGTTGAGTAACGGCCTGGTCTCAAAAACTGAGAGTAGAAGGAAAGGCACCTGCCACTAAGCCTGATGACCTGAGTTTCCACATCATGCAATGAGAGAACAAACCCCCAAGTCACATCCAAACAAATTAAAACAACAACAACAACAACAACAACAGGAGAAATAGAGGAAACAACCCAAAATCAATCTCCAGCCTCTAATTCAGATCTAAAGCATGGGAAGCAATGGAAGAGGTTTTATTCAAGTGATCCAAAATATTCCCTATTCCACAACTGATTATACAAAGCCGCCATAAAACTGGGTCAATGCCTGGGCCCTAACTGTTCTGCCCCGACTTCCCTCTTGCCTCATCTGGTTAAAACATAAGCATTTTTAAAGCTGTTGTTTGACACAGGTAGATAATCCTTTATTTAACAGAGAGAGTACAATCTTCTTATTGTTGCTTCTGAGACAGGACGTCACCATGTAGCCCATTCTGACCTGGGTCTCATAGCAATCCTCCTGCTGCAGGTTCCCTACTGATGAGGCTACAGGTGTGCTCAGTTTAGAGTCGTTTTCCACAAACCATATTTATATATAAAAATAATAAGTATGAGGCTAATCCATCACATTAAATGCCTACAAATAACGGTGAAAGGACCATATAAATACAAATAAGCTGCTATTATATAGTAATTAATCTCATAATGATCAAGTGTCAAACCAATTAATTATCACAAACTATACCTGTGTGAAGCTTGTCATCAATAACAGTACAGGTTCAGATGCACTCACAGTCCTGTTAGGACTCAAACATTGTCTCATGAGAAGACAAGAATGATTTCAAATGTTTGTGAATATTTCAGACTGAGAAGACAGCATGAGGCTCAGACTCAGATCTCCCAGGCCCATGTAAAAGCCCTAACACTGAAGAAGCAAAGACAAGTGGATTCCTAAAGAATCAATGACAGACTAGCTCAAAAATCAAGGTTGAGTGAGCTGGTAATATGGTTTGGTGAGTAAAGGTGCCTGCTGCCAAACATGGCGCTTGAGTTCAGTTCCCAGGATCCACACAGTGGAAAAACTGACTCCCACAACTTGTCCTCTGCTTTCCATACATATGACATAGCATACAGGAAAGTGAACACACACACACACAAAATAATTAACAGTGTAAAACATATTAAGTGGAGGGCCTGCAAGATGTCTCAGTGGATAAAGCACTTGCCACCAAGCCCAGTGACCTGAGTTCAATCCCCAGAGACCACATGGTGAAGGAGAAAATATTCTGCCAAGTCGTCCTTTAACTTCCATATGCATGTTCTTTCTAAATAAAAAAATAAATACAGAAATGCCAAAAGCTTTTATAAGAAAGAGAGCAATAAAAGAAAATATGGACTATCAACCTCTGGTCTCGCTCAACATGTATGTGCACACATGAGCAGCACACAAACACGTGCATATGTCCCCCCCACCACCATCACCACACACACTCCTGGGTTCTGCGTGTGATGGGAACCCAGGGCCTTTACCCAGCCAGCTTCCCTCAGCCTTGGGACAGTCTGTGCATTGTTGGTGGTTTGCTCTTCTTGTGAGAAATGCTGATATGGATCCACTGCTCCACGCTTAACCAGATGCTCTTCAGTACAGAGTCAGAGCGTGAAGCTCTTTTCTCCCATCCCTGTTGATTGTTTCCTTCAGTGTCATTTTGCTGCCGACTGACCCAGGTAAAGACACACACGGTTGCAGACATCTCTAGTCCCAATGTTACTGTGGCACCATGGGAGGAAGAAAGAGGAGAATGCCTGGCAAGAACTTGTGTATTATCTCATTCAACAAAAGAATGTTTCATTTTATTAATTTTATTCATAGCCCCAATATTATTAGTATTTTACAATCAGAATGCCTGAATCCAGCTGGGGAGCTGGCTTAGTGCATAAAGCTGTGCAAGCTTGAGGGCCAGAGCTCAGAACCCCACACCCAAGTAAACACCAGGTAAGCGTGGTAGCCCACCTGCAATCCCAGCTCTGAGACAAAGATGGCCTCCTGGCTAGCTAGACTCACCGTTGTGAGCTCTGGGTTCAGCGGAGAGAACAGGATCCACCGAAGAAACTCCCAGCATTAGTCAGGGTCTCCACATGTGCACGCTCATGTACCCACATTTACACTAACACGCACGCACACACAGTATATACACACTGACAAACCTTTTTTAAAAAGTAGCCCTAGAGATGGCTCAGTGAGGAGAACATTTACCACATAGCCTGACGACATGTGTCTGACGGCTGGAATTCACCTGACTCCACAGAATCATCCTCTGACCTACACATGTCATACACATACTAATAATAAATTTTAATTTTTAAAGTGCCTAAATACTACTACAAATCCTTATGCTTCTTACTAAACTAAGAAGAGCTAACAATTCATTATTCCTTCACTTACACTCAGAACTGACTTGAAGCTGAACATGATAACAAATGTCTGTAATCCCAGCTTGGGAGGTAGAGACAGGGGAATCAGGGTAGAGACAAGGGGAATTAACCCTGCTTAATACATGAGACTTTATCACAAGGGGTTGGGGATTTAGCTCAGTGGTAGTGCGCTTGCCTAGGAAGCGCAAGGCCCTGGGTTCGGTCCCCAGCTCCGAAAAAAAAAGAACCAAAAAAAAAAAAGACTTTATCACAAATAAACAAAATAGCAACAACAACAAAAAATAGTAATAAGTTTAGAATATAATTTTTATGGCAAAACCATTAGTTTATAAAAAATAAAATCTGGATTAAATTATATTTTACTTTTCATCTCTTTAAAGTCCAAAGTTACATTTAATATAATTGGAATAAAATTCCTACTGCTACAAATGCATACTTGTCTTTACATATGTATAAGCAGAAATATATACTAGAACACTTCTGACTACAAAGCAATTTTGGAAATGACAGAAAATCACACCCACCATCCCACACACCTACTTCTGATATTATTTGATGCAAAATTAAATTTTAAAACATTCATTGGTGAGTCTTTGACTTCTCACAAGGATTATCACGTAACTTTCATCATGTTACATGGTAAATTACATTTACAGATTTTCTAATATTAAGCCATCTCTACATACAGGCAACACAGAACTTGCAATGTTTTACTTCTCTTATTTATGGTTGGATTTGATCTGCTAATGACGTCTTAAAGGTTGAACTCTATGCTCCTGACTGAGAGCCACCTACCATTCTACCTTCTGACTCTATTTGCTTTAAATAAGAGGGTTCAGAGGTCTTTTGTGTAGACTTAGTTGGGAAGTCTTTCCTTATTTTCCACGGTCTGGAAACATTCATGTGAAAATGTAATGCTCTTTGCTTTACGTTTTAGTAAGTCACCTGTAAAGCCACTCCAGCCTCACATATAACTTGAGAGGTCAGATGGGTTTGTTTTGTTCTTTTTAAAATCACTTTTTCAATTTCTTGAACAGTAGAGTCAGCCAAGTTGGGGGTAGGGGGTTGTTTTTTTTTTTTTTTGAAGTAGGACACCAGACATTCTAGATTGGCTTCAAACTGCCTATGTAGTGAAGGCCTTGAACTCCTGACTCTCACACCTTGGCCAACCCAGTCCTGGGATTACAGGCATGCACTAATACATGTAATTTACATACTGCTAGGAATCAAACCCAGGGCTTTGTATATCTAGGCAAGCAATCAACAAACTGAACTACAGCCCTAGCCCCAAACTAGTTATTTCCTGAAGCAGTTCTTAAACTTCTAGGCAGTAATCTGTCTATCACACAATAACTCAACCAAAACCAACGTGACTCTTCCAAGCTCTAACAC
Organism: Rattus rattus; assembly: GCF_011064425.1. NCBI lineage: Eukaryota > Metazoa > Chordata > Mammalia > Rodentia > Muridae > Rattus > Rattus rattus. The sequence goes on along the minus strand of NC_046159.1, from coordinate 88,446,435 downwards.
ACTTTTAAATGAATTTACGGGTAACTTAGCAGGGCTGTATCATGAGAGCACTAAGATTCATGCCAGTTCTGTTCTGTTATTATTTTAACGAGAGGTTAAGAATCTTTACAAATCTTAAAATAACTGGAAATACCTTGGGTGGCACAAAAGCAGGACAGATACTTTTGACAAGCAGAAAACTACATGACAAGGTGACATGTGTTTTAGATAGCACTTACCACCAGAAACAGGGGCGTCCATGAAAACAGCTCCCATTTTCTCAACTTCTTTTGCCAATTCTTTTGAAACTGAAGGATCAATAGTACTGGAATCTATTAATAATGAGCCTTTCTTCACTTTTCTAAGTACAAATGAAAATATTCAAGTTTAAAACTCTGAATGAGTACTTCATGCAACTAAGCATACAATCAGAATCAGTTCAAAATCACCAGACTATCAAGGAGGTCTATGGCTTGGTACTGAAATAGTTGAAAAATCTCGTATTTATTTACTCAAGTTCCAGATCAATTACAGTTCAAAGTAAACCCATACTCATTCAGATAATCAAAATGAAAATCTAATAAATGAATTGGTAAAGCTTAGTATCAGGTGAAGCACACTGGCCATGCTAACACAGTGAAGCTAAAGTGTAAGCAAGTTTGAAACCCTATAACTTCATAAGGGAAGTGGACAGTTACTGGGTCTTAAAAAGCTTAAGTCTTTAGGAAGTTATGCTGCAAATTCCCCATATCCATACCATTTTCACTAAGGATAAATATAAGCAACTAAAGAACAGCTATTTGTTTCAAGAGGGTATATTCTTTTAACAATGGAAACATTTTTAAATAATATTTTATTAATTAAGATTTCAAATAACTAATTTTGATCATATTCACTCCTCCAATTCCTCCCAGATCCACTCCCACCTCCCCATCACCCTACTTCTTCCAGATCCATTTCCACCCACCTACTTCCTGTCCTAATAAGACACTCTTAAAACAAAATATTAAACAGGTAAAAAAGGAAATAAAGGATGGAATCTAGAAGTTTGACAAGATATTTTTGGCAAATGAAAATGCATACATTGGTAAAGATGGAAACAGGATCATGGATATTTTACGCAAACCTTTATCATCCTTATGGTAAAAGATGCTGTTTTTACTATGAGTGCTAACATAGACCTGAAATAGTTCCCTTTTATCTACAGGCGTGCTTATCCTAGTGGCTAGGAAACTCTACATTATAATTTAGCTACCTGGTCTTAGAGGCCCAGGCCTACAATCTTAAATACTCAAGGCTGCGGTAGGAAGATCACAAGCTCAGTATCTGCCTGGGTTACAAGGTGGGTCCAAGGTCAATCTAAGGAATTCAGTGCGATCCTGTCTCAAAAATATGAATAAACATATAAATCAAGAATGATAACTTACAATTGTATGCAAATTTCCCGACGTTCTTATTTATTTATTATTAGTGTGTGTAAATGATGTGTTATGGTTGTACACATGGAGGACAGAGGACTCTGGAGTCAATTTACACAGCAAGGGTTCTACCCCAAGCCATCTCACCACTATCCATTTCCTCAAGTTCCTTCCACAGGTCTACTCACCAGGGGATACAGAATCAAGACTAGAAAATTAGAACTCCATATATAGAAAAATTAAAACAGAAAATGGGGAAATCACTGTTTTAAAAAATAAACTACTAAAGAGGAAAACAAAATATTTCTATTGAAAAAGGCAGTGCATAGAATTCTTTCAAAAACATTTAGACAGATCCAACAGAGTATTAGTGTGGACTCTACAGAGGAGACATGCCAAGTGCTCCTAGAATTCACCTCAGTAGCAAAGGCTTTACTTTATGTAACAGAAAAAATATGAATAAAACTACCAGTCTTCCATGGTATTATCACCTATAACAATCTTAAAAACAAATTCTATATAAAAAATTACTTATGCACTGGGGGGGGGGCCGAGGGGCAGAAGGGGACCATCTCTGAGAGGAGAGCAATTATAGTTTAATATGAAACCAAACTCTTCCTAAGCACTCCCTGGACAAAACTGGTCTAGTAGCTGGCCACCATGCTCCAAAGTAAAGGATATTAGTAAACGTTGTGTCACCGCACACGTTTTAGTAACTTTGCTGGAGAAATAAAGCAGGCCACAGCTGGGGCAGGCTAGGTAGCCAGTCAGCCCAGCCGCCTCGAGACCACCCACACTGTGGGCCTGCTGACTCCATCCAAATGAGTGCCACTCAACCCCTGAAATCTAAACATTTATCTTATCAGTTTTCTGTCTAATATCCACATGTCTCTTCCTTACAAGTTTGTTAGTTTTCCAAACCTCAGATATCATTGTATTACGGTTTTCTCAAAGTGAATCTTGCTTTCTTTCAGCAAGCATTACTAGAAATCAGTGTCGGTGACTCAGGTGTCTACATGGCACATGGCTTTGTACTAGTTCCTGTTGAGCCCAACAGCAGAGTGAGTCAGGACTAGGAAACAGAAAGCCTGGAGACTGGAATGCAACCACTGTCCTTCTGACATAGCCACACCACAAGGTATGGCAGTAAGTGACAATTCGCCAGCAGGCTTACAGTGCCAAGGAACACAGACACTGGTGGGAAATGCTGACCTGAGCACACCTCACTCAAAGAGCTACTGCTAAGGCTGAATTCAGCTTCCCGAAGTCCTCACTGCAGATGGACTAGCCCAGAGGGCATTCAATAGCTTTTTATGTAATAAAATCTTAAATGATAGTGCTCTTTCCAGTGTTTGGTTTTATTTTTCAGAGAACCCCTTTTCTGGATTTCTATACACCAGAAGAAAATCATGCTTTTAAAGAGTAGGTATGATTTAAAGTGCAAGCTTTAAAAGTCTCCTAACCATTTACCATGAAAGAGTAAATGCAGTGCAAGGGTTAAACAAGGCTGGAGGAGGAGGTTATCCCCAAAAGTCACATACTGGACTCTAGTGCAAACCTTAACTCTTCACAGTAAGCAGAAAATCACTGTTCACTTTATGAAATAAGGAAATACACAGGAAGATTTAACCAAGAGAGCTGCAATGCTCCAGCAGCTTTAACAAATGCAAACCCAGAACTACAGCAAGAAACACGTACACTTGAGAAATACCTACTTTAGAATTCCATTTGCTCCAGAATAAACTTCTATTGAATTCATACTGGAGGGCAGCATTGTGATAATCCTGTCAGCCTTTTCCGCTACATCTGCTGGGGAGGACGCTACCTTTAAAGAAATTGCAAAGGAGAATTGTTTAATTCGAATGTAAGCAGTGTCCAGGTCTCAAACAGGTCAGGATCTGCAACTATTTACTGGGGAAAGTTCAAGATCACAACCGGTGACAAAGCTCAGTGAAATAAAGAACAGATGGAGGTTGCCAGAGTCTTCGTCCTCTACTGAACTATCTGGAGAACATGGGCTTCACAGAAAGCCCCCATAAATGTCCACTTCCCTGAAGTGAATACAAAGCAAAACAAAGGAAGCCTCTTCCTAGTGAAGCTCCGTCTCTAGATCATTCCAAGATATAGTTTATGTCAGGAAACTCACGGTGCCCTTAGAAATGGAGCTCTCTTCCAGGGAAAGAAACTTAGTTCCATCTAGATCACTCCTTCAAAGGTCCTTACAGGGTACCAAAAATTAGCTCATGGATCTTAGGACACGACCTATCTCCAAGCTTCTCAAACCCAATGAACTGGCAATGCCCAGTTCAATGGTCCAACTGCCAAGTACATGGAGTGGTTAATCAGCCCTCTGCATCCCAAGCATCTGCTTCTCGGGATGCTTGGTTTGCCAGAGCACTGGTAACCCCTCAATTATAGCAAGTCGTGTCAAAGCTCAAAGGTCTGGAAAAAACACACATGAACAATAATAGCTACAACACCACTGCTCTACTGGACACGACTGCTTCATATCTAATGACCACACACATTTGGTATGTATTAACAATGTCTGATTTGTATTACAAAGACATTTTTCTTAGACAAGGGCACTCAAACGCTTCTCATCATTGCTATGATGACTTTAAAACTATAACTGACAAAATTTGGAAACAACTCAAAAGCAGAGAGGAAGAAATCAACCTCATTTCCAATCTGACATTAGCCACAAAAACCTTTAGCAGCCAACTAATCAGAATCCCTCAACTACGTGTGCTAATTGAGTGGATAAGCAAAGACAGAATGATGGAACAAAGCGACACTTGTTGAGGGAAGTCAGAGACTCAGGTTTAGTTGCAGCTCAGCCAAGTAGTCAGTATGATTTTGTGCAAATCATTTGACCCCGCTGGCTTCAGCTTCCCAATCTATAATGGCAAGCAGTGCACTAATTCCTGTAATCCTAAGATTTAGGGGGACTTGTGTTAACAAGAGAGTTGCAAATTTGAGACATGCCTGGGAGCAGAGGGAGATTCCAACAAATGAAGACTAAGGCTCTGCTTCTTAAGGAAATGATGCATTTGTCCTCAGTCTTACCCTGAATAAATCCCACCTACTCTTCTGCCCTTGCCTCCAGAGACCTCTATGTGCCCTCTTACAAAACAAAACAACCACCAAATACCTAATTTAGCTTTTACCTCCAGCGTACCATTTATTAATATCCAGTAACCCTCAATTCCAGGAAAGCTGGTCACTGTAAAACGAGACTGACATCATCTCTTTCTATCCACTCACATATTACAAGTGGAAAGAAGAAAACCTGGTCACTGAATCTGTCCTGGACCATCGCAGTCTCAGAAACCTTGAACTCACAGCTTTCATTTCAGAAGACATCACCTCTGTTGGATGGTAAGCAGAGACTAAACATGACAGTTCTCTCTGAACTTCTCTATCAGAAACGAACTGTTAAGTGTCACCTGTCTTTTTCTCCTCAATAACTGTCTTGGCATTTTATCATACTCAAATTATAATTTTGAAAGAAAGCAACATGAGACAGATACTCAAGCTTTATCTGTTGGCCAAAAGCAAAAACCGCCTAACGAGTGGAGACTGAGGCTCTGCCTTTAAAAAAATGATTCCTTTGTCCTGATTCTTTCCCTGAATAAATCATTCCTACTCTTCTCTCAGCCTCCACAGAGAACTCTATATGCCATCTCACGAATGTGATACATCTAAAACAAACTAGTATCTCTTTTACTTTTACGTTCAACTTCCCTCAGTTTAGAGTCGTATTGTTTGAACGTTATGATAATCTAATGCCTACTATTGGGTCCCAAGGAAGTAAGGCTGGGACTCACTCAGGAAAAAGTTCTAGTTCCTGGCACACAGAATATACTCCAGAAACAGCTGTTCAGTCAGTGACTTAGCAGAGGTCCTGCTCTCAGTTTTGCTAAGTGGCTCACAGGAAGCTTAACCCATAATTATCAGCCCAATAAAAGCAACTTGTCTTCACACACACACACACACACACACACACACACACACACACACACACACAAGGGAACTGCTACTATCCCTTCAATGGAGAGCACACGAGTAATAGATGTATATAGCAGAGGTAGGAACATGGCCTATGTGAATTTTCAGCTAACACTAAAATAGTATTTATGTGCTAAACTCTATTTTAACAGTTGTGTGAAAAGATCTGTTCTTATTCTATGCATTAGGAAACAAGCTAAGAAAGAGAAAAACCAAAAACATGTGCAAATACTGAACAGCTAACTGAATGGCAAAGGCAGATTCCAAGCCAATGCTTTTTGTAGACTGCCAACACTCTATTATGTTCCAGAGTCCACATTAAAGTGCCGGAAGGACAGAAGCTTAGAACAGAAACGTATTCTCAGAGCTGGAAGGCAGAACTCTGAGTCTGAAAGCAAGGTGTCAGCAGGACTACTCTCCTTCCAATGATCTAGGACAAGCTCTTTCTCTGCTTCTTCCAGCTCCAACGGCTGGTGCCACTCCACTGGCAGCAGCATGACTGCAATGTCTGTCGCCCTCTTCCCAGAACTCTGTGTCTTCTTCCATGCTGTGACTTTAGTCCTGGTTGTCAGCTGCCACTAGCTACACCCCTGTGGCTTCAGTGATAAACACACCATACAATGTTCTCATTTAGAGTGAATAATTGTTTGGCTTCTATTGTATTCCCAGAAAAAAGTAACTGTTACCAGTCACGTGTTTAACTCCTCAGAAAGAACCTGTGCATCCACAAGCTGTCACTCCTGTGCGCCAGTGCTGCTGACCTCTCCAAGCACTGAGCGACTATATATACAGATTTCCTTTTTCTTTTTCAGATGATAGGAGATGCTTAGTGCAAGGTCTTTTGCAACTGGCTTCTTTAATTTAGTGTGCTTCCGTAGTTCATCTGTGACATAACAAACATCAATACTTTCTTCCCTTAATTCCTAAGTAACATTCTAGTTCATTCACTGATACACATGGGTGTTGTTTCTATTTCTTAGCTATTATGAACAATACTATTATACAGAAAGTTCTGTGTAAATATGTGCCTTCATTTTTCCTGGGTATAGACACGTTTGTTTTGTATCGCTATTTGGGAGGGAGGGGCGGTTTTGTTTCTTGAGACAGGGTTTGATTATGTAGCTGCTGTCCGGGAACCCACTTTGAACTCAGAGAGATCCACTTGCCTCTGCCTCCCCAGTGCTGGGATTAAAGGTGTGCACCCCTAGGCCTGGCTTAGCTCCAGGTTTTCTTTTATTGCAAGGTTAAGAAGTAGGGAGACAGCTAAATGAATAAAGCTCTTCCATACAACCATAAGACCCGGAGTTTAGATCTCCAGTACCCAAGCAAAGGCCAGGCATGCATCTAAAACCCCAGCATTGGAGAGGCAGAGAAAGGCTGACAAATCAGTGACCTCCAGGTTTAGTGTAGAGACCTCATCTCAAAAACAAGGTGGGGCAGTGATAGAGGAAGACGGGCAACATCGACCCCTGGCTTCCACACGCACACATGAACATACACAGATACACCACCCATTAAGAACTGTTCGGTCATATCATAACTCTATGCTTCACTACCTGAGACACTCCCTAGACTTGTCTTCCAAAGTGGCGGAAGACACTACTACCATTGTTGAGTTGCCGACTTCTCTGTATCACCACAATGAAAAGGTGTGTTTTGCTTTGCTTGCTTGATTCTTCATTCTGAGATTCACGGTGAGCATGGTTCTCTTCCTCATTACAATGCATCCTTTTCATGCTTCTCCGGCCTCTTATATAACCACCTTCAAGTTCACATCCTTCACCATTTAATTACTTGTCTTTAATTTTTAAGTTGTAAGACTCCTTTATGTATTTCAGATAAAAGTCCCTTATCAAATATATGATATCTAAATATTTTAGACCTTTTTTAGTTTATTGGTGTTATTTATAACAAGCAAACTTTAATACTAGTGAATTCCAATTTACCTATTAATTTTGTTACACAAACTCGTGCTGTTATAGCTAAGAATCCTTTGCCAAAGTCTAGGTCATAAAGATTCACTATTGTATTACCGTTTATTTTCTTATTTATTTATATCATTATATCTTATTATGTGCATAAGTCTCTTGCTTACATGTATGTCTGTGTGCTATGTATGCCCCTAGTGGCCAATGAGGTCAAAAGAGGACATCAGACCCCCTGGAGCTGGAGTTTCAGACAGTGGTAAGCCATTATGTGGTTGCTGGGAATTGAACCTGGGTCCTCTGTAAGAATAAGTGCTCTTAACTGCCACGCCATCTCTCTATGCTTGTGTTTCCTTTTGATTTGTAGAAGACACCTTTCTGGGGCCACTGTTCATCCACTGTTATCCACTAAAATCTTACTGTGATGAGTGACTATTATTTTATTCCAACACTCTTCAAAGTACAAGAAGCACGTGCTAAAGAGGAGGGGCAAGGCACATACAATTTATGACTCAGCATTGCTGGTTTCTTTTAAACAGTCAGGCAATTTATACCAATTATCCAGTTTATAAACAGATTAAAAAGTAGCTAGCTACATTTCAGAGCAAAAACAAAACAAAATGAAACCATGCTGCATACTGACAAATCCCTTATACATTAACTTTTACTAATTAGTGGCTGTGGGCTGTGCATCTTGTAATGCAAGGAGCCACAGTTCTGGTGTCAAAACTAGACCTTTGCTCAGTCCCTGGCTCCTGCTATCATATCAATTCACTGAATAACCCAAGAAGAGCACCTAGCTTTTCTATGTATCGGTTCTGACTTCACTCCTGATCTCTGAGGACACTCAACTCTCTCACACAAAGACATACTTAAAAATGAATACAACTTAAAAAAACAAAACAAAAAACAAAAAAAAAGAAAATGAGAGTGCTGAATTGCTCATAATCCAAACACTTAGAAGGATGAGAGTACGGGACCAACCTGAGCTATACAATGAACCCTGTCCCCCAAAACAGAATAAATACCACACAAAATACTTAACAAGAAGCCATGGACATAGTAGTTTCTCACTAAATATTAGGTTCTTGTTCTTCCTTTGAAAGTGCAAATGTCTCCCTTATTCCAAGACAAGCCTATCTAAAATCAGTTAAAAAAAAAAAAAGGCATGGCATTGAGGAATAGAGTCAGAGAAGACAGTAACTCAGGCAGAACACCAGAAAGTTCTGGAAATCTAGGAAAAACTGAAAGATACAGAATGCAGTGACAACCATTTCAGTTGTTCCAAAAGTAAGCTGTAAGTTCTACAGGCGTGGGAGGAGCGACAACGGTGACGGCATTTAAAAGCCCCTGAGTTTATGCTCTGTCAGTTCTTTCTTCTAATCCACTGGACGGTCTCCATTCGACCTCTACCGAGCTTTCTGGTTAAATTCTATATTTAAGTGAAGGCATTCCCTCGATTTAGAGAGCAGTCAGCATTTGCAATCACATGTCACCAAAAAGTGAGGAATGTCAAATAGCAGTGTTACCCCAAAATTAATACTATCTCCTTCAATCAACTATCAACTGATTTGACCTCCAGACAACAAAACAACTTGGAATACTTATCATATTCAAGACAATAAAAGGTCACCTTTGTCACATTCTCTTAGAAAAGTAAGTCATCAAATCGTTCCAAAAAGTTTAGGTTACTTCACTGTACAGCCTGTATAGCCCAGAGCACCAAGGAGTGCGATGTTAGTCTCCACAGACTACATGGGCATGAGTAGCTTCAGTGCAATACTGAAAAGCCCCAAGCTCTCAGTCACCTTCTCATGCAGCACCACCAGTACCAGACAGCATGGAGAACACGGCCAGGACAGACAGGAGCTCTTCAGCTCTACAAATGGCTTCTAAGTCACTAAACCTATTTTCTATCTCAGGACTGCATGTCTGTTATTCTGCTCCATTTTGTTCTCACTTTTCTGTTTCTTAGGAGACTTACAGTACTCTTCCAGTCCCGGGATCAAATCCTACCCTTTGTCATCTTTCTACAACATGTGCAAAATTCCCTTCGTATTGCAGAAAAAGCACATCTCTTAAATTTAGAGGCTAAAGTAAGGTTTCTTATCATCTGAATTACTAATGAAGTTTGACAAATCCAGACAGAACAAGACTTACCTGGCAGATGCTATCATAAAACATGATAAACTCTAGTACCCCAGTTCTTGAAATGTAAATGGCAGCCTAAAAGCAACACACTACAGCTCAGTCATAACTCAGCTCCGTATTATAGCCCGCAATGCTTTTATGTGGTCTCCTGGTTTACAGCCAGTCACTAATGATGGACTCACAGAGTGCTGCCATGCAACATTTATAAAGTACACCCACATATATTTCCTCATCTGAGCTTCAAAATCTAAGTAGTCATCATGCATTTTACAGATGTGGAAACCAGCCGAGGAATTGACTTGTTCCACCAAGACAAAATGAAGTATTGGATCAGGGACTCAGGCAAAGCTTTAAGTCCCAAAGCACATTCCTGTCCTAAGACAATCATCCCAACTTTCTCTAACAAAATAACTGCTTCATCAACATAATCAGAGAAGATATTATCTCAGGAAATGACCGAACAGGAAATGCCCAGGCCACCTACCAAAAAATAGACCCCTCCCAGCATCTATACTGCTCTTTTGATGTGCATCCAATGTTGACCTAATGTTAAATTAAAAATGAATACAATTAGGTTTTACAACTCTGTTGGGTATGCTTCTAAGAAGTGCTTGCCTCTTTGATAAAGAAAAGTTATTTTTAAAGAACAAAATCTAAAGCAAATCCAAAGACAAGCCTTACCTGTTCACCAGCCTCTTTAAACTCTTTGCATACATCAGGGAACACATCATAGAGGATGAGTGGGTAGCCATGTTTTATGAGATTTTTTGCCATTGGATTGCCCATGTTTCCCAGTCCAATGAATCCAACTGGAGTCTTAGAAGCCATTGACCTAGAACACACTGATTTCAATACATTTATAAATAAAAAATAAATTTGTGGTACACATACATGCATGTAGGCAAAATACTCAAACACTTTAAAAGATCGTGACCATCTAAAAGCTGGCTTAACCTCATAAACCAGTGCTTTAAAGGGTAAGAACGCTTTGGGTCACCTTGGAAACAACATTAGACACACTTTCTCCACTTCACAGTGACACTAGACAATATTGACAGTATTTAGAAAGGCGCAAGTCGATAATCTACTGAAAGAATTAGAAAGAACTCTCCTTGCCCTTGCATTTACAGGTCTTATTCTTCCCTTTTCTTTCAATAACTTTGGTTTTGAGACTCTGTGTGATGATGACTAAGCTCAGCCATTTTTAAGTTTCAAATCCTTTCAAATGATTGCTCCGACTCACCATGAGCGTGTGTGAGTACGTTGAGATCCTAAAGGGAAATTATTTAGAGCTCTCTGCTTAAGAAATAAAGCAGCTACCTCTATGTGCTAAGCCAGAGGGTGGCCTCAAACTCTGATCCTCCAACCTCAGCTCCCAAGTACTGGCATTACAGGTATATACCACTACACGTAGCCACTGAACATATATGAGATACAATTCTTGCCTTGCAATAACCTTAAAATCCAAGAGGACATAAACAAAATTAAACATTAATACAAGACAGGTAAGAATAATATGTAAAAACAACTAATGCTGGTACAGAATTCATGACTTGAAAATTTTAAGAAGGTATATTTACCTTGTGTATTCTAGAGTGGATCAGGTTTAAACAGAACAAGAAGGGAACTACATAAAGAAAAGGGAACAGGAGTACATTCAAGAAACAAGAAACGCCAGAAGAAATGAACAGTAAGTTAATATTTACACCAGACACTGTTACCTAAACCTCTTTATTGATAACCTTTCACTTGGGAACCCAGATGCTTAGCAAGCTTAAGAAAACAGTCAAGGCCTGATTTAGTCTTTGTGTTTGTTTGAGCTGCTTTTTGGTTTTGCAGTGCCACAAGTTGAACTCATGCTAGGTGTGACTTCTGAACACACTCGTGTATTTTGGCTTCACAGAAGTTCAATCTTAGGACATGAAAGTCTGTATGATCATTTGGTCTAGTAACATGGAGGAATGGCCTTACTCCTCCAAGATGCACACTAAAATAATAGGAAACATCATGGTGACTGCTATTGTCTTTCAAGTGATGCAAGCTAGATATGAATATATGTGGATAGAAATAAAGAAAATGACAAAAACAATAAACTTTAGACTCTACACAAAGGACTACTCAGAATTCCCTATACTATTTAGTACTTGCCATCTAGAATTTTTCACAAGAAGAAAAACTAACAATATTAATACATAAAAACTATTATAGATGACAAAAACCAAGTAACTAAGGAAGGGCTGCTAGCATCTGGTATGAAAAGCACTATTCATACCTGAATAACTTAAAAATCCTGACTACATCTATGAATGACTCAGGTAGGAAAAAAAATCACAAAATGACAACAAAAAATACCTCAATTCTCTTCAGAGAAAATATATTCAACTTGTCTTAATTAGAGAAAAAAAATGACACTAATTTTTTTTAAGATTTATTTATGTATATGAGTACACTGTCGCTGTCTTCAGACACACCAGAAGAGGGCATCGGATCCCATTACAGATGGTTGTGAGCCACCATGTGGTTGCTAGGACTTGAACTCAGGACCCGGGGAAGAGCAGTCAGTGTTCCTAACCGCCGAGCCATCTCTCCAGCCCCGACACTATTCTTTAACTACTGAGTGGACTGAAATTTGGACAAAAACTATAATCAGCAAGCAAGGATTTATGGAAATGAGTATTCTCATACATTATCGAGTATATCAGATGAGCCTTTTTGAAACTCTACATTTTAATTTAGAACAACTTTTGACTCAGCAGTTCTACTTTCTAGAAATTTACAAGGGTTGTAAACTTCGTCTTAAAAGGATCAGCTGTAATTTACTTTCAGCTTTGCAAGCCATGAGGAACTATTCCACTCATCTGTTCTAGTTTCAAAATAGCCATAAATAACAAATAAAGTGCATGGTTTATGCTGTCTTTTTTGAGTATCGTGTGCATGTGAATGTTCATACATATATGGATGCATATGGAGAACAGAGACCGACATTTGACGTCTTTCTAGATCCCACCACTTTATTTTTATTTACAAATCTCTTGAATCATGAGCTTTTTGACTAGGCTAGCCTAGCTAGGCAGCTTGGGAGTGAAGGGAGTCAGGAAGCTTGTTCTAGGTAAGCCACCACATCCATGCAGCTTTTATGTGTGTGCTTCTTGGGGTCCAAACCTGGGTCCTCAGCCTTGCATGGCAAGTGCTTATCTACCGAGCCTTAGCCCTCAAATACATTTTATTTATAAAAACAGTACCATGGACCATCATTTGCAGGGTCCTGCTATGCACTAAACTCTGAACCACACAAATAAAGTTTATTATAGAACTGTTTATTGCAGCAGAAAAATGTAAACGACTAATAACATATTAGTAGAGTACTTAATTTAACATAAATTCAAGCACAATGGTTATTAGAGAGGCACTCACAGAAAGGACACACCAACCGATAGTTGTCATGTGTATGATTTTCGTGGTTTTCAAGTTACATCTCAAAGGTTGTTAACATCCCTCCTCCTTTCCTTCTGTGTATAAATGGCGTTATAGAGTGGCTCCAGAGTAGACTGAATGGGACTGAGCTCTGGTAAGGTAGAAACCAGAGTCACTCACGAGGCCTACAGACAGGGGTCAGCACATGTCTTTCACTGTAAGTGAGAATTCTTGTGAATTCCCATTGCAATTGAAAACTGCAGGTTTGGGGTTGGGGATTTAGCTCAGTGGTAGAGCGCTTGCCCTAGCAAGCACAAGGCCCTGGGTTCAGTCCCCAGCTCGAAAAAAAAAAAAAAAAAAAAAAAAAAAAAACAAAAAACAAAAACTGCAGGTTTACAGTTGAGAAAAGGAGGACCACACGTGAAAGTTATTAATATGTTTAGGCTTTAAGCGTGTTGTTTTAAGTCTTATTTGAAACATTTCTCTATAAAAGGATTATTATCTCTTAAAGGAAACTGTCACTGAAAATGTAAATAATACTGGATTTTTTTTTTCAGAAAAGTCACGTTTTTAACTTTTGAGAATTTTATACATGAGGACTATATTTACTTCATTTCTACCCTTTCTTCTCCCTATCTCCAGTTCATGTGTCCCCCACATTCACTCAAGTTCATGATCTTAAATTCATGTTACATGAACACACACACACACACATGCTCACACACGCATGTAAGTACAGCCTGCTGACTCCATTTGTTAGAGCTGCCCACTTGGGACTGGATAACCCATCAGAGGGCTGATCCTGGAGAAGATTGGTTCCCTCTCTTAGCAAACATGGGTTAGCTTTAACTCTGCATGTAGGAGTGCAGCCCTGCAGGATTTCCACCATCTTGATTCATCTGTCAAAGTTTAACCAGACTCCAGAGTGAGGGGATTCTTCCCTCCCGCATTTCCCTAACTGTCTATCTTTCTGTCATGTCATACCACGGTCTACCAGTCTAAAGGCAGAGGAAAAGCCTCCAGGATAAAACCCAAAGAAAAGCCTAGGAAGCACAAGGCCCTGGGTTCGGTCCCCAGCTCCAAAAAAAAAAAAAAAAAAACCCAAAGAAAAAAACAGCAAGATGCAGAACATTAATACAAGAATATGCAGTGAAAAAAAAATACATGGGCTTATTTTTCTGGGTTTTGTATGGATATATTTTTTAAAAAAAGCAGTCATCATAGTAAGTGTTGAGAGTCCTGGGTCTGATTGAAAGAAGAGATTTTTTTATTAAAGACCTTCCATTTTTACTACATGCATTTAACTTTTATAACTGCTTTTGTAAGAAAAGGAAATAAATGAATTGGCCCAGTGAATGTTAAGTGCTATGTAAGTGAGTTCTAACTGGAGAGGTTTCACTAAATGGGCACACAGGACTAGAGCCAGGCCTGAAACAGCTACAGAGCTACAGTGTGATAAAGTGACTCAGCAAATGAGAGCTGGGCTATAACCATTACACAGATAAACTCTCTGATGGCCCTTATCCCAGATTCAGATAATGTCTGGTCCAAGGCTACCAACCCTGCCAATGACCTGGAAGTGCCATGAAAAACGTAATAAAAAAAGGAACAAGGGATTAACAAAAGCACTGTAAATAATGAACAAACATCTATAACTCTCAATATTATGACCTAAGTGGCGGTGAGGGAAGGGACAGACCATAGGTAATACTCAGAACCTGAGCAAAAGATTTTAAAAAAAATATTAAGATACTAACAAAGGCATAAGTGAAATTCCTGTTTATAAATAAATTTCAGACTGGATAAAAGATAGAGAGGTACTTAATGAAATGAAGGAACAAATAATTTGTCTAGTGATAGACAAAGTAAGTGTCAAAGGCTGGGTGTAAAACAGGCAAACAGGACGAATGCTAGCAGACAAGAGTCGTCACAGACTATCTACCATGACAAGTTCTTGTGAAACTCCAAGTGACAGGATCCAAGAACAGCTAGGACAGTGCTGACCTTTGCTGCAGAAGCTAAGGAAACAAGAACAAGGAGGCCTATGTTATCTGGGCCAACTATGTGAGCATCAATCAAGACAGGTTGTCAGTGATGGGCTCTGCTCTCTTCATCACTGAGGCAAAACAAGAAATGCATGGTATGAAGTTGGTGTAAGTACTGCCCAAAGAGAAATTGTTCACTGGTTATGATCACATTTAAATTCTGAGTTTAGGGGATCCATGTAAAATCACCTTTGGTTGTATGTCCTTGAAGCATAAAGTTACTTAACTCCCCTAAATGCTTTTATCAACAACAGTACCAACAACATCAGAAGGTTACTGTAAAGATTACTTGAACTAAGATATGTAAAGCATTAAACAGTGCCTAGCACATGATAGTCAGTAAATAGTAGCTACTTGTATTAAAAGGGCCAAAAGGTGCCACTATGGAACAAGTCCTACACCCAATGGCCTCTTTAACCTAGTGGGTTAGAAGAAAGAGAAGATTAAAGGCAGCAGGAGTCATTTGGGAAACGACAGCTTCCAGTGAAGATGGAATTTCTGAAGGAGTATTTGGTGTACAGAATTGGTTCCCATAGGTACAGGGATCCCAGGGAGTTTAGTGGGACTCTAAAAACACCTTCATACCTATAAGAAAAATACATCTTCCTTAACAGTAATGTGTAGAAACAGCAATGTCAGATGATAGATAAAATCAAGCTGGAAAAAAAAGTCAGCATAAAGGTGATACTGGCTGAATGGTGAAGAAACTGGTTAGAAAATTGGGCAACTCTGGATTTTAAATTTACAGATTATGATCTCTCAAATGTAATAGGAGCAAAGTTATATATATCTTGGTAACTTGACCTGCTACCAGAAATCAGTCTACTGTCTGTGAAAAGATTATTTTACATTTCCAAAATCTACCTAATCAAAGGAACACATGTATTGTAGTATATATCCTATATAAAAAAAAAACCAACATAAAGTTATAAGGAAACGTTTACTTCATTATACAAAAATAATCACTTAAAGCTTCTAAATGGATTTTTCATTCTGTCATAAGATTAGTGTTCTTTCTTCATCTGAAGGAAATAATTTGAATTATTTAGATGCCTATTATTAATAGATGCCTGAAATTACAATGTCAAACTATACATATTTTTCTATATGTATATGTGTATAAAGAAAATTATATATTTATATATATGCAGGAAATAATGCATATAATATATATGATAAATCTTAATTCATAAATATATATATATCCCATAATAAAACTTAATTCATAAATTAGGCACACTAAGAGACACATAAAAATAATCATAATGTAGAACAATTATAACAATAAGCGTTTTGAAGTTATACAAATGTGGTTGGTTCCCTAATATCTTTCCATGTAGTATTTTCAGACTGTGTTTAATGGTCAGCAACTCTTGGAAGTGAAGAAAGCAAAACTGGCTGAGAAAAGACCACCGTATACCCAACATGGCATCCTATGTTATATATAGTAACGGAATGAACACTGCCTTAGTAGTTGAGGTTTCTCAACGAAGGACGGTTTATTCTAGGAAGGCCTTATGTTATTCCAGTAACAAATATTTCTGTGTGTAATCTTTTAAGTTCAAGGTCAACTTTGGTCCAGAGGCTACGTGTAACTTTTCAGACCTGCATATGCCAATACAAGTGACACTAATGTAAATGGCAAACAATACCATATATTATACCTGATTACTCTGAGGTTATACTTTGGAGCTGAGGTTTACCCTGGAATTACTTTTTTTTTTTTTTAAAGATTTATTCACTTTATTATATATAAGTACACTGTAGCTGTCTTCAGATACACCAGAAGAGGGCATCGGATCTCTTTACAGATGGTTGTGAGCCACCATGTGGTTGCTGGGAATTGAACTCATGACCTCTGGAAGAGCAGTCGGGTGCTCTTAACCACTGAGCCATCTCTCCAGCCCTGGAATTACTTTAAATGCCATTGTTTATATAAACTAATGTCAATGACAAGTAACAAACTAACTTCAAAAATGTTAACTTTTTTGAGATTCAAATCTTTAAAAAAAAAAAAAAAAGTAGTACATTCCACAAAATCATTATCAGTCCTCCTCCCCCAAGCCTCAGGGAACATCAAGGAAGGACCGTGGCAGCTTAAGAAAGAATGAAAGGATGGTGAGGAATGCCACAAAACATGACCATGCAGACACCACACAGCTGTTACAATCCTGGACACTTGACCCTTCAACATTCCATCACGAACAGAGGAGGTCCTGTGAGGACCCACCGTTTCTGAAGTACTTTTGCCTACTAATGGTTGTAGCTTGGAAGGGTTATCTTTTGGAGAATGGTGTAGCCTCTGGGGAACGAGCTAGAAAGAGGGGGTTCAGAGGGAAAGGAAGAGGTATAACTGGGGGTAATGTGGGTAAATGTATTCACAATTCACTGTATTTATATATTAAACTGAAAAAAAGCTTAAACATACAAAAAGTACAAACATATATACAAAAGATATCAGTAGTTTTTTAAACTTAGTATTGCAATTCTATATACAGAAACTACTTAATTTTCCCACCCCATCTTTAGTCAAGTGGTCTTTAAAAATGTCCTGATACAGTTTTTCCATGTACATGGTGAGGAGTCCCAAAAAGTTAAGTTGAAGAGTATGTGTATGTGTCCTCTTTACAAAAATAGACCTAAAGCTAAATATAATTATCTTTTAAAATAAAATATAAAACTTGCTTATGAAATGAGTTATGAATCAGGAAAGAAATTATTTGATACCTGTCGGTCTCATTTTTTAAAAAGTTATAGTCTTTATAACACTATCGACTATCAATATAAACAGTTTAAACATAGGATAGAGGCAAACACCTCCAGAGAATTCAGAACATTAAATATCAGTAATTGGACATGATTCCTTTTCTACATTTTCCTACACTTCAAAGTGGCATGGAGATGAGGTATTTCCCCCACTTTTAAAAAAAGATTTAAATCTCAAAATACATTAACACTTTCGCAATTAGTTTACTATTTGTCCTTAATAATAGTTTATATAAACACTGGCATTTAAAATAATTCCAAAATAAAACAGGATTGCTTGAGTGTTTCAAAGATATCGCTAAAGAACTACTACTTAAAATTAATTGTTCATAGACACATACCTTTGGGCCAAAGCAGCCCAAGTACAAGATGGTTTGGTAAAGCAGTTTATACAACCAGCACTGGGAGACAGGCCCTTCCGGCTGTCAGAGCGAAGTATTAGAGTCTTTGGCCACAGATTCTCCTATCACAGATTATAAGAATTTTCATAAAATTCAACGGTTCATGAAACTATCACTAGTCACCTTGTAAAAACACTAAACAGTAAATACACCGTCCTGAACTAATCAAATCTCAAAGAGTTGTCCATTGATGAGAAAACTGATGCTCCCTTCAAGTGATTTAAAAAAAAAAAAAAAAAAAAAATATATATATATATATATATATACCCAAAATCATACAAGTCTGTCTCTTGCTACCACAATTCCCTTTTTGTCATCTATCAGCAAACAGATGTTTTTCCAAAGCACAAAGAAAAGTCATAGGTTTTTCTGAGGGCAAAGATTAGGAGCTGCCCAAAAATCAATTCCTAACCTATTTCTTACACAAAAACTAAAACAAGTGAACAGAAGCACCTGAATCCAGAGCCTCCTGCATATTAGGCAAAGTCAAAGATGTTTTGTTTGCTAGTCCTATGACAGTGCTAAACAGTACACTGTTAAAATAAACTTTTACATTTAAAAAAAAATCCTTCGGTATCTCCCACAAATCAACCAATTCTTTTTTTTTTTTTTTTTTTTTTTTTTTTTTTTTTCCGGAGCTGGGGACGAACCCAGGGCCTTGTGCTTGTTAGGGCAAGCGCTCTACCACTGAGCTAAATCCCCAACCCCTAAATCAACCAATTCTTAAAGAGGTGTCTTGATGTCTTAGAAAATCCAAGAGTTGGGCTGGGGATTTAGCTCAGCGGTAGAGCGCTTACCTAGGAAGCGCAAGGCCCTGGGTTCGGTCCCCAGCTCAGAAAAAAAAAAAAAAAAAAAAAAAAAAAAAAAAGAAAATCCAAGAGTTAGGGAGAAGCAAGAGCTACTTCCTGGATCTTGTTGAAGACGTCCCAATTTACTTATTAAAAGGCCTTGGAGGTCCTCGTGTGAAAAGTAGTTCTCAGATATTCATGTATCTCTAACACAGCTTCTTCTAAATCCCTGGTCACTTTCCATACTTAACAGCACAGCAGTCAGTCGGTTAGGTTATGGACACGATTTTGAGGCAAAAAATTGTGGTTAATAATTTGACAGAAGTCCACCACTTTGAGGCAGCACAGCTCCATTTCATAATGGAGTTAGCGCTGCTGGCTGGTCAAGGGTGACAAACTTTGCTGGATTTCTAGAATACAGCCATGCCACCAACTAGGGTGGTTAAACAAATCAGGCCTTGAAGTCTGAGGGAGCGCCCGCTTAAGGTGAAGCGGGGGAGATGAAAGTCCAGGGGTCCCAGAGGTGGGTGCAGTGGGGTCACCCCTGGAGCTGAACCCTCCAAATGTCCTAGGAGCCCCAAATCCAAAGAGCACGCAAGGGACCCAAACATTCCTCCCTTCATCACAAGCTGTTCTGGGTCCTGCAGAGGAAACGCTGAACAATGTGGAACCGGGCATAGGGCAGGAGAGGAAGGCTGACCGCTCAGGAGGCAGTTACAAGGGGCCCCAGGCCTAGGAGACGACCACAATTGTCGCTTTTACCCTCAACCCAACCGCAGCCCTTCGGGCGAAAAGCCCTCTTCGGACAGCCAGAGGAAGACGCGCAGATGGGGCGCGAGGTCCTTACCCGCTGCAAGGCTGCCCACGGGCCGCCGCCGGCCGCTCCAGTACCGGAGGCCGGAGGCTGCCCCCCGGAACCCCAAGGAGGCTGCCATGCTGCCCCACGCCCCGCCTCCGCGCCGTGACCTCGGCCGCCTCACACACGGCCTGTGGACTGCGAGTGTGCGCCGGGGATGGCCCGCACCACCGCAAGGACAGCTCGCGCACGCGCTCTCCTTGCTCTGCTTGGACTCCGCCCAGCGCGGGGCGGAGCACCGTCTTAGGAGGCGTGGCCGGAGAGTCGGGAACGAACCAATCAGGACTTTCAGATCCACAGACGCCCAGCCTTGCCTCCGGCTCCTACCGAGTTTACATTCTTTGGGTGGGAGAATTCTTGTTTATCCAAAAGCTGAGGGGGTGTGTGGGAGGCGGTGGCTGTCGCTCACTACCGCCTCCTCCTCCTCTGAGCACCTGCACTCCGCTACTGCCTCTTCACGGGCCTGCTGTTTTTCTTCCTCACAGTCAAGAACCACAGCTACTGCAGTATTTAAAGAAAGAGCAGAAATTTCGTGTTTCCTAGTGTAGGGATTCATTTTTAACTCGAGTAATAAATACATGGATCTCCCAGAGTTAACATATATATTTTCAGCGTCTGTTGAAGCACAACCACAGAATCTACCATGTGTGTATTAACTGATGTCTATGTGATATGACTTAACGGGTTTTCCAATCATATTTGAAAGGTAGTAAGAAAGTAATTCAATAACATTGTTCTCTTTGAAGGGTAGAATTTCTAGGAACTTACTGAGTTCCAAGAAATGCGTCCTTAATGTTTAAAAATTCTACAACCTGAATGTTTCGAAACCAAAATCTAATGGCACATTTAAAATGATAGATTAGTATATTTGTATATTATAAGAAACATATTTTGCTGATCTTTCCTTATTTGGAAATTCGGTATATTTGGTGGTTTAAATAAGTATAGCCCTCATGGACTCCTGTGTTTGAATGCTTGGCCCATAGTGGGTGTGACTTATTGGAATAGGTGTGATCTTGTTGGAGGAAGTGTGTCACTGTGGAGGCCAGCTTTGAGGTCTTGCATATGCTCAAACTACAGCTAGTGTGACACACAGTCCCCTTCTGCTTTCGGATCAAGATATTAGAACTCTCAGCTCCAACTTTAGCACCATGTCTGCCAGGACGATGCCATGCTTCCCGCCATGATGATTGTAATAGACTAACTCTCTGAAACTGTAAGCCAGCCCCAATTTAATGTTTTCATTTTGTTTCGTTTTGGTTTTGGTTTTGTTTTATGAGCGGCTGTGGTTAAAGTGTCTCTTCACAGCAATAAAACCCCTTGTAAGACAGTATACATATTTGAATTTCTGTTCCCTAATTGCAATGCATTCTATTTCTGCTAAAGGATTTCCATCTTCAGTACACCAGAACAAGACTCGTAACCTCCGGAGGAAAGTAGAACAGGAGGAAAGAAAGGGGTTTGGGGGCAATAGGAAAACCAAGATGACTACCTTCCACCCTCAAAAAAACAAAACAAAACAAAGACAGCTGTTTTATTAATCCATTCTCCTTGTGTTGTACTCATCCAACCTAAAAAGCAGAATCAAGGGATTCAGGTTTGACTTTTAAAGAGCAAAAAGCCTCTTCCTAGTTACCCACAGGGCTGATAAGAGGAAAGTTGAGATGGTTGAAACTTTCTTTGCAGGCGCTCCGGGTTCTGGCACAGTGTTAATGTTCCCAGGAACCCCATACAGAGTGTGAGGACCCATCTGTAGCTATAGGAAAACAATTCCCTTTGATCCTCCTTCCAAACAGTCCTTACATATGCGCTAAAAACAAAAAAGAAAGTCAGAGGTAAAGGGAAAGTAAACAAAACAAACAAGTAACATTGTAGCTACTGGACAGTCTCTTAGATTTGTGCTTCCATCCCTAATAGGCTAATTGGTTTCTGGGGCATTTCGTGTCTCTCTATTCTGGTTTCTTTAGGTTTTACTGGGATGGATTTTCTGCAAGCAATAAATGTGTCCCTACAGGTTTCTATATTTAACTGCTGAAGTGCAGTCTGCTTTCTAGCTAAGTCGACCCCCACAGCAGAGCTGTTTACGACACAAGACAACACATCAATTCATCTCTGCAGCTCCTTGAGTTAATATCCCAGTCCTCCCGAGATTTTACACCCAATCAGATTGCTTTTGTCATTTTTATTGTGGGCTACTGTTTTTGTTTCTCTGGGTTGTTTATGGGGCTTCTTTCTCGAAAATGAGTTATTTCTTACAAAACGCCGACTCTTGTGAACACCATCCTCCTAGGAGTAGAAAGAAAAGGGGACTGTCAGGGAGGCAAGCAGAGGACCACTCTGTGGTTTGGTTTAGTTTGCTTTGGTTTCGCTCTGGCTAGGGAACTCTCCCAATATTGAAAGTTTAATTCTATTTGTTTCAGTGTCACAAAGGGATGTCATAATTTTAACTTATTCCCATATCTTATAGACTAATGTCTCCTCCCAGAATCCTTGAATTGCTTCACAAAGTATTTTTCAAAGGCAATTTTTCCTAAGCGTTGTGACTTTATCAGCAATTCTCACTATTTGAAGGTGATATTATATTTGAAAGGCAGTTTACTGTCTATGGTTAGACTTGGGGGGTTGGGGAGGCTAGGAATTAAGACAGGGATTGACCGGTAACATTGGCCTTGAACTTGCTATGTAAACTAGGATGGCCTTGAATCACAGAGTGCTGCATCTGCCTTGGGCTTAAAGGTGTATGCCACCACAGCCTTCCCATTCTATGACTCTTTATGTTCCTAATATATCCCAGACCGAGAGCTAGAGAGACCAAATGAGAGAACCAGAGGAAGCCTTGTTAGGTCTCAACCCTGGGGCAAATGGCTAACTGAGGTACTGAGGCACCTTTTAACATCAAAGTAGATTCTGGCCATCAAGTTCTTCCAGCATCTCTCAGTACCTATTAGGGTTACCCTGGTTGGTATACCAAGCCCTCCACCTTAAAGTCTCCAGCCCAGGGACTGCCTGGGCTGCCCTTCCCGCAACTGCTCTTCGCTACATAACCCATTCATTTTAATTACATAGGCCTTTTTCCTTTTTGCCTCTTGGTCTCCTAGCTTCTGGTTCTCCCCTCTCCTCTCTTCTCTCTCCTTACATACCTCTGCTAGTAACCCTGGTCCACGTCTATTTTAGACTCTCCCAGATGTCTCAGCCTGTGCTCACCCTTATATCTGTAAGAAAAACATCAACCCCTACAAAGCCATTGTGTCCTCCTTTTATTTCTTTTTCCATCTATCCCTGAGTAAATCAAGTTCAGAGTGGATGTGTGCTGTTGACACGGGTACAGCCATGTTAAGGACCACAGTGCCTCAGCCCCATGGGAATGGCAAAGCTTCCCAGGGTGAGACCCAGAGGGAAAAGACAAAGCCTTACTCTGAGGTCCAGTTGTGGGTGTTAATAGTATGTGCAGAAAATGCCCACCATAACTTTCTCCCCTGGATATTTATGACCTGAAGACCACACCCCACTGAGACTGCTCCTACTGAGATTAGAGATTAGCTAGACCATTTTCTTGATCCAACCGTATGTCATAAAACCTGCATTCCTGTTTATCTGACTGTAATAGCCCCACCTCCTGGTTCAGCTGTATGCAATAGCCCTGCCTCTCTGTTCAACGCTACACAATGAACACACTGAGCTTCTGGGGTGCTGCAGTTTCCCCATCTGAGAGCCAAGCCCACCTGATCCCTGCTTGCTACACATGTGCCTATGGTTTTGTCTTTTCTTCATTCTCTCACAACCCCCAGTAGGCCATGTCCCTAAAACTGAGAAAGCATCCACAACCAAATCCTGAAAATACCAAGAGTCACAGACAAAACTTGCTCAATAAAAACCATTTCTTTTGTAAACTTGAGACAGGGGCATCTTAGCAAGACAGAAAGCATGTTAGGGTAGAAGATAGCTTACCACCCAACTGTAGACACAGGCGTATACATGAACATACACCACACACACATACACACACACACACACACACACACACACACACACACACCACCCAGCCATAGACACACACATACACACACCTACATACATATACACACTACTCAACTGTATATGCACATATACACACGTACACACACAACACAACCGTATACACACACACATCACAGACACTCACATACACCACACAACTATAGAAACACACATATACCACAAACACACAAACACACCACCACTTTAGAAAAACACAGGCACATGCCCAAACATACACACATACACCACACAACTTTAGAAACATATAGGCGCATACACAAACACACACACATATATGTACACAACATACACACACTCTCTCACACACACATATACACACCACCCAATATAGACACACATACACTCACACACACTACCCAATGGTAGAAACACAGCATACACACAAACAAACACATCACCCAACTGTAGACATATACACCACACACGATTACAGACAAACATACCATCCAACTGTAAACACACACACCACTCAACCACACACTCACACACACACCACCTGTTTGTAAACATACACACTCACACATACACACCACACTGTACATGCACACACCATTCAACTGTAGACACACATACATACACTCACACCACTCACACCACACAACTGAATATATACACTCACATATACACTCCACAAACCACACAACAGTAGGTGAACACACTCACACTACCCAACAGTAGACACACACCACACACATCACCCAATTGTAGACACACACACACCACCCAGTGGAGACACACACTCACCCCCCCACCCAACTGTAAACATACACTTATACACTCATATACACACCACACAACTATAGACACATATACACTGCACAACTGTAATACACACGCACACCATCCAACTGTAGACACACATGCATGTACACTCACAACACAACACTCACATGTACACCCAAACACACACACACACACACACACACACACACACACACACACACCACAACTTTAGGCATATACACACACAAGCCAAATGGGAAGCCTAGGCTTCTCTACTCTCCAGGCTGTGGTGAGACCTGCAAACATCCTAATGCTGCAGGATCCCTATCCCCTCAGCCTGTCTGCCATCTTCAACAGTGGACAACAATAAAATCCTTTCTACAAGTATGCTTCTCCACAAACTTGGTGTTATCACAAACCAAGAGAAAGAGGCCAGAGTTCCACCCTTACCTTAGGGCAGTGTTTCTCAACCTTCCTAAAACTGTGACCTTTTAATACAGTTCCTCATGTAGTAGTGATCCCCAACCATAACATTATTTTCATTTCTACTTCAGAACTGTAATTTTGCTACTGCTGTGAATTGTAATGTAAACATCTGATATGCAGGACAGCTGATACGCTGGACCCCTATGAAAGGGTCATTTGTCCCCCTAAAGGGGTCATAAGGCTCCCCTGTTGCTCAGCTGGGATGGTGTCTGAGGAGACCTAGCAGAGGCAGGACATTTACCACTGCTCAGGGTAAGGAAGGCATGTGGAAAACAATAAAGAGGTACGCCAGCACCTGCCACCTTGGGAAGTACATTGCAAGCTTCATGCAGAGCTGAGGCCAGACCTACCATGACTGTATAGCAAGGAAAAGTAGAAGTTTTAGAACTGAAAATGCAGTTATTGAAGTTATAAAACCCAATTAATAAGAGCAACAGTGGAATGGAGGGAATCGACAAACTCAAAGATAGGACCATAAATATCATCCAGTCTAAACAGGAAATTGACTGGGCGGGGAGAAAGGGGGAGAGCTAGACACCTGTATAACTATGAGATCAAGTAATGCCCCTGTCATCAGAATCTGGAAAGAAAAAGAAAAAGACATTTTCCTAACAAACCAAACTAGCTAACTTTTCACCTGTCCGAAGACAAGTATGTGTATGTATGTGTACATATGTATATATATATGAAGATGGTTCCCATACTTCCCTCCATGATTTAGGATACTGTCTCCCTTGCTCCATTACTCTGAGTTCCCCAATTCTCTTTTTTCTTCCTTTTCTCCTTCCCTTCTGCAACAATTTTACTTCCCAATTATCAAGACATCCTTGAAAGCGACTTTCCAAAAGAAGTCCTTTTCTCAGGTAACAAATATCATGAAAATCGTTTAGTCTGGTTAGGAAGCTGTACCTAGATGTTTACATAGCTCAGCAGGGGTCAGCTTTGGCTGACTGAAACCCAAAGGCCAAAGGCCAGGAATTTGTTTTTTCCATGCATAAAAGAAGCCTGGACTAGAAGTGTAATTCAGAAGTACAGGATGTATTATGTATGCATGCATACATGCATGTATGTATGTATATATGTGTGTATATATATGTGTGTATATATATGTGCGTATGTATGTGTGCATGCAAGCATGCATATATGTATATGTGTATGTATGTGTGCATGTATATATGTATGCATGCATGCATGCATGTATGTATGTAGCATGTGCAAGGACCTGCATTAGCTAACAACAAAAACAACAAGCTTTCAGTAGACTGACAATTCCCAGTGTGACAGCTTCAGGTTATTAAACTCCAAGATCAGCTCCAGTTTGTTTCTAATCCAGTCTGGCTTTACTACCTGACTTTCCAGCTTTTCATCTTGTCCCAGACAAAGCAAAGATGAACGAGGCCAAGAATGGGCCCACTGACTGTGCTCATTAGCATACGGTTTGACAATTCCCAACCCTACAACTTCTCCTGTCTGCGAGGACTTAGTCACTTAGCAACGCTTAGCTCCAAAGAAATCTTAAAAATGTGGTAGAGAGAATGGGTAATTTTTTTTAAAGAGATCGGCCTGAAGCGATGGCTTAGTGGTTAAGAGCACATATTGCCCTTCCTGAGGACCTGAGTTCGATTCCCAGTACCCACATCAGGTGTCTTACACCTGTAATCCCAACTCCAGGGGAATCTGACACCTGTGACCTCCTTGGACACTTGCTTTCATATGCACATAACCACACATATGCACATAATAAAAATAATCTTTAAAAGAGTACCAGGCAGTGGTGCTATACAACTTTGATCCTAGCACTCAAGGCAGAGGCAGAGGCAGAGGCAGACAAATCTCTGAGTTCAAGGTCAGCCTGGTCTACAGAGTGAGCTCCAGGACTGGCAGGACTACACAGAGAAACTCTGTTTCAAAAAAACAAAACAAGACAAAAAAGTGAATCTGGATAGGCATGATGACCAGTCTTTCTTATAATTAATTTTTAAAACATTTTGGAACATAAAACATTGATAAGAAAATTGAATTACAGCTCAAATAGAAAGCTTATCTGAGTTCATATTATTGTGTTTATTTAGGGGATTAAAGTTATAATCGTATAAATTCATGTTTAACCGGTTTATACACACAACTTAGTGTGCACACACCTCCTTGGTCTGTCATCGAAGGGGGCCTAGAAACAACTCGTGTTATATATTGTCTAGTTCCATTTTCCAATCTCTGACTGCGGTGGCTAGCAATTACCTAATCTCGTAAATATGAATTTAATATGAAAGATTACTGAGTGAAAATTATCACCATGTACTAAAGTTCAAAGATGAAATGTCCCCAACAGGTGCACATTTTGAACACCTGCTCCCGAGCTGGTGACGCTGTTGTGAGACCCCATAGAGCCTTTAGGAGGCTGGCCTAGCTACAGGAAACAGGCTTCACTGGAATCATCATTCTTTGTGTTCCTTGTACACATCAGTAGTAAGTAAGCATGACTTTAAAATGGAACAGTACACACACACACACACACACACACACACACACACACACCATTGTCCCTTGAAGACCAGCTAATTAACTATCTAGAAATTTCATTTTGTTGCCCTATACTTCTGTCCAGTGCATCTCAAAAACCACGTGATGATCTTTGAAAAAGAAAAAAAAAAAAAAAAAAAAAAAAAAAAGAGGTCATTACAATTCTTAGGCCACCAGTGTGGCACATGCAGCTACTGCTGAGACAAATGCCACCATCTGTCCAGACACCCAAACCCACTTTCTCCATTAATGCCGGAGTTTAAAGTTCGGTTAAAATCTCTGTTTAATGAGCTCCAAGTTACTTTAAAAGTACAAGAAACTATAATAACTCACTGAATAGAGAATAATTAATATATTAGGAAAATAAAATAATGACTTCCACTCGTGGACATAAGCAGCACATTCTATGTGCTGTAATAAAGTTACATGGAAAACAAGGTCATACTCAGAAGCCATTGCACTGACTTGCCAGGCCTAAGTTCACCTGTCAGCCCATTCTCTCCTCGTGCAGGCCCACACTGCAATCGGATGGCCGCTACATAGCATGAAATCAAAAGAAGGGGTAACGAACCAGATGTCCAGCAGATGTGTCCTCACTTACGTGACCATGCTAACTGGAGCACTCCCGAGTCAATGCCCATATCACCTGGGCTTCTTTTCACATTAGAAATGGTGTTGCAGCTGGGCAGATGAGGCCTAAGTTAGATAATACGGTTTCCTCTTGTCTAGACTAGTACCACCAAGGTTTACTTCTGGTTTTTCTTATCCAAAAGGCTGGACCAGAGAGTGTACTTGCCTTTAAGGAGATTTCATGCTGTTTTTGAAGAAAATGTCTTCCTAGGTCAGTAAACTTTTGGGGAAAAGCCTGTCTATGCTATTTGTATAATAGACTATGCTATTTCTTTTTTTCTTTCTTTCTTCTTTCCTTTCTTTCTTTCTTTTTTTTTTTTTTTTTTTTGGTGGAAAACATCTTTTCCTTTTGGGCTTGATGATGGCCATGGTTTGATGCAACTTTTCATGCCAGTTTTTGTCAATTGGAAAGATGACAGCCATTCACTGGGTTTTCTGATATTTTCAGGGGGTCATAAAACAGCAAGTCCTAGAACTACCTTTGAACCAGATACAGCCAAACAAAAAACTGTCAGCGCCCTGAAGAGATAACAGCTTCGACCTCTTTGCACTGACATGGAGGCCTTGCAGCTGTCCTTCAAAGTATTTCTCTTCTTCCGTTTTTTAAATTAGCATTTACTAATAAAATAACGGGTTTCATTTAGACATTTCGTATATGTCTATGATACATCCTGATCGTCCTCAGCCGCTATTTTTATATTCTGCACCCCTCCCGCTGTTCTCCTTCCTCCGAGTCCTTTTTCTACTTTCCGTAATTTCTTTTTTCTTTATTATTGTTGCTTATAAATATACACATACAATGTGCTGGTCCATTTAGTATTCACTTAGTATCTCTCATGCGTACATGTTTTTAGGGATGGCCACTTAGTATTTGATAATCAGTTAGGGGGCTAGTCCCTAGGGAAGACTGCTTCTCCCTCTCAGTCGCTGATCTCCTGTAGCTCTTCTCAGATGATTTCTCTGTGTTAGTCATGTAACAGAACTCTTAGAGGACATCGTATTTGATCTCCTTACAAATTATAAAGGCATATCATTTTAACTGTCACTTTTTTTTTTTAAAGATTTATTTATTTATTTATTATATATAAGTCACTTTTTAACAAGGATCCTTTGAGGACACCTTGTGGTTGCTGGAATTTTGAACCTCTGGAGAAGTGGTGACCCATCTCTCATAACTGTCACTTTTTTAACATCTAGGGTTTGGTTTGAATGAGAAATGCTCATCTGTTTGGATTAGGAGGTGTGGCCTTGATGGTGTGGGTGTGGCCTTATTGAAGGAGGTGTATCAGTGGGAGGGAACTTGGAGGTTTCAAAAGTCTGACCCTCCTCCTGCTTACTGCCTGGGGATCAGGGTTGTAAAGCTCTCAGCTTCTGAACCTGGTTGTCTGCTAACTTCCATGATGATCACTACTCCCTCTAAAACTATAAGCAACACCCCAATTAAATGTTCCTTTTTATAAGAGTAATCCTGGTCATGGTGCCTCTTTGCAGCAATTGAACACTGACTAGACAAACACCAATAATACCTATCACTTCTTGAGCATATTCCTATGTCAGGAACCGGGAACCAAAGAAATTCTTTATATGGGCTAATTCAGATTATTTTTTAATTACTGCACGAAGTGATTAGAGTTATTTATATTTTAAGATGAGACATTAGAACACAAGGAGATAATAATTTGTCCAAGATCACATAGCTAGTAACTAATGCTAGAATTCATGATTGGGCATCATGCTTCAAATGGTGGCACACACCTAGATCTCAGCACTCTTAAAGCTAGGACAGGAGTAGTAAGAGTTTTCAAGCTAGCCCGGACTACATAGAGAGATCCTACCTCAAAAAACAAGCAAAAGGGGGAGCTGGCAAGATGTCTCTGTGTAAAGAGTGCTTGCCACACAAGTCTGGTGTTTAGCATTTGAGCTCTGGAATACATGGTGGGAGGAGAAAATGTGTAACTTTATTTTTTTTAATCTTATTTCTAATGAAGGTTCTTAAATGCTTTAACCTCCCTTATAACCCACCATCCACCAGAGGTAGTGGAAAAGAAAGGAAGGGGGTAGGAGGGACCTGTTCTTTGGAACAAATTGTGTCTGTGTTGTCTGGAAATCAGCAGTTCAGTGCACAGGTCAGCAGCAGCAGCTTGATGCCCTTGCAAACACTCACAGATACACCAGCAGGCCAGTTTGATAGAGTCGGTTTAGCAACAGTGGTGACCTGACCTAGCAGAGATAGCCAGGCTGCAGTCTCTGCTCCAGTCAGCAAGAGGGACCAGGACCAACAGAAACACCAGAAGTTCTTGGTTGAGACTCTCTTAAGGAAGCAAAGATCAGTGAGGATTAGAGATCAAAAAGTATTGCACAGCTAGCTGTACCAGCAAGTCAAGCTCTGTCTCCATCACTCTGTGGAGTCCTGTTTATACTCTCCAAACATCACATGTCCTCCATGTGCCTTGCCTCAGCATGACTCTTGCCTCAGCATGCACATCCAATCAGTCCAAGTCTTCAGAAGCGGCCACAAACTGTAGCACACCACCACACTTCTCTCTATGGAGTCCTGACAGATGCGGCTCAACAAGGCAATGTAAGGCGGATCAATAGATGTGTGCCATCAGCAAAGACTCCTTCATTACGTTCCCTTCACACGGTGCTTTAGCAGAGCATCCTCTCTCCTGTGTCAGCTTCGGTGAAATGTTCCTTCACAAGTCTGCCTTAGCCTTTCACACCCGTGTGTCCCCTTTAATAAAACGTTCCTTCACGTGTTTGCCCCAGCAAAACAAAAATCCAACTGACTTTTCAAAGAACCCTTACGTTTCCACTTCAAAGATCAACTCCTGAAAATTGTTCCCTGAGACTCATACATACACAGGAATATTAAACAAATAAAAAACAACAACAAAACAACAAAAACAATAGAACTCATGCCTGGCACCTTTATCGGGGCCAAGTCCTATGACTAGATAAGGTATAGACTCAAGGGGAGAATCCACCACTTATATTCTTCTAAGTGAGTGTAGTATTAAAATGACTCCTGATACTTTCTGGGACACTCATAGATTAGGTGCATCTCTCAAACCCCATCAGAGAAGCTTCTTCTTACAGTAAATAGCATTAACTCAGAGATCTACAACTGGCCGCCATGCTCAGACTAAGAGATTACAGAGTGCTCAGGCCTAAGTGTGATGTCTATGTTACGCCTTTTCCCCAATGCTCAGGGACCTTCTTAGAAAAGGAGGGCAGACAAACATATAAGAGCCTGAAGTGGTGGGGACCTGTAAGGGAACAGTGTTTCCGAGAAAGCAGGGCAGCTGCCCATATGCACGATTAGCATTTATGACAGCGTGCATGAGACTTTTGCAAGCTTAAGCCAGACGAAAGTCCCAGCATGGAGTGGGGAAGGTAGGTATGAGGAGATTCCCTTAGCTGAGGAGCTATGGGCACTTGAGAGCTGCAGGGAGAGAAAGAGTCTGGTTTTTGTGGTGGTGGTGGTGGTGGTTGTTTTTAATAATGTGATCGATTGTAGGTAGAACACTCCAGGGCAGGCCCTACTCTTGAGGGTATCTGAGCAGCACAGATTGGACTCAGTGAGTTTAAGTAAAAGGAGAGAACATGAACTTGAGTGGAGAGGGTGGGAGAGGTGGATCTGGGAGGAGTTGGGGGAAGGGTAAATATGACCAAAATACATTATATAAAATTCTCAAATAATTAAAATAGTATTTGGGGTTGGGAATTTAGCTAGGTGGTAGAGCGCTTGCCTAGGAAGCGCAAGGCCCTGGGTTCGATCCCCAGCTCCGAAAAAAAAGAACCAAAAAAAAAAATAGTATTTAAAAATTAAAACAGAAAAAAAGCTGTCTGTTAATAAGCACTCTATCAATTGACAGACGCTACCTTCCTATTGAGAATTTGATCCTTAGTTTTATGCACATTCACAAAACTGATGATGCTTAGCAGGGCTTTGTTTTGTACTCTTTTCTTACTGTTTGTTACATGAAAAATATTCAGCGCTAAACCCAATCTACCTCATGTTTATACAAACAGCATTTTTCACTCTCTATTTGTGAACTCTTTGCCTCTAAACTAACTCCTCACTACACCTTTCTAAAAATAATCTATTTATCGTGTGTGTGTGTGTGTGTGTGTGTGTGTGTGTGTGTGCAGGCTGTCTCTGTACATGAGAATTTATGTGGATGCCAGAGGTGGACATTGTGTTTCCCAGTACTCTTCACCTTATGTTTACCACACAGATCTCTCACTGACCCTAGAACTCACCAACATGACTATACCTCACTTTATTATATGAGATATTTATTTATAACATTTATTCTTCTGGGGATTAAGCTCAGGTCCTTGGCCTTGTGAGACAAGCACTTTGTGGACGGAGTCATCTCTTTAGCTCCAAAACCCGTATTCCTTTTTATTATATTCACGGGGGAAGGGGAAGTGCTCATGCCACCGTGTATGTGGAGATCAGAGGACAATTCATGGGAGTCAGTTCTCACTTCCTACCACATAGGCCCCAGAGTCAACTCCAGGCTGTTGGGGTTGGTGACAAGTGCCTTAACTCTGAGTCCTTGGCCAGCCATAATATTCCTTAGGGAAGAAATTTGACCTGGTGCTTAGAGTAGGTTTTTGTTTTATTTAGGTTCTTTTGTTTATTTGTCAATAAACTTTCTGGTTTGGCCTAGAGAACCATTGTGAGGTCAGCCCTCTTTACTGTCTTCTCTGAGATCTGACCTTGGATTTTGTTTAACTAATGTCCTTCTAT
Organism: Rattus rattus; assembly: GCF_011064425.1. Taxonomy (NCBI): domain Eukaryota; kingdom Metazoa; phylum Chordata; class Mammalia; order Rodentia; family Muridae; genus Rattus; species Rattus rattus. The sequence goes on along the minus strand of NC_046159.1, from coordinate 88,413,522 downwards.
AATGAATCCTCAAAGCTTCGTTTGATATTCTTCCATTGATCTCTCTAGACCAGTGGTTCTCCACATTCCTAACACTGAGACCCTTTAACACAGTTCCTCGTGTGGTGGTGATGCTACCACATTATTTTCGTTGCTACGTCATAACTGTATTTTTGCTACTGTTATGAATCATAATATAAAATCAGATATGCAGGATGATATCTGATATGTCACCCCTGTGAAAGGATCATCTGACCCCCAAAGGGATGGTGACTCACAGGTTGAAAAACACTGCTCTAGAGAATGCCTTACATAACCTCTTCTAACAGAGGCCTTCTGAGACATCTGTATTATGTGTCAATTTTCCACATGATGCTTGTAGAGTTCTGAGTCCCTCAGCCACTTTCTATAATGCACAGTGTATCTATTTCAATTATTTTTTATTGTATATTTGTTTTGACACAGAATCTTACTCTGGAGTTCAAGCTGGCCTCAAACTCTGCAGTTAGCTTAGGCTAGCCTTGAACTCATACTCCTCCTGTTTCCCAAGTGCTTAATTCCAAAAGATTAAGGGCATGTGCCACCAAACCTGTTCCAATTAAGGAGAATTAAACCAAAAATAACCTACCGTCAAGTCTTCCTTTGGTAGGATCTTTGAAGGTCTCCAAGACCCCTCCCAGGGTTAACTGTTGACTAGGAAGTGTGCATATGGTAAGTCTTAGCTATAATTTATTACAGTAAAATGATACAAAGCAAAATCGTACCTGTGAAAGGTTCCTGAGGAAACAAATTGTCCTCTTACAGGGAAGCACACAGGACACAATTCCTCAGCAAGGAGTTATGGCAACACACGTGGAAACCTGTCTGCCAGAGACGCTCATAAATTCAGAAGACTGGGTTTCCACTGGGGGCTGGTCACGCAGGTGCCCTCTGCCTATCACCCTCTTTCAGATTCCTAGTGAGAAAATAGATGTTTAGCATAAAATACATTGTTTGCACAGAGAGTTTAGGACAAGCAAGTCTTTTTATTTATTCATTCTTTTAAGTGGTTCTTTCTCTACTGTCCTGACTGGCTTGGACCTCTTTATAGACCAGGCTGGTCTACAAAGATCCACCTGCATCTGCCTCCCTTCTGGGTTCTGATTAAAGGTGTGTACCACCACACGTGTCATGTGTCATGCACACCCCTTTTTACCCATCAACAAAGTAAAAAGTTTTCCTAAGCCCAACTTCCTAAATGCCAGCCAATAATTATCCTTAGGAAGGCTTTTTGAAAAATAGCAGTCAAGCTAGGCATGGTCCTGCACACCTTGGTGGTATAGGCCCAGTTCTCAGGAGGCAGAGGCAGGGAGATCTCTGTAAGTCCAAGGCCAGTTTAGTCTATAGTGTGAGATAGAACAGCAAGAACTATATAGTGAGACCTTACCAAAGTGTTGTGGGGCGGGGGGTGGGGGTGGGGTGAGGGCTCAGAGGACAGTAGTTCAGTGGGTAGCAATTACTGCATAAGCATAAGGACCCGGGTTTGAATCCCAGCACCTCTGTTAAGAAGAAATAAAGGGAGGGGGGGGAGGGAGGGAGGGAGGGAGGGAGGGAGGGAGGGTAGAAATACCAGACATAGCTCTGTATGCCTATAATCCCAGTGTTGGAGGTGGACATAGACATGACAATCTCATGAATCACTGGCCAGCCTGTCTAACTGAAATGCTCAGCTTCCAACTCACTAAGAGACCCTGTCTCCATATAGCAAGACACTCAATGTTCTCCTCTGCTCTCCACATGCACACACATGGGTATACTCGCCATATATACATGTATACATTGCTCTCACACAAAGAAAAGATAGCAGCTATAAAGAGAGCAGTGAAGCATGCTATGATATGTTAATTTTCTTTCTTCTTTTTATTGTTTTTTCCTGAGGAAATACAGATAAAGGAGATCTAAGATCTGGAAGAACAGACGCAAGGCAAATTCTTTGAGGGAGAGCCAAGAATCTGAGGCTGGAGCTTCTAAGCCGTAACTTAGGGAGTGGAAAAGAAGGGGAAAAAAAAGAATTCCACAGTAGGGGGTTGGAGAGAAGGCTCAGTGGTTAAGAGTACTGGCTGCTCCTCTGGAGGTCCTGAGTTCAATTCCCAGCAATTCCCAGCAATTCCCAGCAACCATGTGGTGGCTCACAATCATCTAAACTGGGATCTGAAGATGCCTTCGTTTGTCATGCAGACATGCATGTAAATAAAGCACTCATATATAAATAAATAGATCTTTTAAAAAGAAGTGGGGAAAACCTACAGTGAAACCCACTGCGATGTTGAGTGTCAAATTGATGGGTTTTAGAATCACCATGGAAACAAATCTCTGGGAGTATCTGTGAAGGGTTATCTAGATTAAGTTAATTGAGGTTAGGAGACCCACCCTAAGTATGGCTGACACCATTCCACAGGGTAGGGCATGGGAATGAGGAAAACATAGAAAGTGAGCTGAACACAAACATCCATCTTTCTCAGCCTCCTGACAGCAGATGGGATGTGAACAGTTGCCTCAAGATTTTGCTGCCATGTATTCACCCCCATAATAAGCTAAACCCTCAAACCCAGCCAAAATTAACCCTTCCTTCCTTCCTTAAGTCGCATTCATCAGGTACTTTGTCTCAACAGTGTGAACAGTAACTTATACATCCATTGAACTGTTTTGGTCAAAGGTGATTGATAGATTCTGTATTAGTCAGCTCCATGTTCTTACAATGGAACATCCGAGGCAACCAATATTATGAGGGTAATGGATATGTCTGACTGGGCAGGGCTAACCAACAGAAGTTGAAAGAGGGAAGGAAGGCAGGAGAGGGAATGAGAAGAGGAAGAAGGGAGAATGAAAGGATCCTTATTTCTGTTTCAAGAGCACACCCAACTACCTAAGACCAACCCACTAGGCCCCGCCTCTTAAAGGCTCCATTCCCTCCCTGGAGACCAACCCTTTAATTTGGGACTTTAAGGGCTATTCCAGCCAAACCATAGAAAATCCTAAATGCTACTGAGTGCTAAACCCCACCTTTCCAAGGGCATAGCTGAATTGAGGAACTTAAAGGTACAGAGTTTCTCTCCCCAAATGTCCACACAGCCTGGCAAGGTGGCCACATGTGGAAACTGGCTGTCATGGAGAATGTTTTATAGAAAATCTGTACCATAACAATCTCCTTCCTGGGCTTCACTTTACAGCTTTCCCAACTACTTGGTTTTCATCCAATGTCTGACACATACACCACGTCTAGCAGGGACCCAACGGCCCTTTCAGAGCATATTTGTGGCAGGTGATGACTTTTGCAGAAAGCATTGTCATAGCACACCGTCAACTCTTCTGGGGGTTGGGGTGGAGATTCCCTCTTTGGTGTCCCATGTTCCTTGAATGAGTAAGAGCCCATATCAGGAATACTGGGGCTTGAACTATGCCTTCATAACCATACACTTCTTCTCTAATCAGATGTTAATGAGCTCACTGCAAACTGTTTCAGTCACTGTTGACAAAGGCAACTCTTATAAAAGAGAGCATTTAATTAAGGGCTTGCTAATAGTTTCAGAGGACTAGTTTATTGTCATCATGACACAAAGTGGGCAGGTACGGTGTCGGAGCAGTAACCAAGAGCTTTGCATCCTGATCTGCCAACAGCTAGCAGAGAAAGAGAGACATGGGGCCAGGCATGAACTTTTGAAAGCTCAAACCAACTGGGGACCAAGCATTCAAATACATGGGCCTACAGAGGTCATTCTCATCCAAACCACCACAAAGACTTAGGTCTGGAAGGACACTAAAGTTTTGAGAAAACCAGTCACCAAACAATATAAAATTTCCATTGCCATTTCAATTGGGTACTGGTTATCAATATTATCTCCTCATAAAAAATTAACAATGTTTATATTACAAAATTGGTGGACTTATTTGATCCCTGGATCTTGCTTCTCATGCACCTCTGACTTTGAATGCCCTGGACTGAAATGGAGATACAGTCCCATTTCTGAGCCAGTCCAAAGAACTTAAACTTTGAACCCCTTGAGGGAGCCTCAATTGCTTTTTTTGGATTTTACAGTCTCTGGCCACATGTTCACTACTTTAACTCATACTGTCTTATGGAAAGGAACATGAGAGGCATAAACCATTTAAACTTTTTCAGAAGCTACATTTAAAAAGATGTAGAAAAACAAATGAAATTTCTTTTAATAATTTTAATATATGTTATTTAGGTCAGTATAGGAGACTTCTCATTAGGGCACCACTTTCTTCTATTACTGAACACTGCAGCACTAAGCCCCCATAAACACAGATGGTGTGTGTGGGTGTGTGTCTGTATGTTTGTGGAGGGGGCAGAATCATAGGTCCATGGGAACTTACTACTGCTGTTTTGCTAAATGAACAGTGTTCCTGTTAGCAAGAGTTCAAGACAGGAACCTGAAAACAGGAACTGAGGCAGAAACCATGGAAGTTATGCTTACTGGCTTGCTCCCAGATGGGTTGCTCAGCCTACTTTCTTATAAAACCTAGACTACCTGCTCAGGAATGGCATCACCTACAATGGTCTGGGCATTCCAACATCAATCATTAATTAAGAAATGCTCCCACAGACTTGTCTACGGGCCAATCTGATAAGGAGATTTCTCAACTGAGGGTCTCTGTTTCCTGGCAACTGTAGTTTCCATCAAGACAACAAAAATTAACCATCATAGTCAGCTTTCAAATTGTCTCCTAAGTATTTATGGTTTTCTAAGATTTTTACATTTATTTATGATCGTGCGTGCGAGTGTGTGTGTGTGTGTGTGTGTCTAGTGTGTAGATGGAGATCAAAAGATAGCTATAGCTGATCTTTGTTACTTTGTGAGTTCTTTTTTTTCACCCTTTATCCCCCATCCCCTTCAACCCCAAACACTAGATAGGAGAGAAACAAGATAGAGAGTAGAGAGGAATTAGGAAAATACTTGAATCTATTTTTTTCCCCTTTCGTTTCTTCTTTGACCACAGCTACTAGCAAACTGCATCCAACTTCACTGAACGACCCACAGCTACCCACACCTTTTAGGGCCCTAGCACTTATAGACCCTCTGAAAAATTCCCAGAATTCCAAATGTCACACAATCTAAGAAATTATCTGCATCTGGCAAAACCATGTATCTGCTAGAGCATGAGACAAATCATAGTCAGCTGCTGTGGACAGTCTGAAGCAGCCTGATATCCCCACACCTGGGATTAAAACAAAAGCACATTCTAAAAATGTTTCTGTGTTTGTTTGTTTTTAAGAAACCAAAACTCCAGAATTGTCATTACAGTGGGAGTAGCACTCTTAGAAGGCATAGCCCTGTTGGAGTGGGTGTGGCCTTGTTGGAGTAGGTATGTCACTGTGGGTGGGGGCTTTGAAGACTCTCATTCTAGCTGCTGGGAAGCCAGTCTTCTCTAGCGGCCTTCAGATGAAGATGTAGAGCTCTCAGCTCCTCCTGCACCATGCCTGCCTGGATGCTGCCATGCTCCTGCCTTGATGATAATGGACTGAACCTCTGAAACTGTAAGCCAGCCCCAATGAAATGTTGTCCTGTATAAGAGTTGGCTTGGTCACGGTGTCTGTTCACAGCAGTAAAACCTTAGCTAAGACAATCAGTAATCTCCTTCCATCATGTGACTCCCAAGGACCAAACTCAAGTTGTCAGGCTGGGTGGCAGGCACCTCTTGCTAGCCCTAAATATTCATTGTTACACTCACGTATCAGTGCTGCTCATAACCTTGGTCAGAGAAGCTTCTTTTTGCAGTGAATGGGAATCAACACAGAAATGTACAAATGGTCAGAGTGCTGAGAGTAGTGACTGATGTGCGCCCTGCCTAACCAGGACGTCTATATGTCCACTCTGCCCAAGCTCAGATCCCTGGAGCTTGCCTCTTCTGTATCTCCAGTTCTGTCCATCCTGGACTGAAATGGATATGGTACTATCATCTCTGAGCCACTGCAGAAAGAAGGTACAGAAAGAGTACAAGAGGCAAAGGACAGGAGGAGTGCTGTGAAATGTCTTCTGGACACAGCGTGGCTGGCTGCTGTACTCATGAACACACAATAGCTATGCTTACCTGCATAAGACCCGCACAAGATGGAACCCATCAACATTTAACATGGGTGGGGGAGGGGCTCATAAGACCTACCTCCCATCCCACGCCCAGCTGGAGACTTACTGGAAGTTAATGGATAGGATGAAAGAGGGAATAATTTAAAGGTGGCAGGTTTTGTTATTTTTTACTAAATCTACTAGTTCCCAGATAATTGAGATGGACACTTATAGATTTACTCAGAGCTTTAAGCACAATAACTGAGCAGATATCCTTAACCCTTGATGCTATTTAACTACTTCCCAGCCACAATCCCCGAGGTACCTGCATTTAGTCTCTCCTTGGCTCGCTCTGCTCAGCTTTCTGTCATCATGGAGAACTCCCTTGGCAACTTCACAGTGACCATCTTCTTTCTCCATGGGTCTCGTGGCCCTTCTTCTCCAGGACCCTGACTTGAGGCAAACTCTACCTGGCTCTTGTCCCTAGAACCCCCGGCTGGGGTTGGAAGTCAGAGTTTCTGCCCAGTCATTGGCCGTTCAGTCTTTTATTAACCAATCAGAGATAATTGGGGAACATTCTTTATACCACATTGATATGGGAGATTCTTTAATATTCATGATAATGTCTGTGTCCTAATTAGATATCAGAGCTCAGAAATCAGCATCTGAGTACACAGAGCACAAGACCAACCCCCAGTAGTTACTGGTAAGTTGCCTGTATGGTAAATAACCCCACAGCCATGCTTCTGTAAGCAATTATGATTAGTGGCTTATTGGAAGAAAAGAAATAATAGAGAACAGGGTTGGGGCTTTAGCTCAGTGGTAGAGCACTTGCCTAGCAAGCTCAAGGCCCAGGGTTCGGTCCCCAGCTCTGAAAAAAAAAAAAAAAAAAAAAAAAAAGAAATAATAGAGAACATGAAAGTTGGAGGAAGCTTTTTTTAAATAAGATAAATAAATGTGTCCAAAGGGACTGAAAGGGGATAAAAGAGAGTATGGAGAATTAAGATCAAAATACATTATACATATATATGAAATTGCCAAAGAATAAATAAAAATACTAAAAATAGCAAATATATTTTAAAGTGTAATCCAATATTTAAGAATTTTTTTCATTTCTTCTTATAATAAACATTAAAAACTATTAAAGACATGTTTTAGTTTGCCTTGTCATCCTAAATCTTCAAGAGCTCGCATCTACTTTGCATTTAGAACTCATCTCTGCCTGGCTCAGCCTCATTTCAAGGGCTCGAAACAAAGAGAACCCATGAACCAAGTGCCAGAATGATTCATTTTAAAAGCACAGTTTCACTTTTGTTGCTTTTTGAAAATTGCATATGTGAATACTGTGTTCACATCACTCACCCCTCCCCCCAACTCTCCCGTCCTTTCCGTTTCCCCTCCACCCTCTCTTAAGGTCATGCCCTCATCTTCTGTAATCATCATCGTTCCGTAGATAGACAAATGACCTACAGAGTTCCTTTAGTGTTGCTCATGTGCCCGTGTGTAGGGCTGACCACTTGGGATTGCATAAAGCTGAAGAAGACAGAATCTTCCTCTCTCAGCCCCTATGGACTGCCTACAGCTCTTCACCTAGATAGGGGCCTTGTTACATTTTCCCTCAACATTTTGAGGGAAAAAATTGCCTGTTAGTGTAATTTTCTGTGACTTTTTAAATGATTCCACTCAGCCGGAATTAAAGATATGGGCCTGCCTTCCTTTTCCTTGGCTCCCTCTTTTCATTCCCTCTACTTTAATTTTTTCTTTTATTCTTAATTATATGTATAATTATATGTGTGTGTGTGGATATGTGCATGCATGTAGGTTACCCATGGAGACCAGAAGAGGATATCAGAGCCATGGAGCTGAGTTACAGGTGGTTAGGGGCTACCCAACTTGAGGGTTGGAAACAAAACTCTGCCCTTCATTGGAACAGCAGGTACTCTTCAGTGCTGAGCCAGCTTTCCGGATCTAACCGCGTACTTGTTTCATATATGATGGGAATAAAATGTCATCTTGCAAAAATATCAAGCATTTAGCTCTTTGGGATGGTCTGTAAGTGTCCACCAGAGATCTCAGAAGATTTTGCTTGGTTTGTCTTCCAAGCACTTAAGGAAACAACAAAATGGAAATTTCTGCCAAGCGCTAGTAACAGTGTGAACCTTTTAAATTGTTATTAGCGGTTGGGCTTTTTTTAGATGAGGTCTTGCTTACGTTGCCCAGGCTGGCTACACAATCTTCCTGTCTCAGCTTGCAGTGTGTGCTACCAACACCTGGCTGCAAACTGAACTGTTTGCAGCACTGACGGATCTATCAGTCGTCTCTCGGTTGCCCCGAGAAGATACCGTGACCAAGGCAACTTAGTAAGAAGTTTAATTTGGCTTTGGCAGAGGGGCGTAGTAGCAACTGGCAAACACAGCAAAAGGAGCAAAAAGCGAGCCCTTGCATCTTAAACCGCCAGCGCGGAGCAGAGAGAGGGAACTGGAAATGGTTTGAGGCTTTTAATCTCAAAGCCCACCTCCAGTGACACGCCTCCTCTAGCATGGCCACACCTCGTAAACCTTCCCAGACAGCGCGCCTCCAACGTGGGACCGAATGTTCAAACATCTGAGCGAATGAGGGACATTACCATTCAAATGACTAGAATGCGGTATGACTCAGGACGCAGCCCTGCTAGTTTGGAAGTGAGTCGGGTGAAATGACGTGTTACTCATATTTTGTCGTTATTTTATTTTATTTGTTTGTTACATTGCATTATTAGCAATTCATAGTAAACAGAACCTAGGCACAGTGAGGGAATAGTCAATGTAGAAGTGACCTCTTCATGAAAAGCATACACACATACATTTATATATCTATTTGCTTTCTTTTTTTTTTTTTTTTTTTTTTGGTTCTTTTTTTTTCGAGCTGGGAACCAAACCCAGGGCCTTGTGCTTCCTAGGCAAAGCGCTCTACCACTGAGCTAAATCCCCAACCCTATTTGCTTCTCTATATGTAAGCTTATTAGAATTTTATAACGTAAACACACATATAGATATAGATACAGATATAGATATAGATATATTTTGGGGTTTTATTGTTGTTTTGTTTTGATTTTTGTATTTGCTTGTTTTTGCCAAACTTGTGTTTCTGGGGCCAACATATGGCTGCAATGAATTATGATTTGAAAAGTGGAGCTTCCTCCCAGTCTGTGCACTTTCCTTCATAAATCTATTGTCATTAAATCTGACATGTGTATTTTATTTTTCTTCGGGGTTTTGTTTAACAACCAGCTTGCAAAATTCCTAAAATTTTATAACCAGCTTTCGAAACTTGGTACAAGCCAAGTCTAGTATTCTAGGGCTCATAAGCCCCACTCCTCCAATCTGGGAGACAAAATGATATTGTGGTTCAAAGAGTACTTTTCTGATGCCAAAACCGTGCCTTTCTCCCTAGTAATTTCCTTTCCGACTTTTCTCTAGTCATCCCCCCATCTCCCAGTCTAAGAAATGCACGCACCTCAAGGACTGTATGATCCATCAACTTCCCTAATAACTCCCTCCAGAAGAGAAAACCCAGAAACTCAGCTCTGTTAACTAAAGTGGCACACTGGGCAGGGGCCAAACTATTCTGTTATCACAGCCACATGGTGGCACTATTGAAACATGGGTGTCAGCTGCCTCAGTACCCTTCCTCCCACCATCAAGCACCCCACTTACTGTCCTCAATCTTGCAAAGCCTTCCAGTGAACCCAAATACACAAGCCTAGTTCTTTTTTTTTTTTTTTTTTTTTTTTTTTTTTTCGGAGCTGGGGACACAAGCCTAGTTCTTTAACCTGCTTCCCTCTTTGCTGTTCAGGAAAGGCCAAGTTCAAAAGACTCATGAGTGTTCCGAAGGCTTGGAATTTATATAAACAGGTTCTTCCTGTTACAGATGTTCTGGCAACTTCTATTTCTACAACCTCCCTCCACCCTCACCGGTCTCTAACTGCCCAGAGCTGGGGACTGAAATCGGGGTGGTATGCACACCAGACAAAACACCCACCACTGAGCTACATCCCCAGCCAAGATCTCCTTCTTTTTGTGAGAAGAGTGTCATGCTATAGTCCAAGCTAACCTTAAACTCCGGATTCTTCTGCCTCAGCTTCCTAAATGCCGAGACAATTTTGACATCTGAGTTTTAGTCTTACCTCGAGAAACCTCTCTATCTCTTAGTGTCTCTGAATATCCGCCCAAGGCTGGAGAAGCACGAGCCTTCCTTATCATTTGTACCTTTCTATCTTGTTTAGTTTGTTTATTTTATCTGTTTATTTGTGTGTGCAGGTCACAGGAGGACTGTTCTCTCCTTCCACTATGTGGGGCCTGGGATCAAACTCGAGTGTCGGGGCTTGGTTGCTGAGCCACCACACTGGTCCCATGTCCTTCTGTCTCTCACTGCTCATCTTGTCTGAGTGGCTTGCAAGGCTCTGCTCCACGTTAGATGGTATGAGTCTCCATTGTTTACAATCTGCCATAAGAAATCTGACAAAAAGGACATTTTTGTGTTTTGTCAACTTCATTAGAATGTTCTCAATCCCATTTAATTATCCCGTGGAAGGATTCTAATTGTCCCAGTTTGGGTCATATATGCACATCTGGATTAGAGTATGGTCATAGAGATGAAATACTATGAAGGTTTAGATCTGCCCTCCTCCCTGACCCACCCGTGCCAAACTAGTTTTTTTTAATATTTATTTATTTATTTAATGTATATTACAGATGGTTGTGAGCTACCATGTAGTTGCTGGGAATTGAACTCAAGACCTCTGGAAGAGCGGTCAGTACTCTTTTTTTTTTTTTTTTTTCTTTTTTTTCAGAGCTGGGGACCAAACCCAGGGTCTTGTGCTTGCTAGGCAAGTGCTCTACCACTGAGCTAAATCCCCAACTCCCAGTCAGTACTCTTAACCACTGAGCCATCTCTCCAGCCCTGCTAAACTAGTTTTGTGATAAGTGGAGAATGAACAGCGTCTCAGAACTTCATGGAACGGAATGGAGTCACGCGCTTGTGACACATCATGTGACACGTGAGAACACAAGCAACGCTGAGAAGAGGAAAGCAGCCTATGCCTGACCCTGGCAGAGTCTCTGTCTCTCTCAGAAGTTGTGGAATTGTGAAAGAAACAAGGAACCATATGCTTTGTGGGAAAGCAGGGCAAAATGAAAGTATGTTTAACATAAAGTCACAGAATGCTGAAAAATGTCCTTTGAAACCTTGGCTAAGAATCCTCCATCTGAAAATCCAAAAATCCAAAATGCTCTAAACCCCAAAACTTCTTGACTGCTGACATGATGTCACAATGGGAAATGCCACACCACAAAACGTAGTTTTATCACAGCTGACGCTCAATATTATTCATGTGGCACCTTCAGTAGATGGTAGATATGAACCATAAATGAATTTCATGTCCACATCTAGGTCCCATCCATAAAAATTTCATCGTGTACATTCAAGTCTTCTAAAACATCAAAAAATCTGAAACAGTCCCGAATCTAAGCATGCTGGATGAGAGCTACTCAGCCTGTGTTAGACTGTCTATTATGAGGGGCTGGAGAGATGCCTCAGAGTTTGGAGTGCTGACTGCTCTTCCAGAGGTCCTGGGTTTGATTCCCAGCAACCACATGGTGACTCACAACCATCTGCAATGGGATCCGATGCCCTCTACTGGTGTGTCTGAAGACAGCTATCGTATACCCATATACATAAAATAAATCTTAAAAAAAAAAAAAGACTACTATGAATCTTAGGTTCTCAGACAATTGTGCTTAAAGCAGGACACAACTTTCATGTGCTTTAAATCCCTCCGACTCCTGTTACTTGAACTGTTCACTTTACTTGATACCAGCGTAACTTAGTTGTTTCAGTAGGAGCATAAAGTTAGCAGCTTAGACTACTGAAGTAGAGCTCCAGAGATGCTGAACAATCTCTCATTCTTCTATTTTAGCCTTCTGGTTTTGTACCTGTGGTTCCATTTTCTAAAATATTAGAAATGGATTAGAAATGGTTTCCACCTCAATAGATAAGGGTCAAGGTATAGGAAAGAATTAGACTTTGCAGTATGAACTGGGTCCCAGTAGGAAGCATTAACAAGGCTGTTTGATTTGTCCCAATTTTCTGGTCCACATGCTGCTGTCCACTTGCTCAGTACTAGAGGGTGATCTTGTTTTTGTGTGTTATGTCTTTATAGTACAGGTGTGTCTCCTCTTAAAATGACTTAGGAGAGTGACTTGAGACTCAGCGTTTATTCCCAGGGGTACAGGAAGATTTTGAAACTGGCAATGGATATTTTGTTTTTGTTTGTTTGAGGCAGGGTTTCTCTCACTGTATCCTTGGCTGGCCTGGAACCTCACCGTGCAGACCAAGCTGGTCTTCAAACACAAAGATCCACCTGCTTCTGCCTCCCAAGTGCTGGGATTAAAGCTACCATGCCCAGAGACAATGAGTAGTTTTAATGAAACAAGTTTGCAAATCTTCAAATTGTAAGTCTCTTCCCAGTGTCTGGCAGATCCTCCCTTTTCCTAGCCTCCTTCTTCTATCAGGTAGCAGACAAACACACCCTTCTCTCTTCCAACCCAGATCTTATATTGGTACATTGCTCTGAGATAAATACATCTCAAGATAACTCATAAAGGGTTAACCTGAAGTGCATTGCCTTTCAGGGACTTCTTCCCATTCCCCTCCTCCCTCCAAAAAGAAAGTGAAACAAACTAACAAAAAAGGCCTTAGCAACAGGCCTTTATGTCTCCTCTGCCTCTCTCCTGTGGAATTACGGCTCACATAACCCTTTGCTTCACCTTTAAAAGGATAGACAGTGAAGCCTAGTGTAGCCCCTGTAAAGTTTGACATTGAAGCCTGACTTCTCTAGCAATGCATTTATGTGATGGACTCATTCCATACATCAAGCGAGCGAAGCCTACAGCTCCAGGGATTTGAGGTAAAGTAAAAGCACAGCAGGTGTGGAAGACCACATCTGGAATTCCAGTACTGCAGAGGCTGGGGCCACAGAACTCCATCTCAAAAGCAAAAAAGTACATATTCAAATAATAATATAATAAGAAATAAATTCTTTATAATGATTTAAATTCGATAACATTTTAATCAGGTTGGGGCACAGGCCTATAATTCTAGCTTCTTTCAAGTCAGATCAGGTTCAAAGCCTGCATGGACTACAGAGTAACTTCAAGGCCAGCCTGGGTTATGTAACATGACCCCCGAAAAAAAAAAAAAAAAAAAAAAAAAAAAAAAAAAAAAAAAATGAAAAAAAAGAAAGAAAAGCCAGGAAAGAAAATTAGCTGCTGATCTAACTCAGTGGTAGAGCATCTACTGGGTACACAGTCAGCGTGAGGTTCAACTGCCATTTTGAAAAGGGGGAAAAAAAAGATAAAAACACTTTTAGATGTCCATGTAAAACATTCACGACATCCTATGCTTTTATCAAAAATTCTTTAGGGATTAGATATACAAAAAAAAATATGAAGACCTCTACCCTAAGGAACTTGAAAACTGTTGAAAGCAGTTTAAACTCTTTATTAAGAAATCTGAGGGGCTGGAGAGATGGGTCAGTGGTTAAGAGCACTGACTGCTCTCCAGAGGTCCTGAGTTCAAGTCTCAGCAACCACATGGTGGCTCACAACATCTGTAATGGGATCTGATGCCTCTTCTGGTGTGTGTGAAGACAGTTACAGCATATTTATAAATAATAAATTAATAAATCATTAAAAAGGAAATATGAGTGTGTGACTGACAGGCTCAATGAAGTAGAAATGAACAAGGATGTGAAGGAACATAACGACTCAGTAAAAACTCACACTTAACTAAACCAACAGTTTTCTTATGTTTAATTTTTTTACTCGAGTAGAATCAAATGTGGGTTTAGCCCTGTTAAACGCAGACTTTGGAGAGACATAGCAAAGCCTTCAACCTCGCCACACTTTACCCTTTTGTTTATGCTGTAGGTGGTTGGGGCTTAAACTCTATTTTCCTAACATTTAAGCCTGTGAAGCCTACTTCTGAACCCCCACAGAAGTGACATTGTCTGATGTCTTGGTGTTTTCCGGTTCCACTAAAGATCACAGAGGATAACAGTCATTTTTCCACTCTGGTAGATCCTATGACTGCTTCTATTCTATGAAAACGAAAAATTGCAAAGCTACTCTGAAGTCTTTATACTCCTTCTTCCATTTCCTAGATGGCTTAGGTCACTTAACACAATACGATGCAAAATTAATTACTAAGGGTTGATTCTATTAAATTGCCAGACGGATTTACTGACCCAGCGCCAACTGGCTTTCCCACTACCAGAATTTTCCTCCCTGTTTCTAATAACAGAAAAATGTTGAAACACATAAGGATGTTGTAAATACTTCCCAGAGCAATTTTCTCCACTAACAGTGCCCTCTTACTCATTAATTAGCTGCCAGCTGAGAGCAAAATTCAGCCAGGGACAGGAGAGCCCTGAGAGCCGGAGAGAGGGAGGAGAGGTGACCACAAAGAGCGAAGGCAGCTATTTGGAGCTGAAGTGTTGGGGACAAGCTTACTGTTGCACAAATTTTCCTGTAACCAAGCAAAGCCTTGAGGACCGTTCACACCGCATCCTCTCCTTTCGCTAGGGGTGAACATGTTATAGATACATATGTATGTATACATGTATATAAACACATATACCCATACATACACAGACATCTGAAGAGTTAATTTAAATTTAGATTTCTGTGTTTAATTTTGTTTTCCCCAACTGTGGGTATGAAGAAGACACTCTGGCTGGCATGCTTGAAGGCCTTTCCTGTTTTCTCTTCTCCCACTGTCACTGTTCTTCATCTCTCTATGCCCTGTGTCTGTTTGCTGTAAAGACTTTCTGTTGTTTCATGTGGGGAGTAAGAACTCCATCCAAAAGAAAAGTGTTGTTTGCTTGTTTGTTTTTTTAAAGAAAATAATCTCAAGCAGGTAATCAAATGGTTTTTGGATGTAGGGATAGGAATATTTTCTCATGTGGCCAGCGGATAATTCCTGAGCAAGCAGAACACAAGGGAAATAAGAGCACAGTTGTGTGGAGTATGGTGTGATTCCTCACAGGTAGATGAGGAAACGGTGGATATGCTACAGAGAAAAGAGTCGCCGATTGGCTCAGGTTATGGATTTTGGTGTTGTTTTGTTTTGTTTTGTTTTCAAGATGGGGTAGCTCTGACTCTCCTGGAACTCACTCTATAGACCAGGCTGGCCTCAAACTCAGAGATCTACCTGCTTCTATGCTCCAAGCACTAGGATTAAAGGTATGTATCACCACTGCCAGAACTTATGGGTTTTTTTTAATGAATTCAAAATAGGAAAACAAAACAACAAACAAACAAACAAACATCAAACCACCTAACTCTTCAAGGGCAGGAGATCCTTCTTGGTGTCTCATTTTAATAATGACACCAAATTCCTGTGTAAGGAGCTCCCTGTGGCTTTGTCCACAGACAACCCCATGTTGAACAGTCGAGACAATGTTTATAGATCTGTTTACAATATCATGGAAGAATATTATGTTTATATTAACGACATAGCCTATTCACTAACTGTCGCTTTTAGTATCAGGAATGGAACCAGAGCCTCCTACATGCTATGCACATGTGCTCTACCACTGAGCCACACCCCTAGCCTTTCTTATAACTCCTGTGGCCCAGCAAAGATTCCCTTAGTTCCTCAGTAGATGCCATTCTGTATAGGGTTTCCCTTTTTCATAGCTGTCTAGAGCTATTAAAGCATAGACTGGCTTTCCATCTCAAGGTACCAAATCAACTCTTCCTTGAAAGAAGCAGGATAATGGGGCTGGAGAGATGGCTCAGTGGTTAAGAGCACTGACTGCTCTTCCAGAGGTCCTGAGTTCAATTCCCAGCAACCACATGGTGGCTCACAACCATCTGTAATAAGATCTGATGCCTTTTTCTGGTATGTCTGAAGACAGCTATAGTGTACATATATATAATAAATAAATCTTAAAAAAAAAAAAAGGTTTATAGGGTTCAGAGTGGTCGGAATGACCTGGAAAGTGGTAGGTGCTGAGGATTCTTCCTAAAACTATGTTAGGCAAGGAGGTGCCTCTGCGGGCATAGGAGGAGACTTGCAAGCTTGACTGAAGCTCTGAGGGTGGCCAAGCAGCGATGAGAGCTTAAAGAAATGATTTGTGTCCCTTACCAGTCAGTTGGCTATCAGTAGAGTATATGACAGGATCCCCTTGCGCAAAAAGTAAATTCCCTCCACCTTGAGTGTATATATGATGAGCAAATCACACAGGTGCGATTATATTATTTAATTTTTGAAAAATGTGTGATCAGATGACAGGGACAACGTGGAGAAATAAAATCGGGTATTTTTTAAATTAGTTTGTCTAATGCATATACTCCTGTGCCTGAGTGTATGTAGGTGTGCCACGTGTGTGCAGTGAGAGCAGAGGTCAAAGACAGCACGGGACTCTCTGACCCTGGAGGTGCAGATGGTGTGAGCCATTCTGTGTGCTGGGAATCGCACCAGGTTTTCTTTAAGAACAGTAAGTGCTCTTGCCGCTAGGCCATCTCTCCAGTCCCCAGCATGTTCCTCCTATGGCTTTGCATTGCGTGAGCTGTCACAGTCAGCTTGAGTCACTTGTCTAACTCGAAAGGCCCCCAATTAACGCAACTGTAAAAAACAATACAAGAGGCTGGGTTTTAGAGAGTTTCAAGATTCAAGAGTAATTATCAAGGATGAGGGCGTAATCAGAGTTAGAATTCTGGACCTGGAATTCATGAAGCCCTGGGTTTAATCCCCAGCACAACGAAAATGAACACATAGATAAATAAATATGCAAATGTCATTAAAGGAGACTCTTTAAAAAAGTCTAGTGATACTGCTTCAGATCCATTCACAAATTTTCTAAATTTGACTTAACTATAAACGTGGTAAATATTCACTTTAGAACGACTGAAAGACACATGCACAGAGAGGATAAGGAGAAGAAAACAGGAGCTGGCATGTAGTTCGCTGATTAGTAAGCATGCCAGGAAGCCAGAAGTTGACCCCCAGCACCAAAATAATAAACACACAACTAGTAAGTAACCCAGCCATCCCAGTCTTTAGGATAGCAGTATGGACACGCAGATGTAATTCCAGCATTTTCTTCTCTGTGTACCTATGTGTTTATATTTCTTTTAAAGAATGCTATCCCTG